>NC_058520.1:210098120-210401120 GCF_904849725.1 Hordeum vulgare subsp. vulgare | reverse complement strand
AAGTCATAGATTCCTGAAAATAGGCAAACAACATAAAGAAACAAAATCTGTCAAAAAATAGAACAATCTGTATAAATCTGTTTTCTTCGAATACTTTTATAACTCCACAAATTCTGAAAAATTAGGACGACCTGGGAAATTTGCAATCCAATCTTTTTTAAAACATTCAGATGAAAAGCACACACGAGTGAATTTATAAAATTCCTGGTCCGAGAGAAAAAGTTTCTGTTTTTTAGCAAAATCAACTTGCAAGCACCATAGATCATCCCAAAGGTCTTACTTGGCTCAAACACTAATTAAAACAAGAAAACACAATTATTACAGAGGTAATAATCTATCAATCACACAAAAGCAGAAACAAAAACAAAAGCAAAAGAAATAAAATTGGGTTGTCTCCCCACAAGCGCTATTGTTTAACACCCCTAGCTAGGCATAATGCAATAGATCTAGGTATTATCATCTTTGGTATGCAAACCATAGGTAGCTCTCATTATAGACTAATAAGGTAATCTTATTTTCTTTCTAGTAAAGTGCTCCATGCCTTTCCTTAATGGGAATTTGAATCTAATGTTACCTTTCTTCATGTCAATAATTGCACCAATCGTTCTAAGGAAGGGTCTACCAAGAACATGTAGGATTGCATTCTATATCAAGAACAATGAAATCTACGGGAACATAATTCCTATTAGCAACAATAAGAACATCATTAATCCTTCCCGTAGGTTTCTTAATTGTGGAATCTACTAGATGCAAATTTAGAGAACAATCATCAAATTCATGGAATCCTAACACATCACATAAAGTTTTTGGAATTATGGAAATGCTAGCACCCAAATCACACAAAGCATGGCACTCATAATCTTTAATTTTAATTTTAATGGTAGGTTCCCACTCATCATAAAGTTTTCTAGGTATAGAGACCTCCAACTCAAGTTTCTCTTCAAAAGATTTCATTATGGCATCCACAATATGTTTAGTAAAAGCCTTATTTTGACTATAAGCATGTGGAGAATTTAACATGGATTGAAACAAGGAAACACAATCAATTAAATAGCAACTATCATAATTAAAATCCTTGAAATCCTAAAGATCGGGCTCATTGCTATTTATAGTTTTGAGCTCTTCCATCCCACTTTTATCAATCTTATGACTAAGATCTATGAACTCCGAATCATTGGGACGCCTCTTAGCTAAAGTTGACTCATCTCCAGTCCCATATTTTTAAGGATTTATGCTAGAAAATAACGCTTCAATAGGTGTCACACCAATCGCTTTTAGATCTTCATCAATATCATCACGAGAAAACACCTTTTCAAGCCATTCACGCTTAGCACGTATTCTAGCGGTTCTTTCTTTACACTCATCATTAGGAATTCTCGTAGCTTTTAATGACTCATTAACATCATGCTTGGGTGGAATAGATCTAATTTTTAAAGAATCAATCTCAAGAGAAATTTTATCAACATTCCTAGCCAAATCATCAATCTTGAGCAATTTTTCTTTAATCATAGCGTTGAAACCTTTTTGAGAGCTAATGAATTCTTTAATATTATTCTCAAGATCGGAGGGCACTTTGTTATAATTTCCATAAGAATTGTTGTAGGAGTTACCATAATTATTAGAGGAATTACTAGGAAATGACCTAGGATTGAAATTACCTCTATACGCGTTATTGCCAAAATCGTTCCTACCAACAAAATTCACATCCATAGATTCATTATTATTTCCAATCAAATAAGACAAAGGCATATAATTGGGATCAATAGGAGCACTATTACTAGCAAAAAAATTCATTAATTCATCCATCTTTCCACTCAAAGTATTTATTTCTTCCATAGCATGCACTTTTTACTAGTAGGAGATCTTTTGGTATGCCATTGAGAGTAATTTTCCATAATATTATCTAGGAGTTTAGTAGCTTCTCCTAATGTGATGTCCATAAAAGTACCACCCGAGGATGAAACTAAAATATTTCTAGAAGGAAAATT
This sequence comes from Hordeum vulgare subsp. vulgare, assembly GCF_904849725.1. Taxonomy (NCBI): domain Eukaryota; kingdom Viridiplantae; phylum Streptophyta; class Magnoliopsida; order Poales; family Poaceae; genus Hordeum; species Hordeum vulgare. Next base: position 210,399,132 of record NC_058520.1, on the reverse strand, counting down.
CAATCCCGCATAAAAAATTGTATAATCATCCATAAGCTCAAACCATGTGCGGGGCAATTCTTAATCATTAATTTCGTCCTCTCCCAAGATTGTGCAACATGCTAATGATCAAGTTGCTTAAAATCATTATATCGTTCCTAAGGCTGATTGTAATGGGTAGTATCATATACTAGGATCATGCATATGATAATAGTGTATCATACCACATCCGTAATGCATAGTATAATATGTTAGTATCATAGGGTAGTTCATATATTACCATGCAAGACCCATAGTAGCACATCATGTAATATGATACGGTATCATGATATGATATTCAACCCTCTCTTTCTTAATTTAATTCTATGCCACCTCACCAAAATTGCCTAGTTGGCATGTATAATACTACCTATGATACTTCCATTACGGGTAGCCTAAAGGAGATAATCTTAGTGGGCGGAAAGTACTTGGAAATAAAAGCATCTTTACACTTATTCCATGAATCAATACTATTTTTAAGTAAATACGAAAACAAAGTTTTGGCACGATCTCGTAATGAGAAAGGAAATTGCTTTAATTTAACAATTTCATTATACACATGTTTCTTCTTTTGCATATCACACAACTCAACGAAAGTATTTAGATGGGATGCGACATCTTCATTACGAAGGCCAAAAAATTGTTCTTTCATAAAAATATTTAGCAAAGCGGCATTAGTTTCACAAGATTCCGCACTAGTGGCAGGAGCAATTGGAGTTCTAATAAAATCATTATTATTAGTAGTGGAAAATCACATAACTTGGTATTGTCTTGAGCCATTGTGACAAACCAAGCAATCTAGCACACAAGCAAGCAAACGAAAAGACGATCGGAAAAAGGGGGAATAAAAACGCAAATCTTTTTGGTATTTTCTGAAAATATTTTCAGAAGTGGGGGAGAGGAAAACGAGAGGCAAATGGCAAATAAAGTAAATGGAAGAGATGAGTTTGTGATGGGTACTTGGTGATCTTGCTATGTATCCTCCCCGGCAACGTCGCGAGAAATCCTTCTTGCTACCTCTTGAGCTTGCATTCGTTTTCCCTTGAAGAGGAAAGGGTGATGCAGCCAAGCAGATAAGTATTTCCCTCAGTTTGTTGAGAACCAAGGTATCAATCCAGTAGGAGGAACGAGCGACACTCCAATAATTGTACCTACACAAATAATCAAACACTTGCACCCAACGCTATAAAGTGGTTGTCAATCCCTTTAGAGTTATTTGCAAGGATGAGATCTGATAGAGACAGATATAAAATATTGGTAGATCTGAAAGCAAAACTAAAGTAAATAAATTGTAGCCAAGTATTTTTGGTATTTTTGGTTTATAGATCTGAAAATATGATATGGCAAATAGACCCGGGGCATATGTTTCACTAGAGGCTTCTCTCATAAAGGAAAATAATACGATGGGTGAACAAATTACCGTCGAGCAATTGATAGAAAAGCAAATAATTATGAAGATATCCAAGGCAATGATTATGCATATAGGCATCACGTCCGTATCAAGTAGACCGAAACGGTTCTGCATCTACTACTATTACTCCACACATCGACCGACTCCTGCCTTCATCTAGAGTATCAAGTTCATGAAGAACAGAGTAACACATTAAGTAAGATGACATGATGTAGAGGGATAAACTCAAGCAGTATGATGAAAACCCCATATTTTTATCCTTGATGGAAACAATACAATACGTGCCTCGCTACCCCTACTATCACTGGGTGAGGACACCACAAGATTGAACCGAAAACTAAGCACTTCTCCCATTGCAAGAATTACCAATCTAGTTGGCCAAACCAAACAAATAATTCGAAGAGACTTGCAAAGATTTGAGATCATGCGTATAATAATTCAGAAGAGACTCAAATAATATTCATGGATAATCTGAACATAAACTCACAATTCATCGGGTTTCGACAAACACACCGCAAAAGAGTATTACATTGAATAGATCTCCATGAAGATAATGAATAACATGGTATTGAAGATCAACGAGAGAGAAGAAGCCATCTAGCTACTAGCTATGGACCCGTAGGTCTGTGGTGAACTAGTCACACATCATCATAGGGGCAATGGAGTTGATGTAGATGCCCTCCGTGATCAATTCCCTCTGTGGCAGATTACCGGAAAAGGCTCCCAGATCGGATCTCTCGGGAACAGAGGCTCCTGGCGGCCTAAAAGTATTTTTGCCTCTCTTTTTGGTGTTTCTGGAATATTTGGGATTTCATAGGCCAAGAATTAGGGTTAGGAGACCTGCAGGGGCCCAGAAGCTAGGGGGCGCGACCACCCCCTAGGGCGCGCCCTGCAGGCTTGTGGCCTCCCGGGAACTGCCTTGCCCCTACTCCAAGTCTGTTGCGTGTCTTCTGGTCCAAGAAAAATCTTTCCGGATATTTTATTCCATTTGGACTCCGTTTAATATTCCTTATCTGCAATATTAAAAAATGTGGAAAAAAGAAACCGACACTAGGCTCTAGATTAATAGGTTAGTCCCAAAAATAATATAAAACATCATATTAATGCATATAAAACATCCAAAACATATACTATAATAGCATGGAACAATAAAAAATTATAGATACGTTGGAGACGTATCAGGGGTCATATCATTATCATTTGACTATTCTCTTATTTGCTATCCTTGCTTTAGTTGCTACCTTTGCTTTTATTTGCTACTATTTGAACCTTACCGTTGTGTTTTCGTTAAAAACTATTTATCCATGTGTGTGCACTTTATTGGTTACATGTGCTGCAGGGCATCTTTCATATTCGTATCTCATATTGAGAGTGATATTCCCATATATGTGCCGTCACACTCAAAAATCAAGGTGAGTAAATCATTTCATGTTGCTATGTCCTACTTGTATAGGTAGCACAGTGTGAGGGGGAGCTACTTCCAATTGTGTCTTTAACATTCAAATACAAATCTAAAATAAGTCATAAGCGGTGGGGGAGTTATTTCCTTTCATCAAAATTGCTCCGTAACATACATATTTTGTGTGTCTACCCTCTCAAGAATTATTGTCATCTATGTAAAAAAGGGGGAGATTGAAAGTGCATCATTGCCCTTAATTATTTTTGACATCTATGACAATTTTATTTGTAGTTCTAACCACATGCTCTAGTGTAAAGAGCTGTGACAAAAGTAAAGAGAAGCATGTATGGTTATTTCCCCTCTACTTGGAAAAAGGAAAAAGACGGAGTGCCATGAAAGTTTTTATTTCTTTCTTTGTCTTTAGGGCAACCGCACTATTAAGAGGGGATGCATCATGAAAATCATCTCGGAATCAACTCTTCATAAAAACATGTTCTGGAAGACCATTTGTTAGATCTGTTAAAATTGAAATGCAAAGCCTCTGTCTAGGCCGGAACTTTCGGGACGGTTGGAACTTCCGGGGACCAGAAGGTCCGGGGAGCTTTCGGGCCAATCAGAGAAACTGCGAGCCTTTATGCTATGTTTCTGTTTAGGCCAGAACCTTGTCGGACCCATGCTAGAACTTCCGGGCGCCGGAACTTCCAGGGCTGCCGGAACTTTCGGCCTACGGATCTTCCGTCCCCATCCTCACTGCTTCTATGGGACTCCAACTGGGTGCAATCATTCTATTTAGGCCGGAACCTGGCCGGAACTTCTGGGGTCCGGAACGTCCGATCCCTCAGAACTTCCGGGGTTGGTAGAAATCTGCCCCCCAACAGCTAGATTTCTTCCCCACCTATAAATAGCCTTCTTGTTCCATAGGCACGACAACGACTCCATTTTTTTCTCTCTCCACCATTTTCAGAACTCTATTCCTTGGAGTTCTCCCTCCTTAGCCAACCAAGGCTCTTGATCTTTTGAGGAGTGAAGAAGGAGTGCCTTATCTACACATTCACCAAAGAAAAGTTGACCCCCCTTGTTTTTGTGGTACATCTTGTTACTTTTGGTGGTTCAATACAAGAAATATGCTCATACATGACGTTCTTTAAGACGTCGTTGATGAATTTGTCATAAATCTATGACGATTTCATCCAAGATTGTCGTAAGCCGTTTGAGGGGATCAAATCTACATATAAATTACGACGATGTGAGTCGAAAATGTTGTAACCGCATAAGATGAGATCGTCATAACTTTTACGACGATTATAAAAATGTCATAACAAGTTCTAACTATGTTGACATGTCACTTGTGGGTCCATTCTATGTAATCAAATCTACATATAAATTACGACGATGTGAGAGGAAAAATATTTGAGAAAAATTCCTAAATATTAACATGTTTATTTTATAAAAAGTAATAGGGTAAACAAACACAATTTTTTTTTTTGTGATTTCCTATTGTCTAAAACATCATTCTCTCGGATCAATGACGTGGGAGGGCAGCTAGACCCACTCTAGCTAATCTGAGCCATCAAAGCCAATGATCGAACGTCTCTCAATGGATCAAAAGAAAAAAAAGCAAACCCTAGGGTAGTCCCACGCAGACCGATCCACCCCTACCCTCGTCCCACCAGACCGATCCACTCCTCCCCTCGTCTCCCACATCGCTGCCGCCACTCACCGATCGCCTCCTGCCTCCCGAACTTCGCTGCCGGTGGCCTCTTCCCCTCCTCTGTGCTTCCCTCCCACCCTGCCGCGGATTCGGTCCACCGTTAGACGATGGCGTCGGCGAGGCTGATGCTGACCCCGAACGGCGTGGGGGCGGCCCTGGCGGGGGACACGAACCTCAGGGCCATCGTCTAGGTCTTCAAGCTGCGCTACGTCAACGTCCACAGCTCGACGAGTTCTTCATCAACATGCTCGCCAGCACAAGGTTCGCCTCCGCATCCCTCAGCGTAGATCGATGCTTGGTTGTTTGCGCATGCGATTGGGGCGGTTTCGGTTAGGGTTCGTGCCTGCGCGCGAGCTCTCGCTATGCACGCGCACACATCCCTGATCTGGACATGCGTCAGGTTCGATCTGGTAGGGCACCAATGGTAGCGGTGTTGTCTGATCTGGTGATTCAGCCGTGGGTCGGGGCGATTCGATAGATGGCCCGCTCCGTTGGGTGGAAGGCATCCCAGAACGCATACACCTCCCGGTTGGCGCGCACGTTGGACACACGCACCATGTCCAACAGCTGCGGGTTGAAGAGGTCCACGGCGCAGTTCAGCTCCGCCGCGCACTCGCCGTTGCCGCTGTGCTGCGCGAGCTCCCCCAACACGCACCCCAATGGCCTCGTCCCCGTTATGATCAAGCGACGCGCCCCAAGCTCGTACAACCTTTGCATGGCCCACGCTGTCAAGTAAGTCATGCGGTGTCAGTTACCAGCTGCGGGTTGAATTCTGCAACTACCATCGGTCGCCATGCCATGTGTATACCGTTGTCTTTACTCTGCACCTACGACACCCTTTGCTGGATCCATTTGATTTGTCTGCTAGTAGGTCATTCGCCATGCCCCCGGTGCTTGTGTCTCCATTATGGTCTCGTGCCCTGGTTGTCGCTGTGCGCTCATCGCTTAATCTGTGCGAAATGCGAGGTGGATTTGGTGCAAGGCGGTTTGTTCAGTCAGATGCTGGGGTGGGGCACATGCATTTTTTATAATGTATCTGAATAATTATCTTATTGTATCCAATCATTTGTACTCTACTTGTATTTTGCATTTTCTGTGATTTATGCCTCCAGATTAACCAACTGGAGTAGAATGTCAATTTTTTTGGAAGATTCTTATGGTTGTTTTATTAAGGTTTTAACATTTTATAACTGTTGTTTTCGGCTATTAGAGGAGACACCCTTTCTGCAGCCCAGGTAATGGTCCATGCTGGTCATTTCTTATGATTTAAGAGTTGGATTCAGTATGTCTACTGCTAGTTGAGGTTCACTGACTGTTTCTTTATCCACTCTGCCTACAGCAAGATGACTTATCCATAGTGATGAATTTTCTCAATATAAAGCAGCACCAGGCACACTCTCTGTTCATCTTCCATCGATGGAAGATAGACTGCATCTTGAGGAAGAAGCTGGTCGGTGGTGTTGCATGTTTTCTGTACTTATCTGAATTGCATTTTTATTTGGATCCAGTAGACCTTTTCAGGACTGACTTAAGTTTGGGTTTGTATTATAGTCACAAACTTTTCTGGAAGGCTCGAGTGAGGTGATGTCAATGTGTACCTGTTTGGTGGACTTTCGTGGAAATGTGCATCTACTTTCCTGAAAGTTGAGCTTGTCTTGACTCTTGACTAGGTGTAATTAATAACGCGACGCGCTTTACGACTAGATGGATGCTAGCATGCACATTGACTAAACGTGTTGACGTATACTTGCTGTCAATTGGATCATTCTTCTTTAGGTTTCATTGGTCGGCCTGTCAATTTCCTTGTGGAATGTGGGTCATGACTCGAACTTGCTGTCAATTGGAATACATGATTATCCTTCTTTGGTTTCAATGGTTGGCATGTCTATTTGTTTGTTTTCATCGCTGTTTAGTTAAACTGGCTGATTAGGTTTCTGTTTAACCTCAGAAGAGTTTTAATTATTTTAACCTCAGAATGTTTCTGGACAGTACTGTTGAGTTTTACAATGGTTACCCAGAAAGTTGTTTTCCTCCTAGCAAGAATATTAGATAATAGATGATGCACATTACTTCTTGATCTATACAATGAGACTGCTATCTTTAAATTCATTGAACATGGGCCTGTGCTATCATTAGGGCGCCTTTGCTGTTGTATAATATGCCTATAAAAACACTTGGTTGGTCATGTTAAATAAAACAAGGCATTGAAAATTGATAGTGCATTTTGTTATCTAGTGAACCTAAGCGATTTTGTACGCCTGACAAAGTCGATGCTTTATTCCTGATGTATAATTTACAAGCTGTTACCTGGGCGCCTGTTAATGTTAACAGATACCTAAAGCGAATGCTGATTCGTCTTTTGCTGGATTTCTAAAAGTTCCTCAATGAAAGAATTCAGAAAGTTGACAACGTTATTTTTGCATTTTTCAGCGAGGAGGAGGTTGGGTCCGTGTTCAAGACGAATGATGAAGCCGTGACGTACAAAGTTTTAGGAAGGACTCCAACATCAGGAAGGACTCCAACATCAGGCATGTTTCTGTGGTAAGCATCTCGATTCCATTCGCTCCCGCCCCTGTCTATTTGTTCTCGTTCTAACTCGTGTTGCGATTACGATTTTAAATAGCGGATAGCGGGCTCGCTATGGATTTGGGTCGGTATAGCAGATTGCAAATTGCGTACGCTATTGCGGAAGCTATGTCCTCACAATATACTTATAAAAATGTGCAAGATATTAAGCATGTTTTGTATATTTTTATAGAGTTGTCAATAAAAATCAGTTTTTAACTTTGCAATTTATTTATATAAGCTCTGTGTGACTGTCTCCCTAAGTTACATGCACACAAGATCTTTGCATGGTCAAAGATGTTGGTACAGTCTACTAAAAACACTTATGAAACAATTGTGTCCATGTGTATCCAGCCCCATACCTGAATATTTTCATCAAAGAACTTCTCTGTCCGGAAGAACCATGTTAAATTAATCAACTTGTAATGAGATAAGACTTTTCGTCTAGCAACTGTCTTGATTCTACCCTAAAAAAATTGTTTTGGTTCTGCACTTTCCATCGTGTACCAAAGTAGCAGCACTTCAGGCTAGCAGCAGAACCAAGGGGAGAGAGAGGTGGGTCGTACAAGAGCTAGACGGTATTGCATGCGTGACACACATGCTTGTGGTGGTTTTTAGGGTTCTGTTTGTAGACTTGTTAGGATTTGTACAGTCTATGTTCATCGATTCAAACTGTTGCTCGAATATTAGTTTCCATATCCGCCTTGCCATTTTGCATAAGTTCAACTATTCCTCTTCTGTTAATTCTTATCCTGAGATCCGTTGCCTTGCACCACACTAATGTTTCATCCTTGCACCACACTAATGTTTGAATGAATTATGAATTGCAGGAGAAGGCTTCCTAGTTTACAAATGCTGAGAAGCTCAAGGTCGGGTACACTTCGCGTACACGGATTAGAAGAGCAACAGCAGGGGAGGGGGTCTGAAGTCTTTGGAACGGTAGTGTAATTGATTGATGATGGATGGTTGCTGTTGTTAGTACAAATGGTAGAAAGACTTTTAAGCGGCAACTGTTGCTGGTAGAAATGGTAGCTCTAGTCCCATGTAGTGTAGTTCACGTGCTTGGGCTGCCCTATGTTGCTTCCTTTTTATGTTAATTAAGTTTGTCAAATGTACCTACTGTCGTGTCATGGCTTGTTTGAATTCCCTCTTTGTTTCACTTTGTTGCTGGAACAAATAGAAAAGAAACCAAGTTCTGGAACAAAAAGTTGCTGAATTCAAAACTAAAAAAAGGCCAAAACTGAAACTGGACCAAATGTATTTGGGCACTAAAAGGCCAGGCCCAAGTTATAATGATACATAAAAGTTCGAAAAAAAATTATTAGAAGTGGCTGTAAATAGGCTAAGGCCCAAAAAGAAGCCCAACAAGAAAAGGACCAAAAAATAAAACCAGCCCATGTGATCAATTTCCTAAAATTGCTAAGAAACAATTAAAATTTGTAATTGCACCTATTCACCCCCCCTCTAGGTCCATCTCGATCCTTTCACTTTCCTTCAGGCTTCTCCACACAATCCTTAGCCAATGCTCTATGTGGACTATACCCGAAATATACTAGGTAAAAGTGTTAGTCCAAGAGACAATGTATGTTGTCATGAATTATTAAAACCACCAAGGGAGCATGTGTAGTTTGAATCTCCCCCTTTTCGGTAATTGATTAAATATACAATCAAAGCTTCAAATAAATATAAGAATTAGATTATGATAGCTTTGAAATATACATGACTAATCAAAGCTCCCCCTAAATGTGTGCAATCTCCTTTTAAGAGATGTTTTCTTTGGACTGCGTGTGCACACACATGGTAGAAAGGAGAAGACAAGTCATGTGAATCTTGTCTATATGCATCAAACATATGTGAATGAAGAGTTTCCATGGTCAAGACTCACTCTTGCAAACAATATGTGCAAGAGATAAGAGATCATCTTGAACAAGGATATGATGCATACACTTACCTTGAGGTTCTTGAGCATCTTAGCAGTAGGAGTACACTTGGGAAAAAAATTAGATAACACAAGAGTATTATATTGTAGAGATGCAAAGAGATTCAAAAGTACCAAGATATGGAATACATATTGAAAATAGGATTTGATTATAGGTATGCCTCCAAGAAAATTTAGAACTATCTCCCCTAAGAATGAACATGTAAGATTTCTTCTCCCCGTGAATCATAGCATGTAGATAATGGGAGTAGGTAGGGTAGGACAAGTTCACTCCAAAGTAGGCAATAAAACTCAAACATAACTTTCTACTTTTACATCTCTCCCCCTTAATGGTATATCTCCCTCTGAATGTGCAAGGTTTGACATATCTCCCCCTTTGGCAGATCTCCCCTTTGGTAGATCTCCCATTTTGGCATAAGAATTTAGAAGCTTTGATATATCTATGCCTTTGGAATTAATTTCCAAAAAGGTCAGAGGGTAGGGTTTCATTGAGAATAAGGTATCCTGGATTCTTATCTCTTTGATAAGGGTTCCTTGAATTTTCCTCCCTCTTGAGTATAGATCAGGGTTCCTTGAAAGCTCTCCCCCTTTCAGTTAGGGATCCTAGATGTTCCTCCCCCTTAAATTGTGGGACCACAAGAATACGCCCCCTTTGGCATAAATCGAGTAATTTCACTATTATCTCAGATAGTACTCAAATTCGAAGTCTCCGAGGCAATATGGTTCGATAGAACCGAGAATGAAATTTTAGCCTTTGGGAGAAATCGGTAGGACCAATTAGCCCGAATCGGAGAGACCGAGTTGCAATGAAATATCAACTGGTCAACATAAATAGACATAAATTATCCAAAAGCTTTGAAAAATGAAATATAAAACAATTTTTTAGATATGTACATACATATAGATGAGAATTGAATGGTTCTAAGAAAGCATGCAACAAAATATGAACCATACGAGAATTTTCATCTAGATATTGGACGGTGACTAGGTTATCTATATTAGAGTATATTGACTTGAGGAGTCAAGCAAGAATACTTGATCATAGGTCATACTCATCGTTAAGCGCAAAATGGGGTTACCATTTTTTTATTAAGCATTTTAGTGTCTTCATATTACTTGAGTTGCTTTACCTCGTGACTTGGTGTAAAGCTTTATCAAGGATATTAGTACATACATTCGAATGATGTTGATGACTTGGCACGTAGGTGAACTTGTCGTGGATGATCAATGTTGATGAAGATCATCTTGAGTCTAGAACAAATCCTTGTCGTTTTGGTTCACTTTTAACCTACATTGGCTAGTCATTCAAGGAAGAACATAATATATCCAAATGACAACATGAATTCACTCAACAAGTAGTTGTCAAGGATATGATTTTGTTGTCTTCTTCCTCCATCTCCGAAGAAAGGGTTGTTGATACTTGTCCATGACAAGTTTGCTTTTGATGTGAGTTGATGGTAATCTTGTCGGTGTTGTTCTTCCAAGTACCTACAAAAGGTTAGATCTAATAGATGGGAGCATAGTATTCGAAGATATAAGATAGTGTCACATCAATAACATCATGGAATAGTCAAGTAAGCTCATGCCCTTGCATGCATCCGAGTGAGTCTAGATCAAGTTTAAAGCATCAATGATGTTAAACTCACTCCTCAAGTGACAAAACACTTTCTCATCAAGTGGTTTGGTAAAGATATCAACCAATTGTTTCTCGGTACGAACATGCTTGAGATTAATATCTCCTTTACCAACATGATCACGAATGAAATGATGTCACACTTGAATGTTTAGTTCGAGAATGTTGCACATGATTCTGGGCAATTTTAGTAGCACTTTCATTATCACACAACAATGGAACATGTTTCACATGAATGCCATAATCCTTAAGGGTTTGCGTCATCCATAGTAATTGCGCACAACATGATCCGGGGGCAATGTATTCTGCTTCAGCAGTAGATAAAGATACCGAGTTTTGTTTATTTGATGACCAAGACACAAGATATCTCCCATGAAAATGACATTTACCGGAGGTGGATTTTCTATCAAGCTTGTCTCTGGCATTGTCTGAGTTAGAATAGCCAACAAGATTAAAGTAGATCCCTTGGGATACCATGTGCCAAAGTTTGGTGCATGTATCAAGTATCTCACAATTCTTTTCACAGCCTTTAGATGACACTCCTTAGGTGCCACTTGACATCAGGCACACATGCAAACATTTAACATGATATCGGTATGGGAGGCACATAGATATAGCAATGAACCGATCATTGATCGATAAACAATTTGATCAACCGGTTTTTCCTCCTTGGTAAGATGAACATGTCCACTAGTAGGCATGGGAGTTTTCATACCCTTGCACTCTTGCATGTTGAATTTTTTTATTAAGTCCTTGGTGTACTTGGTTTGAGAGATAAACTTAGCTTCTCTCCTTTCTTTAATTTGCAAACCAAGGAAGAATTTCAGCTCACACATCATGGACATCACATACTTCTCGGACATCAACCTTCCAAACTTCTCACTAAAACATGGGTTAGTAGAACCAAAGATAATATCATCCACATATATTTGGCACACAAAATAAATCACCATTAACTCTTTTAGTGAATAAGGTTGCGTCAGTTTTACCAATCTCTAAACCCTTTTTAATGAGAAACTTCGGTAGGTATTTGTACCAAGCATGAGGGGCTTGTTTAAGACCATATAAAGCTTTAAGAAGTTTGTAAACATGATTAGGTTTGTTAGGGTTCACAAAGCCGGGAGGTTGTTTGACATAAACTTCCTCCTCAATTTCACCATTTAGAAAAGCACTTTCGATATCCATTTAATAAAGAGTAATATCATGGTGATTGGCATAAGCGAGAAGAATGTGAATGGCTTCAAGTCTAGGAACGGGGGCATAGGTCTCACCTTAGTCCATACCTTCGACTTGCGTGTAACCTTGAGCTACGAGACATTCTTTGTTGCATACAACTTGATCATCTTCATCTTGCTTGTTCTGAAACACCAATTTTGTACCAATGATGTTGTGCTCGTCCTTGGGATTTTCCACGATTGTCCAAACTTCATTCCTCTTGAAGTTGTTTAGCTCTTCGTGCATGGCATTCACCCAATCCGGGTCTTGAAGGGCTTCTTCTATCTTCATAGTCTCAATGCTAGATATGAATGAGTAATGCTCACAAAATTTAGCTAAACGAGTTGTAGAGCGAGTGATTCTCCCGGTTTGTATGTCACCAAAGATTTGATTCCGCGGATGATCCTTGTCTACTCTTGCTCGAACTCGTGACAACTTTTTCTTGTTGGATGGTGGAGCTTCCCCATCATCATCTTCTCCATCTTTGTCGTTGAAGGTGTCATCTCCTTGAGGTGGTGGTGAGGAAGGTTGAGGTGGATCATCACGATGTACATCTTCCTCCTCTTCATCATGTCGTGTACCACTTCTAGATGACTCCATGTCATTTTCTGCTTTGCCTTGATGCTAAGTAGGAGCTTCCACTTGTGTTGATGAAGTACTTTCCTTCACCTCCATGCGATAAATCTTGCCGATGGACAAGTCTTGATTGGCTTCCAAAGGTTCCTTATCTCCTACATCATTTGGAAATTGTTGCACTTGCAAACCATTGATTCAACAAACTTCACATGTACCATCTCTTCAACTTTTCGGGTGAAGTTTTTGTAGACACGGTAAGTGTAAGAGTTTAATATGTAATCAAGTAGAAAACCTTCATGAGATTTAGGAGCAAATTTAGAACAATGATGCTTATCAAGAATGTAGCACTTTGAGCCGAATACCAAAAAGTATCCAACTTGGGGTTTGTTACTGGTGAGTAGCTCGTATGCCGTTTTACCGAGAAGCTTGTGTAAGTAGAGTCGGTTCTTGGCATGGCAAGCTGTTTCCACGGCTTCTGCCCAAAAGTGTCTTGGCGTCTTGTATTTGTCAAGCATCGTTCGAGCCATCTCTATGAGAGTCCGGTTCTTCCACTCAACAACTCCATTTTGTTGAGGTGTGTACGTCACCGATAACTCATGTGAGATACCTTATTTTACATGAAAAGTATCCACATTCGTGCTCTTGAACTTCGATCTGTTGTCGCTCCGAAATTTCTTGATCTTCACTTCAAACTGATTTTGGGCTTTCCGAGCTAAGTTCTTGAAGATCTTTTGTACCTGTGATTTGTCATCAAGAAAGAATACCCATGTAAATCTAGAAAAATCATCAAAAATAACTAGAACAACAGAATTTCCACTGAGGATCTTGTAAGCATTGGGACCAATGAGATCCATGTGAAGCAGCTCAAGGGGCCTTCTAGTAGTCATGATGTTCTTCACGGGATGTGTCGTGGTTTTGTAACGACAGATGTCCTTGATACGTCTCCAACGTATCTATAATTTTTGATGGTTCAATGCTATTATATTGTCTTCTTTGTATGTTTTATATGCATGAATATGCTATTTTATATCTTTTTTGGGACTAACCTATTAACTCAGTGCCAAGTGCCAATTTCTGTTTTTTCCGTGTTTTTGACCCTTTTTCAGACGGAGTCCAAATGGAATGAAACTTTACGATGATTTTTTGGGACCAAAAGAGACCCCCGAAGCTTTGGAAGAAGGGAGCCACGAGGGAGTCACAAGCCCATGGGGCGCGGCCTACCCCCTAGGTCGCACCGTGCAGGCTTGTGACCCCCTCGTGGGCCCAACTGACGCAATTCCACCTCCATAAATTCCTATAAATACGGAAACCTCCAAAAAGAAACCTAGATCGGGAGTTCCGCCGCCGGAAGCCTCTGTAACCATCAAAAACCAATCTGGAGCCTGTTTCGGCACCCTTCCGGAGGGGGATCCATCTCCGGTGGCCATCTTCATCATCCCGGCGATCTCCATGACGAGGAGGGAGTAGTTCTCCCTCGGGGCTGAGGGTATGTACCAGTAGCTATGTGTTTGATCTCTCTCTCTCTCGTGTTCTTGAGATGTCCTGATCTCGATGTACCATGGGCTTTGCTACTATAGTTGGATATTATGATGTTCTTCCCCCTCTCCCTTCTTGTAATGAATTGAGTTTCCCCTTTGGAGTTATCTTATCCGATTGAGTCTTTGAGAACACTTGATGTATGTCTTGCACGTGACTATTTGCTGTGATCAACTTGCGGGTTTGTGAAAATTGGGAACCTATGCATATGGGTTGGCACACGTGGATTCATGTGAGTACTCGATGTATGTTTTGGTGATCAACTTGCGGGATCGTGACATTGGGAACCTATGCATAGGGGTTGGCACACGTTTTGACTCTCCGGTCGAAACTTTAGGGCACTCTTTGAAGTTCTATGTGTTGGTTGAAAAGATGATTTTGAGATTATGTGATGCATATCGTATAATCATGCCCACGGATTCTTGAGGTGACAATGGAGTATCTATGTGACATTAGGGTCTTGGTTGATATGTATCTTAAGGTGTTATTCTAGTACGAACTCTATTATAGATCGATCAGAAAGGATAACTTTGTGGTGGTTTCGTACCCGACAATAATCTCTTCATTTGTTCTCCGCTATTAGTGACTTTGGAGTGACTCTTTGTTGCATGTTGAGGGCTAGTTATATGATCCAATTATGTTATCTTTGTTGAGAGAACTTCCACTAGTGAAAGTATGAACCCTAGGCCTTGTTTCCACATATTGCAATACCGTTCGTGGTCACTTTTGTTACTAGTTATCTTGCTGTTTTTGTAATTTCAGATTACAAAAACCTATATCTACCATCCATATTGTAGTTGTTTCACCATCTCTTCGCCGAACTAGTGCACCTATACAACTTACCATTGTATTGGGTGTGTTGGGGACACAAGAGACACTTTGTTATTTGGTTGCAGGGTTGCTTGAGAGAGACCATCTTCATCCTACGCCTCTCGCGGATTAATAAACCTTAGGTCACCCACTTGAGGGAAAATTGCTACTGTCCTACAAACCTCTGCACTTGGAGGCCCAACAACGTCTACTAGGAGAAGGTTGTGTAGTAGACATCAAGCATTTTTCTGGCGCCGTTGCCTGGAAGTGAAGCGCCTTTGGTAAGTGGAACTTGGTAAGGAAACATTCATATAGTGTGCTGAAATTTCTTGTCACTTGTCACTATGGATACTAATCCTTTGAGGGTCTTGTTCGGGGTATCTTTACCTCGAACGGAAGCACAGAGAGTTGCTCCTCAAGTTGCTGCACCTGCTGAAAATATTTGCTTTGAATTTCCTTCGGGTATGCTTGAGAAACTGCTGGCTAATCCTTTTACACGAGATGGAACATCACATCCAGACTTGCATCTGATCTATGTGGATGAGGTTTGTGGTTTATTTAATCTTGCAGGTGTGCCCGAGGATGAGGTCAAGAAGAAGGTCTTTCATTTATCTTTGAAGGATAAGGCGTTGACATGGTATAGGCTATGTGATGATACTGGATCATGGGACTACAATCGGTTGAAATTGGAATTTCATCAAAAGTTTTATCCTATGCATTTAGTACATCGTGATCGGAATTATATTTATAATTTTTGGCCTCGTGAAAGAGAAAGCATCGCTCAAGCTTGGGGAAGGCTTAAATCAATGCTATATTAATGCCCCAATCATGAGCTCTCGAGAGAAATTATCATTCAGAACTTCTATGCTCGGCTTTCTCATGATGATCGCACCATGCTTGACACTTCTTGTACCGGTTATTTTATGAAGAGAGATATTGACTTCAAGTGGAATTTATTGGACAAAATTAAACGCAACTCTGAAGATTGGGAGCTTGAAGAAGATAAGGAGTCAGGTATGAATTTCACTTTTGATTGCGTTAAATCCTTTGTTGAGACAAATACTTTTTGCGACTTTAGCGCTAAATATGGACTTGACTCTGAGATAGTAGCTTCATTGTGTGAATCTTTTGCTGCTCATGTTGATCTCCCCAAAGAGAAGTGGTTTATTTTTCGTCCTCCTTTAGAAGTCAGTGTAGTCAAACCCACTCCAGTTGAATAGAAAGTCATTGCCTATAATGATCTTGTGCTACCCAGTGCTTACATTGAGAAACCACCTTTCCCTGTTAGGATAAATGATCATTCTAAAGCTTAAACTATGATACGTAGAGGCTATATTATAACACCTACACCCCCTGAGAAAATTAGAGTTGAACCTAGCATTGCTATTATCAAAGATGTTCTGTCTAAAGAAGTTGAGGGACATAATATTCACTTTTGTGAAGATGCTGCTAGAATTGCTAAACCTCACGTTAGAGACAAACATAGGCCTGTTGTTGGCATGCTTGTGGTTTCTGTTAAGATAGTAGATCATTGTTATCATGGTTTATGTGACTTGGGTGCTAGTGTTAGTGCAATACCTCAATCCTTATACGATGAAGTCAAAGATGAGATTGCACGTGTTGAGATAGAACCTATAGATGTCACTATCCAGCTTGCCAATAGAGATACTATCTGCACCGTGGGAATTGTTAGGGATGTTGAAGTCTTGTGTGGTAAAACGAAGTATCATGCTTATTTCCTCGTTCTTGCTACCGCTCAAGATAGCTTTTGTCCCATCATATTTGGTAGACCTTTTCTCAACACTGTCAATGCTCATATTGATTGTGAGAAGCAAACTGTCACTGTTGGCTTTGAAGGAGTGTCACATGAGTTCAATTTCTCTAAGTTCGGTAGACAACCTCATGAAAAGGAGTTGCCTAGTAGGGATGAAACTATTGCCTTAGCTTCTATTTCCGTGCCTCCTACTGATCCCTTAGAGCAATACTTGCTTGAGCATGAAAATGATATGCATATGGATGAAAGGGATGAAATAGATAGAGTTGTCTTAGAACAATAACCTATCCTTAAGAATAATCTGCCTATTGAACTGCTTGGGGATCCACCCCCACCAAAGGGTGATCCTGTGTTTGAGCTTAAACAGTTGCCTGATACTCTTAAGTGTGCCTATCTTGATGAAAAAGAGATATATCCTGTTATAATTAGTGCTAGCCTCTCAGAGCAGGAAGAAAAGAAGTTACTGAAAACTCTCAGGAAGCACCGTGCTGCTATTGGATATACTCTTGATGATCTTAAGGGCATTAGTACCACTCTATGCTAGCACAAGATCAAAACTGATCCTGATTTCAAACCAGTTGCTGATCATCAAAGGAGATTGAATCCTAAGATGAAAGAAGTAGTGAGAAAAGAAATGCTAAAGCTCCTAGAAGCAGGTATTATCTATCCTGTTGCTCATAGCGATTGGGTGAGTCCGGTGCATTGCGTTCCTAAGAAAGGAGGCATTACCGTTTTCCCTAATGATAAGGATGAGTTGATCCCACAGAGGATTATTACTGGCTATAGGATTGTGATTGATTTTAGGAAGTTGAATAAGGCCACTAGGAAAGATCATTAACCTTTACCTTTTATTGACCAAATGCTAGAAAGACTATCCAAACACACACACTTCTGCTTTCTAGACGGTTATTCTGGTTTCTCCCAAATACCAGTTGCACAATCTGATCAGGAGAAAACCACTTTCACCTCCCTTTCGGTACCTTTGCCTATAGACGTATGCCTTTTGGCTTATGTAATGCACCTGCCACCTTTGAAAAATGTATGATGGCTATATTCTCTGACTTTTGTGAAAAGATTGTTGACGTATTCATGGATCGGGTCTTCTTTTGATGATTGCCTCAGCAACCTTGATCGGGTCTTGCAGAGATGTAAATACACCAATCTTGTCTTGAATTGGGAGAAGTGCCACTTTATGGTTAATGAAGGCATCATCTTAGTACATAAAATTTTCGAAAGAGGTATTGAAGTCGATAAGGCTAAGGTTGATGCAATCGAGAAAATGCCATACCCCACAGGTATTAGAGGGATAAGAAGTTTCCTTGGTCATGCTGGTTTCTATAAAAGGTTCATCAAAGACTTCTCTAAGATTTCTAGGCCTCTTACCAATCTCTTGCAAAACGATATTCCTTTTGTCTTTGACGATGATTGTGAGGAAGCCTTCGAAATACTTAAGAGGGCTTTGATAACGGCACCTATTGTCCAATCACCTGATTGGAACTTGCCTTTTGAGATCATGTGTGACGCTAGTGATTATGCTGTTGGTGCTGTTCTAGGGCAAAGAGTTGATAAGAAGTTGAATGTTATTCACTACGCTAGTAAAACTCTAGACAGTGCCCAGAGAAACTATGCTACTACAGAGAAGGAATTTTTAGCAGTCGTGTTTGCATGTGAAAAGTTCAGGTCTTACATAGTTGATTCCAAAGTCACTATTCACACTGATCATGCTGCTATTAAGTACCTCATGGAGAAGAAGGACGCTAAACCTAGACTTATCAGATGGGTTCTCTTGCTACAAGAATTTGATTTGCACGTTGTCGACAGAAAGGGTGTTGATAACCCCGTATCAGATAACTTGTCTAGGTTGGAGAACGTTCTTGATGACCCACAACCTATTGATGATAGCTTTCCCGATGAGCAATTGAATGTCATCAATGCTTCACGTAGTGCACCGTGGTATGCTGATTATGCAAACTATATCGTTGCCAAATATATACCACCTAGTTTCACGTACCAGCAAAAGAAGAAATTCTTCTTTGACTTGAGACATTACTTTTGGGATGATCCTCACCTTTATAAGGAAGGAGTAGATGGTGTTATTAGATGTTGTGTACCTGAACATGAATAGGGAGAGATCCTACAGAAGTGTCACTCCGAGGCCTACGGAGGACACCATGCGGGAGATAGAACTGCACACAAGGTATTGCAATCAGGTTTCTATTGGCCCACTTTCTTCAAGGATGCCCGTAAGTTTGTCTTGTCTTGTGACGAATGTCAAAGAATAGGTAATATTAGCAAACGTCAGGAAATGCCTATGAACTATTCACTTGTCATTGAACCATTTGATGTCTGGGGCTTTTATTATATGGGACCTTTTCCAAAATCCAATGGGTATACTCACATCTTAGTTGCTATTGATTACGTCACTAAGTGGGTAGAAGTTATCCCCACTAGTAGTGTTGATTACAACACCTCTATCAAGACGCTGAAAGAAGTTATCTTCCCTAGATTTGGAGTCCCTGGATATCTAATGACCGACGGTGGTTCACACTTCATTCATGGTGCTTTCCGTAAAACGCTTGCTAAGTACGATGTCAACCATAGAATTGCGTCTCCCTACCACCCTCAGTACAGTGGTCAAGTAGAGCTAAGTAATAGAGAGATTTAACTGATTCTGCAAAAGACTGTCAACAGGTCTAGAAAGAATTGTTCTAAGAAGCTCGATGATGCACTGTGGGCTTATAGAACTGCCTATAAGAATCCCATGGGCATGTCTCCGTACAAAATGGTGTATGGGAAAGCATGTCACTTACCTCTTGAGCTAGAGCATAAATCTTATTGGGCAATCGAAGAGCTCAACTTGGATTTCAAACTTGCCCGTGAGAAGAGTTCATTTGACATTAGCTCGCTTGATGAGTGGAGAACTCAAGCCTATGAGAATGCCAAGCTCTTCAAAGAGAAGGTTAAGAGGTGGCATGATAAGAGGATACAAAAGCGTGAGTTCAATGTAGGTGATTATGTCTTGCTATGTAACTCTCGTTTAAGATTCTTTGCAGGCAAGCTTCTCTCTAAATGGGAAGGTCCCTATGTTGTTGAGGAAGTATATCGTTTTGGTGCTATCAAGACCAACAACACGGAAGGTAATTGTCCGAGAGTGGTAAATGGGCAGATAATCAAGCATTGTATCTCAGGTACTCCCATAAATGTTGAAAGCAATATCATCAATACCATAACTCCGGAAGAATACCTAAGGGATATTTATCAGCCTGTTTCAGACTCCGAAAACGAAGAGGTATGTTATTCGGTAAGAAACAGAGTCCAAATCTTTTCCAATAGGAAATTTTCTCCGTTTTGGATTATTTGAAAAAATACAAAAATTGGAAGTAGTCCGGAAAGTGCGCGAGGAGGCGACAGGCCTACACGACGCGGGCCCACCCCCTGGCCGCGCCGTGAGGGCATGTGGCCACCTCGTGTGCCTCCTGGACTCCGTTTTCGTGCGGGGTACTCCTTCTGGTCTGAAAAAAAATCATGATATATACTCCCGTTTAGTCTGACCCCTACATCATGCAGGTTACTTCTGTTTTTCGTTTCGAGCCTGTTTTCTGCTGCAGATTTAGAGCAAGATGTCATCTCAGGAATCTGTGGGGGAGAACAATCCCCCTCAAGTCTATGGATAAGTACATGCTGATCTAAAAAGGATGGAGGTCATGGAGGCTAAGGAAGGGCTACCTAAAGAAACCAAGGGCAAAGCTAAGGAGAAGAATCAGGCATGGGATGAAGTGCAATCTGTGATCAACAAGGAAGAAGTTGAAGAAGTGGATTTCCTCCAACCCTACCTTCACCTACTGTCTCCATCCTTGATTGAACTCTTGAGGTTTTGTGAAACAACTCGTGCTCGCAATACTTGTCTCACTCATGAAGTTGTAATATATCGCAGATCTCCAAGGTAAAAATCGAAGATTAATGGCCCTCTTGGAGTCAAAGACCGCAACAACTCCACCACCATCACCACCAAAGGAAGACAACTGAGCATTGGTATGGGCAATCCCCTTGGCTTGTGCCAAGCTTGGGGGAGTTGCCCCGGTATCGTGTCACCATCACATCTTTTGCCTTTACCTTTGTTTTAGTTTTCCTTTTCAGTTTTCTCTTTCACTAGTAGATTAAAAGTCTTAGTGTTTTAGTCTTGAGTTTTTCTTTGTGTCACCCCTGATGTATTCGAGCTCGTGAGCCATATAATAAAGAGTGTCTTAGTTGAAGGGATTTTCCTCTTGCCATGATCAAAATAGTGATAATAGAACAAAAGCATGAAAGATCATGTAATGATCTTATGGGAAGTGATGGATTCACATATAAAAAGAATGAGGATTGAAACTTGTTGAAGGTAGGCAAACGTAGACCTTGGTCATTGTTGCAATTAATAGGAAGTGATAAAGAAGAAGAGGTTCACATATAAATATATCATCTCTCACACCATCTATGATTGTGAACACTCACTAAACTATTACATGCCTAGAAGTAGATGTTCGACAAGGAAGACAACATAATGAATTGTGTTTGCTTGGCTCCGAACAATGTTATATGATTAGAGATCCCTTAGCATGTGAAGATTGCTTCCACCTCACAATAGCCAAAACTCCCGCACTAAGTAGAGATACTACTTGTGCATCCCTAAACCTTCAAACCAATTTTGCCATGAGTGTGCACCATACCTACCTATGGATTGAATAAGATCCCTCAAGTAAGTTGTCATCGGTGCAAGCAATAAAAATTGCCCTCTAATATGTATGATCTATTAGTGTGGGAAAATAAGCTTTGTACGAACCTGTGATGAGGAAGACATAAAAGCGACAGACTTCATAATAAAGTTCTTTATCATAGGGGGCAATATAAAGTGACGTTCCTCTCCACTAAGAGGACACGCATACAAACCTCAAAAGCGCATGACAACCTCTGCTTCCCTCTGCGAAGGGCCTATCTTGTACCTTTACCTTTTGCCCTTGAAAGAGTCATGGTGATCTTCACCAATTCCTTATCTCGCCTTTATCTTGGCTAACGTCATATGCTTGGGAAATATCTATATTCATATGTCAACTTGGAGGTAAGTATTCATGAATTATTATTGTTTACATTACCCTTGAGGTAAGCACTTGGGAGGCAAAACTATAAGCCCCTATCTTTCTCTGTGTCGAGCTGAAACTTTGATCTCATGAGTACCACATGAGTTGTAGCAATTGTAGAGAACGAAAGAATGATTGAGCATGTGGATTTGCTTTACAAGCTCTTATTTGACTCTTTCTGATGTTGTGATAAATTGCAATTGCTTCAATGACTAAAGGCTATCGGTTGTTACTTCTCGGTAAGGTTCTTGATCCATGCTTTACTTTGTGAAGGAATTATCACTTTAGCATGAGAGATTATATGTTGGTATTATTGTTCTAATAATGATCATGATGCATGCATGTTCCTATCTTGTTTTGTCGACACCTCTCTCCCTAAACATGTGGACATATTTATTGAGCTAGGCTTTCGCTTGAGGACAAGCGATGTCTAAGCTTGGGGGAGTTGATCCGTCCATTTTGCATCATGTTTCATGTTGATATTTATCGCTTCTTTGACTGTTATTTCACTTCGCGGTACTATTCTTATGCCTTTTCTCTCTTATTTTGCAAGGTTTACATGAAGAGGGAGAATACCGGCAACTGGAATTCTGGCCTGAAAGTGGAGCAAAGTTGAGATACCTATTCTGCGCAACTCCAAACGCCGTGAAAATCAACGGAGATTTTTGCCCAATATATAAAAAATACTGGGCCGAAGAAGTACCGGAGGAGGGCCAGGGGGTGGCCACAAGCCTGCACGGCGCGACCACCCACAGGCCGCGCCATGGGGGCTTGTGGGCACCCTGTTGGCCCACTTGCCCCCCTCTTTTGCTATATGGAGGGCTTTGTCTAGAAAAAATCAGGAGGGCGCTTTTTCGTGGTTTAGCCACCGCCACGAGGCGGAACTTGAGCAGAACCAATCTAGAGCTCCGGAAGGACGATCCTGCCGGGGAAACTTCCCTCCTAGAGGGGGAAATCGTCGACATCGTCATCACCAACACTCCTCTCATCGAAGGGGACTCGTCACCATCAACATCTTCATCAGCACCATCTCATCTCCAAACCCTAGTTCATCACTTGTAACCAATCTCTGTCTCGCGACTCCGATTGGTACTTGTAAGGTTGCTAGTAGTGTTGATTACTCTTTGTAGTTGATGCTAGTTGGATTACTTGGTGGAAGAGTTTATGTTCAGATCCTTGATGCTACTCATTACCTCTCTGATCATGAATATGATTATGCTTTGTGAGTAGTAACTTTTGTTCCTGAGAACATGGGATAAGTCATGCTTATAATAGTCATGTGAATTTGGTATTCGTTCGGTATTTTGATATGTTTTATGTTGTTTTTCCTCTAGTGGTGTTATGTGAACGTCGACTACATAACACTTCACCATTATTTGGGCCTAGAGGAAGGCATTGTGAAGTAGTAAGTAGATGATGGGTTGCTAGAGTGACAGAAGCTTAAACCCTAGTTTACGCGTTGCTTTGTAAGGGCTGATTTGGATCCACTAGTTTAATGCTATGGTTAGACTTTGTCTTAATTCTTCTTTCGTAGTTGAGGATGCTTGCGAGAGGGGTTAATCATAAGTGGGATGCTTGTCCAAGTAAGGACAATACCCAAGCGCCGGTCCACCCACATATCAAACTATCAAAGTAACGAACGCGAATCATATGAACATGATGAAACTAGCATGACAGAAATTCCCGTGTGTCCTCGGGAGCGATTTTCCTCTTGTAAGACTTTGTCCAGGCTTGTCCCTTGCTACAAAAGTGATTGGGCCACTTTGCTGCATCGTTGCTACTTTTGTTACTTGTTGCTTGCTACAAAACATCTCACCACACAATCACTTGTTACCGACAATTTCAGTGGTTGCAGATTTTTCCTTGCTGAAAACCACTTGTCAGATCCTTCTGCTCCTCGTTGGGTTCGACAATCTTACTTATCGAAAGGACTACGATTGATCCCCTATACTTGTGGGTCATCAAGACTCTTTTCTGGCACCGTTGCTGGGGAGGCTAGGTAAGCGGCAGTAACCTCCCATCAACGAAGCATTTTTATGGCGCCGTTGCCGGGGAGGTTAGCGCTTGAAGGTATATCTTTAGATCTTGCAATTGAATCTTTTTGTTTCTTGTTCTTTCGCTAGAAAACTACAAAAAAATGGAATTGAGGATTCCTCAGATGCTCCATCTTTTCAATGTCTTTCGTGAGCATGATGGGAAGGAAATTGTGCTCAAGTGCTGAAAGAAGAATTACATAGAATGCTTGGCATAGAATATGTGAATGATGAGCATGATTGCAATGTTGTTAGCATGAATTCTATGAATACCCATGATGCTAATGATATGCAAAGCCACAAGCTTGGGGATGCTATATTTGATGAAGATGATCTTTTTAGTTCTTTCACTTTGAATGATCAAAATCATTTTGATGAAAGCATGCCCCTATCTATGATGATTATTGTGAGGATACTTATGATTTGAAGAAGAGGGATGATAAAACTTGTCATACTTTCTAAAACCCCTTTGCTAAACCTTGCTTTTTCATTGTGGACACAATTTGTAGTGCTCAAGTCTTTCACGATACTCCCACTACTATTCTTGAGAATAGATTTTCTTATGTGGAGAGCAGTAAAATTCCTATGCTTGTAGATCATGAAAGGAAAGCCTTAGGTGCTGGTTATATTGTTTAATTCATTCATGATGCTACTGAAAATTACAATGAGAGAGGATCATATGCTTCTACTTATTGCAATAGTATCAAGCTTCCTCTCCATGTGTTGAAATTTTTGAAGCTATGCTTGTTTTACCTTCCTATGCTAGTTGATTCTTGCTCCAAAAAGTTGTTTCTTTACAAAATACCTATGCATAGGAAGTGGGTTAGACTTAAATGTGCTAGCCATATGCTCCATGATGCTCTCATTGTGTTTCAATCCTTACCTTTTATGTGAGCATCATTGAAATCAATGCCTAGCTAAGGGCGTTAAAGAATAGCGCTTGTTGGGAGGCAACCCAATGAATTTATTTTTGCTTTTTTGATTTCTGTTTTTATTTTTCCACACCATCATAATTCTGTTATGATTGTGGTTTTTGTGTTTCTTTTAGCGTATGTGCCAAGTAAAGCCTTTGTGATAGCTTGGGTGATGGTTGTTTGATCCTGCTGGAAAAAGACAGAAACTTTCCGCTCACGAGATCTTTTTTCATTTTTTATTCACAAATAGATTTTGAGTTGATTCTTTTTGCTGATGATTGATATGCTTTTTACCAGGCCGGTGTAAGTTTTCAGATTTTTTGAGGTACCAGAAGTATACGAAGTATACAGATTTCTACAGACTGGTCTGTTTTTGACAGATTCTGTTTTTGTTGAGTTGGTTGCTTGTTTTGATGAAACTATGGTTAGTATCGGGTGGTACTAGCCATGGAAAAGTGAGAATACAGTAGCCCAACATCAATATAGATTGAATTCAAGTTTGCTACAGTACCAAAAGAAGTGGTAGTTTGTTTTCTTGTACTAATGTTATCACAAGTTTCTGTTTATGTTTTCAATTGTGAAGTTTTCAAGTTTTGGGTGATGTTCTCATGGACAAAGAGATAAGGAGTGGAAAGATCTCAAGCTTGGGGATGCCCAAGGCATGCCAAGACAAATTCAAGGACACCAAACATCCTAAGCTTGGGGATGCCCCGGGAAGGCATCCCCTCTTTCGTCTTCAATCCATCGGTAACATTACTTGGAGCAATATTTTTATTCACCACATGATATGTGTTTTGCTTGGAGCGTCTTGTATCTTAGGAGTCTTTTCTTTTTTGTTTGGTCGTAATAATCCTTGTTGCACACCTTTTTGAGAGAGAGAGACATGCACTCATCATGATTTTGCTAGAATGCTCATTGTGCTTCACTTATATCTTTTGAGATAGATACTTTTGCTCTTGTGCTTCAGTTATATCTTTTGAGCAAGATACTTTTGCTCTTGTGCTCCACTTATATCTTTAGAGCACGGTGGTGCGTGATTTGGTAGTTGGCTTATGCTATGAAAGTAGTCCTAAATGTGATAGGTACCCAAAGAGGATACAAAAACCTCCATCTTCATGTGCATGGAATAGAAAGAGAAGTTTTGATTCCTCTCAATTAGTTTTGAGACGTGGATTCGGTAATATTAAGAGTTATGTTAGTAGGGTGTTGTGAGTCTGGAAATACTTGTGTTGAAGTTAGTGATTCCCGTAGCATGCACGTATGGTGAACCGCTATGTTAGGAAGTCGGAGCATAATTGATCTATTGATTGTCATCCTTTGTGTTGAGGTCGGGATCGCGCGATGGTTAACACCTACCAACCCTTCCCCTCGGAGTATGCGTTTAGCACTTTGTTTCGATTACTAATAAAAACTTTTGCAACAAGTATTTGAGTTCTTCATGACTAATGTGAGTCCATGGTATAGATGCACTTTCACCTTCCACCATTGCTAGCCTCTCTAGTGCCGCACAATTCTCGCCGGTGCACAAACCCACCATATGCCTTCCTCAAAACAGCCAACATACCTACCTACTATGGCATTTTCATAGCCATTCTGAGATATATTGCCATGCAACTCCCACCGTTCCATCTCATGACTTGTGCCGTCACTCTCATATTGCCATTGCATGATCGTAAGATAGCTAGCGAGATGTTTCAACGTCATACGCCAAGCTAGATCATTGCACATCCCGGTACACTCTCGGAGGCATTTCCTATAGAGTCATCATCGTTCTGAGCTTTGAGCTGTTAGTAAATAAAAGTGTGATGATCATCATTATTAGAGCATTGTCCCATGTGAGGAAATAAAATAAAAAAAGAGAGGCCAAAGTGCCCAAAATAAAAAAAAAGAGAAAAGAAAAAAAGAGGCCTAAGAGCCCAAATGAAAAAAAAGAAGAGAGAAAAAGAGAGAAGGGACAATGCTACTATCTTTTTCCACACTTGTGCTTCATGATAGCACCATGTTCTTCATGATTGAGAGCTTCTTGCTTTGTCACTACCATATGCTAGTGGGAATCTTCATTATATAACTTGGCTTGTATATTTCAATGATGGGCTTCCTCAAAATTGCCCCAGGTCTTCGTGAGCAAGCAAGTTGGATGCACACGCACTAGTTTTCCTTTTGAGCTTTCACATACTTATAGCTCTAGTGCATCTCTTGTATGGCAATCCCTACTCATTCAGATTGATATCTATTAATGGGCATCTCCATAGCCTATTGATACGCCGAGTCAATGTGACCATCTACTCCTTTTTGTCTCACAACCACCACCACACTCTATTCCACCTATAGTGCTATATCCATGGCTCGCGCTCATGTATTGTGTGATAGTTATAAAAAGTTTGAGAAAGTAAGAGTGTAAAAACAATTACTTGGCCAATTCTGGGGTTGTGCATGATTTAAATTAGTTGTGTGGGGATGATGGAGCATAGCCAGACTATATGATTTTGTAGGGATAACTTTCTTTGGCCTTGTTATTTCAAAAGTTCATGATTACTTTGCAAGTTTGCTTGAAGTATTACTGTTTTCATGTTAATAGAAAACTATTGTTTTGAATCTTACGGATCTGAACATTCATGTCACGTGAGAGAAGTTACAAAGGACAACTATGCTAGGTAGCATGCAACATAAAAAATTCATTCTTTATCACTTCCCCACTCGAGGACGAGCAGGAGTTAAGCTTGGGGATGCTTGATACGTCTCCAACGTATCTATAATTTTTGATGGTTCCATGCTATTATATTGTCTTCTTTGTATGTTTTATATGCATGAATATGCTATTTTATATCTTTTTTGGGACTAACCTATTAACTCAGTGCCAAGTGCCAGTTTCTGTTTTTTCCGTGTTTTTGACCCTTTTTCAGATGGAGTCCAAATGGAATGAAACTTTACGATGATTTTTTTGGACCAAAAGGACCCCCGAAGCTTTGGAAGAAGGCCAGAAGAGCCACGAGGGAGTCACAAGCCCATGGGGCGCGGCCTACCCCCCAGGTCACACCGTGCAGGCTTGTGACCCCCCTCGTGGGCCCAACTGACGCAATTCCACCGCCATAAATTCCTATAAATACGGAAACCTCCAAAAAGAAACCTAGATCGGTAGTTCCGCCGCCGCAAGCCTTTGTAGCCACCAAAAACCAATCTGGAGCCCGTTCCGGCACCCTGCCGGAGGGGGAATCCATCTCCGGTGGCCATCTTCATCATCCCGGCGATCCCCATGACGAGGAGGGAGTAGTTCTCCCTCGGGGCTGAGGGTATGTACTAGTAGCTATGTGTTTGATCTCTCTCTCTCTCTCGTGTTCTTGAGATGTCTTGATCTCGATGTACCATGGGCTTTGCTACTATAGTTGGATATTATGATGTTCTTCCCCCTGTCCCTTCTTGTAATGAATTGAGTTTCCCCTTTGTAGTTATCTTATCGGATTGAGTCTTTGAGAACACTTGATGTATGTCTTGCACGTGTCTATCTGCTGTGATCAACTTGCGGGTTTGTGACAATTGGGAACCTATGCATATGGGTTGGCACATGTGGATTCATGTGAGTACTCGATGTATGTTTTGGTGATCAACTTGCGGGTTCGTGACATTGGGAACCTATGCATAGGGGTTGGCACATGTTTTGACTCTCCGATAGAAACTTTGGGGCACTCTTTGAAGTTCTATGTGTTGGTTGAACAGATGATTTTGAGATTATGTGATGCATATCGTATAATCATGCCCACGGATACTTGAGGTGACAATGGAGTATCTAGGTGACATTAGGGTCTTGGTTGATATGTATCTTAAGGTGTTATTCTAGTACGAACTCTATTATAGATCGATCAGAAAGGATAACTTTGTGGTGGTTTCGTACCCGACAATAATCTCTTCGTTTGTTCTCCGCTATTAGTGACTTTGGAGTGACTCTTTGTTGCATGTTGAGGGCTAGTTATATGATCCAATTATGTTATCTTTGTTGAGAGAACTTCCACTAGTGAAAGTATGAACCCTAGGCCTTGTTTCCACACATTGCAATACCGTTCGTGCTCACTTTTGTTACTAGTTACCTTCTGTTTTTGTAATTTCAGATTACAAAAACCTATATCTACCGTCCATATTGCACTTGTTTCACCATCTCTTCGCCGAACTAGTGCACCTATACAACTTACCATTGTATTGGGTGTGTTCGGGACACAAGAGACTCTTCGTTATTTGGTTGCAGGGTTGCTTGAGAGAGACCATCTTCATCCTATGCCTCCTGCGGATTGATAAACCTTAGGTCATCCACTTGAGGGAAAATTGCTACTGTCCTACAAACCTCTGCACTTGGAGGCCCACCAACACTACAAGGAGAAGGTTGCGTAGTAGACATCAGTCCTCGTGAAAGGACTTAGGTGTGGAGCCATCGAAGCTAGGTGGCGACTCAAAGGGGTTGATCGGAAACAAGAGATGAGTTTACCGAGGTTCGGTCCCTCCGATGGAGGTAAAAGCATATCTCATGCTTGTGTGTATATTGATGGAAATCTCTATTACAAGGGTGCGGAATAGCTAACCTAACTCTCGAGGGTTTTCTTGTTTCGTACCTCATCTCACGGGCTCGAGGAATCCCCTTTATATATATGTGGAGGCCTTGAGCTTAAAATGGAGTTCAGGTCAATAAAGAGCCCTTCATCTAATCTAACTCCTACTTCCCTTGCTCCTCAAGGAAAAGAGAGGGTTTCTTGTATCTTCATACTTGAGCCGGCCATTCACACAACGTCATGAAGCCAGCCTCCATGTAACTCCCAAGATGGATCCTATCCTTATTTTTGGCTCGACGACATCGATAAGGATAGAAGCGCATCCCATCTTTTTGCAAGAATGGATATAGTTACAATTACATGTACTGAAGAGATGAGTATATGGAATTGGCTTACATTCGCCACAAGCTACATCAAGATCACATCAATACAACAACTTAATCAATCATCATGTAGAAGAGCAGGGTCCGGCTACGGACGAAAACAAACGATAACAGAACAACGTCCATCCTTGCTATCCCACGCTGCCGGCCTGGAATCCAACCTATATCGAAGAAGAAGAAGAAGAAGCAACTCCAAATAGAATAATCATTGCGCTCACGTCAAAGTATCGCTTTACCTGTACCTGCAACTATTGTTGTAGTAATCTATGACCCACAGGGACTCATCAATCTCATTTCCAAAGGTATCAAGACTAGCAAAGCTAAATGAGTGAGGCATGGTTAAGTGGTGAGCCTGCAGCAATCAACTAAGCATTTATTTGAGGTGGCTAACTTACGAGCACAAGAATAAAAGGGTCATGATCTACGCATAATGTACATGACTAATGATGACCAAATGATTGATCCTGAACACCTACTTACGTCAGACATAACCCCACCGTGTCCTCAGTCTGAGAAGGAGCTCATGAAAGAGACTGTCACGGTTACCCACACAGTTGGAAACATTTTGATTAAGTTTACTTCAAGTTATCTAGAACCAGATGTTAAACAAAGTTTCCAAGTTTTCCACATCTCCACGGGCACAACTTTCCAAAAGATTTAACCCTGCACAGGTGCTCTAACTAGTCCATCACAAACTACCACAAGCTGCATAGAAACCCTTGATTACGAATCTCGTGATCTCCTCGAATTCCTTAGTGGAGAACCTCAACTCTGACATAGACCAAAGTATCACCGGAATCCCGATGCACAAGACGCCCGATGTAGCAAGGTAAAACAAGTCTAGCAAGGCCACCCGACATGCCGACGATCCCAATAGGAGCCGCATATCTCGTTCTTAGGGCACAATCGGATGAGCGCAACATACAGTGGCGTGATAGAGATCACCCGAGTTGCCCCGGGTTGGCCCCGCACACGACTCTGTTTAGGACCAACATCATCAGCACTGGCCCTCCCTGTATTATGTTGAATTACTCCTCGAGTAGCGCTAACTCCCTATTCGTCAATCAATTATCAGTAGTATTATGTTGGTAAAATATAGTACCAATGTTGGGCCTTGCCAGACCAGTTTTACCCCAAAATGAAAGTCAAGGGGGTCCCATAACAACCCCGAGCATGTTAGGAGCGCTTATTTATGGAACATAACACCGGTAGCCGAAACAAAGGCGGCAAAGATGGAAAAAATCACCAGGCTAGAGGGTCGAGCCTTCCATGTTTTACCAAGTATATAGGTGCATTAAAATAAATAGCATTAATATGGCGATATAACAAGGAACCCATGTTTTCACATGGAAGCGTCTGCACCTGCAACTAGCAATGCTATAAGATGGCTGAGAAAGCGGTAACATAGCCAAACACTGGTTTGCTGGGTTGTGGAAAGGTTAGACGATTTTCATGGCAATGTCGGGAGGCTTATTAAACAGGTGGTAGGCAGCGAGACATAGCGAAGAAATGAAACAACTAGCATGGCAACGATAGTAATGGTATATAGGGAAATGGTCATCTTGCGTGTGATCCCGCTTGGAAGAGGTTTGAATCCGTGAAGCAGACGAACCGACGTAGTCGAACGAATCCTCACACTCCGAAGTGGTTTGGAACTCTATCAAGAAGAAACAAATCGGAAACAAGAATCAACACACAATATTCACCATGGCACATGCACGATATAATGCACACCACATATGATGCATGGTCGGTTTAATTGTGCACGCACGACAAAGCACAACAATCAAACACTACAAATTAAGTGAAGCTCAATATGTAATGAGTTGCATATTGACGAAACTCCACATATGAATTATTTAGTTCACTCCTGTTTAGGTACACGACAATATTGAATGTTGTTTAAACATGGCAAGAGGTGAAGCACAAATAAACTACCTATCTAGGCATTTTAAATGAGGCCACAAACATCATATAGCATCTCCGAACTGACCCCATGTCTTAACTTCAAAATCGGTCCAGATCTATCCTAAACACATTTTAAGTTTGTCAACCAATAAAATAAAGTGGAGCACGTGAAACTAAACATCATTCTAGTCGGTTTACATATATAACTCATCTCCAATGGAGCTACGGTTAACTAGCTACGAATTAAATCATTTTTAATACGATATCACGCAAAACGATGCAGAAACAAGGTTAAAAAGTTTTAAATATGAAGTAAAGTTGGAAAATATAAATCTGCACGAAATTCTACATGTTTTGCATATATAACTTATTTCGATCCGACGCACGATTGAAAAGTTATGAGCGTTTTAAAATAATGCAATTTTCTGAAAAATGCATGTGCTGTGGCCCAGGGGTAGATCACGCCCAAGTGGACAGGAGTGTGGTGTGCAAACTAAACATGGAAGAGGGCAAAAAATTAGGGTTCCTAGGAATCGAACCGAGGACCTTGTGGATGGACGCGAGAGGCACTAGTCACTATGCTGCTGCAGCTGTTATTGCAAAACAGCGGTGCGACTTAGTTAAAATATATCAAAGGCCGGCCTTGGCTGAGCTCGCGGTGGAGTAAGTAAAACAAAACAAAATCAACGCAACGGATCTTGGGAGATCTGGGAATCGATCCCTCGACCTCCTACTCGTGTGCTACTTTCGTTAGCTAGCTGAGCTACAGTGATACTAATGATATAGAATGGTCTCTTGTTTAGATGAACTATCCCAATTCGCTCACTAAACTAACACAACGAGAAATAGAGACGACTTATTGAACCACACCATGAACGAACGTGATGAGAGAAGACATGGCAGGGCCTTGGCTGAGCTTGCGGCAAGGCAGGCGATGCGCGGGCTGGCGACTGCTGCACGGGAGGTCCGGCGGGAACGGATCCCGTGGTCGGCACACAGATTTGGGCGGAGGGACGAGGTCCTGCACGGGAGCCATCCATGGCATTCCTCTTGCTGCTGCACGGGAAACAAGCGAGGGAGAGAGTGAGAGAGCTTAGAGAGAGACGGGGAGGGAAACCAAGAAAGGATGAAAAAGGTAGGGCGAGGGCTTAGGTTGGCTGGCTAGGTGGATTCGCCTCGGGCTCCGACGAGGCAAGAGATCGCCGACAATGGAGGCTCCCAGTGCTGCTTGCTGCTGCGCGAGATGCTTGCGGGGGAAGCCGCGGTGCGGGCGAGCGACTTCCGTTGGCCCGATGGGGAAAGCGAGGTGGCTGTCGGCGGCGATTAGACATGGGGAGGATCCCTAGAAACTAGATTTTGGTTTGATTGACTGGATGGACCTATATATAGCAAGTGGATTTTTTGATAGGGACTATCAACACCCTCCGATCGTAATCGGGTGTTCGAGAAAAATAGGCTAGGGATTCCATTAGAGAAACCGATGACGGCCTAGGGTATTACGGGGTTGATCCGGACCCAATGGTCACGACTGTAGGTTTCGGGTTCCGGGAGGTCTTTGGACTAGGTTGCGCATAGGGTTTGTGCACTGTGTAGAGGAGCTAGGCGAGGATGAGAGAGAAAACGAGCAACCCAACATGAAGTTTTTAAAATACCGAAACGTCCGGCAATTGACTCGCTATAGTGCCACTATAGGTTTAACTGTTCGGGTATCAAACAAACTCCGGACGCGATGAAACTCGGAAGGCGGCCTACCTACATTAAAATAAGACCGCACACCAAGTTTCAATCCAATCCAGAATGTTTTATACACACTTCTAAAAACAAATATTTTATCGATGCCGTGGGCACGTGCGTGTGTGGTTGGTCTCGAAATGGTCCACGACAAAACGGAGAGAACCACGAACTATGAAAGATGCAAGTTTTGAAAACTGGCGTCAACGGAGTGCCCATGCAATGCAAATGATGCGAATGATGCGATATTGAATGCGGAAAACAAATAAATCACAGGACGACAATGGAATAAAAGGGGAATCTTCTGGAGCATCGGTCTTGGGCTGTTGCAACTTTCCTACACTAACAAGGGATCTCGCCCCGAGACCTAAGAATGAAAATGGGAAGAGAAGGAGCAAGAGCAATAGGTAAGCTTAGTTGCTTCTTTGACAAACGAGTGAAACCAAAGATCCTTGAAGGTTGCAAAGAGATGAAGAATGATATGAGAAACAAGGAAGAATTTACAAGAAATTTCGGCAACACTTCGCTAGGAAATAGAGGCAAAATTCGATAAGATGGAAATATCTTGACAAGATTCACAACAAACCAACTAAATTTATATGCAAGGAAAGAGCATGAAATAAGACACAACGCTCTGGTTAAATGAATAAGAAAGGAAAGAACACGATCTTGACAAAACTAGATAATGGATAAAAACAGCAACATCACAACAGCTCCGAAAATAGAGAATAAAAACTAGATCATTGGGAGAAAGATTGATGAAGAAAATGAAAATTCTAACACAATTGAATTTGATGAGCATCCTTACAAGAAGAATTGAATAGAGTCGTTGGAAACTCAACAACGAAAAGAACAAGGTCGTAGTGGACTTATGAAAACCATCTCAAATAATGAGGTGACAACCGACCACTAACAGAAACAAGGATTGATTGGGAGCAACAAGATATGCACAACTTCTTACACCAAGAGGATACATTGAGAGCTTGGATCAACAATAATCACCGTAATAGCACAATCCTTAGACAAATCTTTAGATGAAACCTAAACCAAGATAAATCAACGAACAAATCATGGGTTAAAAATATCTCATGATCAAAGAATTGGTGGGTTTAATTATCTCTTTCTTGAAACAAATTCTCTTTGAGACTCCTCCACTAACAAGAATGCTATAATACCACCTCAAAGGATAAAGGAGGAACAATTGTACTTGAAAAGAAAAGACAACTAACACTTGAGGTTCTCCAACAAGAATCTTGAAGAACACCTTGAGAATGAGTAAAATCCTTAATGAACCACCATGAAGAACCACTGGGAAGAACTCCGGAACGAAAGGATGATAGAAAAGAAGTGAAGGTTGAAAGAATAAGATTATGACCTTGCACTGATTTAGATGAAGCTTCCCGAATAGATACTTGAGAAAACTTGGAACTCCGAAAGGAAAAGATGAATAACATAGAATCGAGAATTTGATATCATGAGCCACTCCTAAGAAGAATTGAAATCATTTGATGAAAGAAGAATAAGAATTATGTTATGCTCATCCTTCATCGAATTAAATTGATGACGAGCAACGGATTTAGCATACGACTTATTCTTCTTGAAAAGATTGGAGATAGAGAGAAAGAGCACAAACTTGAACAAGTCTTGGAAGAAATAGTGGTAACAATTTGGCATGAAAGAGGATAACACAAATGAACTGGGCTACATGTGGACTAAGAGAGCGTGATTCGATTAGAGAATACTTGAACAAGCCACCGGTAAGAATTAGAAACGAATGGGAATACCATGAATGAATGAAGATACATGAGAACGAAGAGATCATGACCAACCTGAAGAATTTAAAAATATGGGGATGTTAGAAATGAATGGAAACATGAGAATGAAGAGATCCCGAGACGCCTAATAGAAAACGTGAATGAGGCACCGGAATAATAGAGATATGAAAGAAGAGATAACAATAGAGAAGAATTTGAGAAAAAAAACTAAAAACTGAGAACGAAGAAATCTTATGAAATGATGGCCTTCGAAGGATCATGAAATAAAAACAACACTGAAATGCACCAGATAGATATGGAAGGAATTTCTCATGGTTGGAAACAAATGAGAAGATAACACGAAGTTGAGATGACAATATTCAAAAGAATGGATAGAAATTGAAGAAAAACACTTCTTCGGTCTTCCAAGCTGAGAATGATGGCAAGAAAACCACCATGAATTTCGGAGACACTCCGGAATGATGAATAAGGAAAGGTTGAGCCAACAAAGAAAATAAGTTTGAAGCAAACTTGAAGAAGGAATGTGAATAATGAAAATCATTCTTATTTCATATATGAAAAGAGCTTGAGATCTTTGTAAAAGATTAGAAGAGCTAGGTAAGATCTTGGGAATGCCTGTGGGTTATGGGCCCACTCAAAAGAAACCACCATTGAAACAATTGATT
This sequence comes from Hordeum vulgare subsp. vulgare, assembly GCF_904849725.1. Classification (NCBI taxonomy): domain Eukaryota; kingdom Viridiplantae; phylum Streptophyta; class Magnoliopsida; order Poales; family Poaceae; genus Hordeum; species Hordeum vulgare. The sequence continues at coordinate 210,363,487 of NC_058520.1, read as the reverse complement.
AGAAAAGAGAGATTGCACGAGTAGAAATTAAATACTTGATGAGGTGAGAACCTCGAAATAATTGAAAGGATTGAATGAAAACAAAAATCTTCTGAGAAATCTTCAGCACTCTGGATAGAACAGAGATGGATGAATAACAAGAGAGGCTTGAATGAGAATTTCCAACACGGAAAGTAACTAAAGGATGAAAGGATATGTTGAACATCAAAATCTTGAATTGAATCCACCGGAGAAGAAAACAAGAATGAATAATGATGTGGGGACGCCGACTGGTAAGTCGAGATCGCCGTGCCCAGTGATCCCAAGGATCAATGCTCACTGAACATAGATACTGAATAGTAGAGTCTTACATCCATACATACCATTTGATACAATAAATGACCACTTGCTATTCTAGCATGCATCATTTTATTTACTTAAGTCATGGCAAAAGGGCATGCTTGCCTTGCTCACGCAAGTCCTCGGGGTCTTCGAGGTCTTCCGCTCCGTCCCCGAGTACTCCGTCTACCGTCAACTATGTCGGAAATAACCATAGTAAGCCACATATCCAGCAGAATAAAAGTGTTCTATAAATAGAAGTTATATTTTTCTTGGACCTCTCTGGTCATAAGAAAAATACATGAATCTTTGCCGAGGGGTTTGAATCATCAGGGGTGTCTAGATGGAAGGAAAGGATGGATAGGTGACCTTTGAAGAGGTCAACAGAAAACATTCTGTTAAAAATGAGTGGAGGCACCCATTTAACAGAGGATGATTTTAGAAGCCTCTGGAAGTTTGAATCACTCCATTTGGAATTGAAATGAACCATATAGGATTTTTGAAAGGTGGTGTTAATGATATCCAGATTTGGATTTTTATTAACACACCACAGAAAGTTTTCTTGGGAAAATGTGCATGGCACATATTCAGATAGAGCTTGATTTTAGGGTCCTGCAGGAGTTTGAATCAACAGATTTGGAGTTAGAATGAATCTGTAATGGAATTTATAAGTCAAGGAGAAATGAAAAAGGGAAGGGCTCAGCCTCTAGGGGGAGTTATCTTGCGCCACTGGCGCCAGATAGGCCTTCGGGCCGGCCCAGCTGCGCTAGCTGGCCAGCTAAGTTAACGAGGAATACGCTTTCCACGCAGGGAGACGGCAAGGGTGGGGGCGCTACCACTTAAGTAGCGCGGCCCACCTGGCGGTCTCGCCAACCCGCTGACGTGCGGAGCCCGCGGCCCTTCTTCAACCTCCCTCGCTGGACACAGAGGGGGCACTGGAACGGAAGCCGGCCGGCGCTGTCGGCATTCTCCGGCGGCCGCATCCACCCTAGGCCGTGCCCCGACCACCAACAGGCTCGGGGGAGGTGGCCGCCCCCGTTCCCCTGCTCGGCGCCTGCTGGGGAGAGTCGCACGGGCGTCGGCAATGGAGGTTCCTGGGAGCCGTCTACCCCTGGCTTCGGCACCAGGAGCGAAAGGAGAGGGCGGGAGCGTTGGGAGGAGATGCGGTGGCCTGGGGGTTGCCGGCAAGGCGGAAGGAGGCAGGGAAAAGCTGTGGGCAGGCCAGCCCGAGCGGGGGCCGGAGCTCTACCCCGCGGCCATGGGGAGAGGAAGGAGCCCGAGAGGAGAGGAGGCACGAGGGGCTCCCTGGGAGGAGAGGAGGAGGGTCTTGGGGAGCCCGAGAGGCTCTGGAGAGAAGAGATAAGAGAGGAGGAGGAGGGAGGAGAGCTTGGAAGCTCTCGGGTGCACCCGTGGGCATGGTGCCACACGTCCCAGAGGGACTTTAGAAGCTAGCCCGTGGGTGGAGAGGCTTTGAATGGTCAAGGGGAGGAGGGGGCAATGATAGAGGAGGAGGGAGATAGGAAGGCAGAGGCCTAGAGAGCTTGAGACTCTCTGGATCTCTGAGAGCACGGGGTAGACAAGCATGCCAGAGGGGTTTTGGAGGCAAGTTGGCGTTCGGGAATCGTTGGACTGATCAAATGAGGTACCCTGGTGCTCTGAGACGCGATGAAACGGTCGAAAGAGGCCTGGAGGGAGGAGGCAAGACGTAGAGCGCCCATACTGCAGGCCAGAGTGGTGGTCACCACCCCACCTGGTGTCCTGGGGCACCCCTTGGCCAGGCCAAGGTGTCAATCGTGCAAGGCATGCTTGCCACGATGCACTGGAGGAGTTTGGAGCCAAGTGCAGAAGGTCTGAATGGATTTTGACTGCTGTGAACTTTTCAGCAGGAAACTAGGGGCTGCTACAAATGGTTTTCAAAAGCAGAGACGGGAGGCGAAACCATGTCCTCGAGCATCTGGTATCGAAGGACTACACGTCTGCAAAAATTGATCCCGAGAAAAGAAGTGTAGCTAGCACTTGCTATACAAAGCCACATTTCAGCCAAAAATGAACTTGAAGAGGTGCTGCTCATTTTTCCTACATGAGCATGCCATCAGTTGATTTGAAATGATGCATTGAGACACTAGAGAGGCTCTGGAAAGAATTGGGGGTGATAGCTTAAGCAGAAGGATGGAAAGAAGGGTAAAACAGTGCTGCCAAGGGTAAAAATGAGAGAGAGTTACGAAGGGACCTTCTCCAATAATTGACCAATGGCCATGGGAATGTTACTGGAGGTGAAATGCAACTATGTGAGGCTGTGGTAGAAAGTTGAGCTCAAGGGTAAAAGTAGAAGGGGCAATAGAAGCCAAATTAGTGAGTGCACACAAGGTGTTTGATTTGTGGTTGGGCTACCAGATCAATTCCAATGGCTATGAAACTTAACAGGATCAAATAATAGATGAAAATAGGCGTGCACACCAAATTTGGGATTTGCTGTACAAGTTTTCCAATGTAGACTTGGAAAACCCTAGAAATGGGCACAAATGGGTTTCTGCTTAGAACCCTATTCAAATAAATTCCCACAAATCCAATATTTGGTGTAGGGGCATTATTTGAGCATTAAGGCATGCATAAAAAGTTTTAGGTTAATTGGACAAACTTTATAATGTAAAGTTTGTCAAAGTCAGAAATCAACAGAGAGGGTTTTGAGGGTTTTAGGACAAGTTCCTCTATTCTCCTTGGTGTACCACTTGGTGTGGATGCCTCATTGGAGTACTGGAACATGTCCATCAAATTTGAGCACAATTGGAGACACTTCACAATGTAAAGTTGCTCAAATTTGATTCTAGACAGACAGGGTTTTAGAGTGATTAGGGGAGTCAAATCAACTTGGATTGAAATGAAACTTGGCAAGATCATCAAGAATGTCATAGATGACATGCTAGAATTTTACTGGAATTTATTGAGAATATTTCTTATAGAAATATTCCAAAATCTTGAAATAGACAGGAATGGTTTTGAGGGGGTTTGCCCAATATTTTGAACATTACCATGTGTTGAAACTCAAAAATATGGAACAAATATATCCACTAACTTTCCCTAAATTTTCTTAATTATTTTGAAAACAATAAAAATAACTTTCCTTCATAGGAGACCATTTCTGGCCTCACAGAAAGGCTTTTAAATAAAATAATAAAACAACTTTTAAAATAATAATAAGAGGGTTTTTGGAAGTCATTTTGATAATAGGTTTTAAATAAAAGTCTTGGTGCAAAATAAATTCTCTAATTTGAGGACTTGTAGTACAAACCTCATCTCAGGGGTTTGAAAGCTTAATTCAAAGAAAAGCTTTTTGGTGAAAATAATATTTGGTAAAAATAGATATTTGTCCTAAACACATGGCATGATCATTAGGCAGGAGATCATGGGATGAGAAGATGATTAGGAGAGTGGCAAGAATTAATGGGGATCAATCACATGCAAAACAAACAGACATACAATAGTCACTCCAAGCATCACAAACATTCGCAAAATTTTTAATTGGTCCCAAATTTTGACATAAGTTACTTAGTCAGGAAAGCCAAAAATTGGGGTGTGACAGACCTTACCCCCTTAAGAGAATCTCGTCCTCGAGATTCCTGGGCTAGGGGTTGGTGAGATACGGAGTCTTGAGTTGGAGGTAGTCTTCATGTCCCCATGTTGCTGAGGTGGTCTTGAGGTGCTTGATGATACGACTTCGATTGTCCGCACGTCCATGACTGATCGTGAGCGGAGTCTGGCAATAAGTTATGCTGGACCGAGGTCAAGGGCTTGGTAAACTAAGTCTGTGCAAGGTTTTGGCTTGCGAGTGTATTCTAAGTGAGAATACGTGGCAAGATAGTGTGTGTGGGATCTGGTCCTGGGGTTTCGCATGCCGGTTAGTGACATCAAGATGTCTCGTGTTAGAACGCACTGCCGAAGTCTTTGCATGGCTTCTTGCTTACGGGGAAGTCCTTGACTTCCTTTCAGCAGTCAAGCTATAGTCGCAATAGTCTTTGTAGGCTTCTTGACGTCGTTGATGTAGTCGGTGTGCGGTCGGTGGTTGACTTCTTGTTGCTTCATTGTCGTTGTCGTGGCTTCCTCGTCGCGGCGGTTCTTCGTCTTGACTTGCGTAGGTTAGTCTTCCGTCGTCTTGGGATTGCTTTGAGAAGTCCACCTTCTCGAGATATCGCGGTACCCTCGAGAGGAATAACAATCGGCGTTCCTGGGGTCGACCCAACACGACTAAGGTGTTCTTCCTCTTACTGGTTGAGTAAGTATGTCATCAGTGAGGATGACAACCTACCTTCCCAAACACGACACAAGCACAGTGCTCAAAGTCAGGTGAGGAGAACGGGACTTGCTATGGGCGGGTACTGGCCACATTTCAACGACTTAGAGTCGTCTTCTATGGTCGTAGTCCGTCCATCTTGTGGCTCGGCGAAGCTTTAGGGTCTTAAGGAACTTAGGATGTGGGCGAACAATTATCATCTTATCTCTAAGCACATTCCTTAGATGCCAATAGCTCGACTGCTGACTTGAGACAACATCACCTCATCCATCAAGGATATCATCCTATGTGGGTCAACTCCACACCGCTCAATCTAGTCAACTCCGGGTTGAGGGAAGAACTAAACCCAACACTTACAAGTATGGCGTAGCCCCCAACTGTACATGCATTACTATGCAAGGACCTTGGGGAGACATACAGCTACCACGATTGAATCTGAGGCACAACAAATTCAATTGTCCACCTAAGTCATCCGATGGACAGGGTACTACACTACTATATTAAGGAAACACGTAGTAGACCAATCCAATATTTTGTTTCCTTCCTATGAATCCGATCAAGTAATCCATCAATTCGACCAACCACGACTAGACTCACCACTCCTACAAATCCAACTTTGACGAGATTCTACGTAGCCTCTTAGAGTCCTCATAACTCACATATTACTGCAAGAATTACGTCATAGTATATCCACCAACTTCAATAATCATGGCCATCTAATCTCCAAGGCCAAACCATATAGGTTGTAAATCCATTTACAACTCCAAGTATACGCACTCTATATCCACCGAGAAACATGGTATCATGATTGAGATTAATGAGCTAAATCCAATTTACTCCGAACCATGTAGTCTTTGCCATCCTCAATACTCTAATAAGATTACCTATTTAAATCCAAGACTCAATCCAAGAAGTCTACTTGATATTCCAAGTCATTATGATAATTATCTCCAAACCATGCCAACTACTGGCTAAAGTCATGTATACCACCAAGAACAATGTTCACGATCATGATCACCCTACTAAATCCAATCTTACTCCAGATCATGTAGGTTATACTACTGTACCACTCATTCCACCAAATCCACCTACCTTTATAAGGGGTCTCACGATCCACCAAAATAGTCTAGCTATATCCTCAAGACATCTATTATCATCACAACAATCTTAGTCTAATGCTCTCATATCGGAGATCGGTCCTCTTATGGCATCAAGGTTACAGTGCTAGCTTAAGATGAAGGGTACTTGTTCACGCTTGTTCCACAAGGAACCCAGTGCTTAGCGGGGTTTATCGGGGCCTACACGCGTTCTGCCGAGTATGTGTACTAGACACGTGACCAGAAAATTTGAGCCGGAAAGGCTTGTGGAGGTTAGTTTGGTCTGGAGTGGTTTTCCAATCTCGAGGGGAAAACACACTCCTATGGGTTGCGTGCGGTTAAGCGTAGCACAGTCAGTGTCTTCAACGTCAGCCGTCCTTTGAAGCGGATCCTTGGCGCATCTTGCCTTGCTGTCTTCAGTTGCCGAGAGAGGTGAGAGAAAGAGAGAGAGCACAGAGGGGAGTGTCTAAGGGTCTCAGTGCAATCAAACAAGCGTTGAAAAATCAACTCGAACAAGTGCTAAAATTATTTTGAACATGAAAATAAGACAAGTGATATAACCGCATGCTTGTTGCCTAAGCAAAAAGTGCGACTTATATCAAGCACAAACAACAAAAACAAACAACACACAACATGGTCCATCCGAACCATCTCACGGACTCGACTTCGCATAGGGGATTCACGACTCATCCTATCCTAGGTTCAGCGACTCGACAGTTGTGCTTGCTTCTTGCTCCGGAGAGGAGTCCGCTAAGTCTTCTGGACCTTCTCAGGGTGTTGTCACGCCTCTTGTTATCGCTTGCTGAAGCAATTCGCTTGGGTTGTAAGGAACTCTGGTTGTCTTCTCGTCTGGGAAATTGCTGACGAAGGTGGTTCTTCATAGCTGTCACTGACAGGGTCTTCTGTTGTCTTCGTGATCTTATCAGTGTCTTCTTGTCTTCCGAGGTTTCGAGAGACTTAGGTGGACACCTTCATGCACCGATATTTGCATGACATGATAGAGTTCTGATCTGTCAATCATACTAATTGCGATATCGACACCTAGAGCGGGGGATGAAGAGAACCGTTTTCCTGCTCACTAAGGTGAGGCGGACCAAATGGCAAGATTCTCATCCACCGGTGGTGGTCGACACAATTATTTATAACTGACACGGTCGCTCTATTAGTGATGCAGATCAAGGTTTGCATATATTATGTCCAGATTATCGTAGGCGAAAGTGGCATCACTCTGGAACAGTGCCCAGGGTTTCGCCACTTCCAAGCCTCGATGTCCTCGTTCCTCTTAGGGGTACTACTGTTGGTGTCGTCTGGTCGTAGAGTTGTCTTCTCTGTCCTTCAACGCAGGTGTTTGCATGGAAAGGTTACTTCCTTCTGGGCTGCCCACGAGGATTTCAATTTATCCCGTGGTCAGAAGGGCATAAGATTCTAGCGACCATTAGCAAGTTTTGTAAAAATAGACGAGGAGTGTCAAGAAAATAAGAGTGGAAGGCTAGAGCATAACCTTCAATTTCTTTGAAGTTTTAGGAGAGTTGAGAAAATATGTATGTTTTGTAAATATTTTTGAAGGATCTGGAAAGCCGTTTTATCCTAACTAACGTCCATGCTAACTAAGGGCTTCCTATAGTCAGGATGGCTCTGATACCAGTTCTGTGGGGACCCCGACTGGTAAGTCGAGATCGCCGTGCCTAGTGATCCCAAGGATCAATGCTCACTGAACACAGATACTGAATAGTAGAGTCTTACATCCATACATACCATTTGATACAATAAATGACCACTTTGGTCGAGTCTTACATACACAGGGCCTTAAAGGCCAAAGCACCAAACTAGACCAATAGAGGAATTATTGGTTGAAAGCGTGAACCCATGCCATCAGCCTTAACCTACAGGCATTCTGATTGGGAAGCATCCTAGCTCGCAAGAACGTCACCGAGTTAATCTTCACCACATCCTGCCTTTCACACCTGGTCAATGAAATAACCAGTGGCAAGCCAATGAGTACTTTGAATGTACTCGGAAAGAACCCATGATACGAACAATGAAAGTGAAGGATAACAATATCATGCATCTTTAGTGTAACTCATCTGGGTGGAATGATCATGTATATGCATCAGGTTAAAGAATTACTTGGAAGAACAGGTTACAGATATCAACATATCTGCTAAGGGCTGAACCATCCGGGTTCACCCTATATGCCAAGTCATCGGACTTGTCATAACCTTAATGTATTAATGAGGGATAAACCATCCGGGTTTACCCTATATGTCAAGTCACCAAACTTGATCATATTATTGTGATTATCATAACAACACCTTTTTAACACCACACACACACACACTTGGTTTATGCGGAAACTCTGGACGTAGTTTAAGCAGCACCACCCAACTGTCCTTGACCGTGGACACGACTATTCGAATAGTTTACACTCTGCAGAGGTAGTACGCTGGACCCACGAGAAACGGAATACTTCTGTGTCATCCACGACTCGCGGTATATCACATATACCCGAGGTAAGTATCCGATCATCATCTTTCCCCTGACGATACTAGACAAAGAGATCCACTCGATTGGTACCCAGCCCACATGTTGTACGTCTTACGAGCACCGACTCTGGACTGTAACAACCATGCAGGGACCAACGGTGTGCCTGGAACTCATAATAATGGCATAGTCATCCTACCTGGCATGACCCCATCACGAGAGTGACACCGATCACTCCCGCCACTAGTAATGTGGCTCTTTGCTAGCACCGACCAGAGTAATCAACAAATCCCCGTCCCATAAAGGGGTATCGTGGTTGTACTGGGTAAGGTTGGGACGGTCGACGCATCATAAATCTAATCCATTTCCGGAACCATACTCACACCAAAATCACCGGTGCATCACTTCACCAAAAGTGATCACCAACTCATCATCACCTTCGGGCATTAGTGGCACCCGACGGGGTTCTCATAAACTCTTTATTTAACTCATCATCATGCTCATGATAAAATGCTCTATTATTACTTGTCAACATGGTATTAACATGACCCTCGCGGGGTAGGGTCAAGCTCAATGCAGTGATTCTACTTTACTAGTCAACATGAGAGTAGCATGATCCTCGTAGATGGTAAGATCAAGCTCATCATGTTTGTGCTCCAAGGAGCTATGTGAATATCACTACTATAATGCAAGGGCTTCGAAGAAGCCTTCGGTACCATCACATCAATGATGAATTGACATCGTGATTACAGAAAATACTTGCTATTCTAGCATGCATCATTTTATTTACTTAAGTCGTGGCAAAAGGGCATGCTTGCCTTGCTCATGCAAGTCCTCGGGGTCTTCGAGGTCTTCTCCTCCGTTCCCGAGTACTCCGTCTACCGTCAACTACGTCGGAAATAACCATAGTAAGCCACATATCCAGCAGAATAAAAGTGTTCTATAAATAGAAGTTATATTTTTCTTGGACCTCTGTGGTCATAAGAAAAATACCTGAATCTTTGCCAAGGGGTTTGAATCATCAGGGGTGTCTAGATGGAAGGAAAGGAGGGATAGGTGACCTTTGAAGAGGTCAACAGAAAACATTCTGTTAAAAATGAGTGGAGGCACCCATTTAACAGAGGATGATTTTAGAAGTCTCTGGAAGTTTGAATCACTCCATTCGGAGTTGAAATGAACCCTATAGGATTTTTGAAAGGTGGTGTTAATGATAACCAGATTTGGTTTTTTATTAACACACCACAGAAAGTTTTCTTGGAAAAATGTGCATGGCACATATTGAGATAGAGCTTGATTTTAGGGTCCTGTAGGAGTTTGAATCAACAGATTTGGAGTTAGAATGAATTTGTATTTGCATTTATAAGTCAAGGAGAAATGAAAAAGGGAAGGGCTCAGCCTCTAGGGGGAGTTATCTTGCGCCACTGGCGCCAGATAGGCCTTCAGGCCAGCCCAGCTGCGCTAGGTGGCCAGCTAAGCCACGCAGGAGGCGCCCTAGCGAGGAATAGGCTTTCCACGCAGGGAGACGGCAAGGGTGGGGGCGCTGCCACTTAAGTGGCGCGGCCCACCTAGCGGTCTCGCCAACCCGCTGACGTGCGGAGCCCGCGGCCCTTCTTCAACCTCCCTTGCTGGACACAGAGGGGGCACTGGAACGGAAGCCGGCCGGCGCTGGCGGCATTCTCCGGCGGCCGCATCCACCCTAGGCCGTGCCCCGACCACCAGCAGGCTCGGGGGAGGTGGCCGCCCCCGTTCCCCTGCTCGACGCCTGCTGGGGAGGGCCGCACGGGCGCCGGCGATGCAGGTTGCTGGGAGCCGTCTACCCCCTGGCTTCGGCACCAGGAGCGAAAGGAGAGGGCGGGAGCGTTGGGAGGAGATGCGGTGGCCTGGGGGTTGCCGGCAAGGCGGAAGGAGGCAGGGAAAAGCTGTGGGCAGGCCAGCCCGAGCGGGGGCCGGAGCTCTACCCCGCGGCCATGGGGAGAGGAAGGAGCCCGAGAGGAGAGGAGGCACGAGGGGCTCCCTGGGAGGAGAGGAGGAGGGTCTTGGGGAGCCCGAGAGGCTCTGGAGAGAAGAGATAAGAGAGGAGGAGGAGGGAGGAGAGCTTGGAAGCTCTCGGGTGCACCCGTGGGCATGGTGCCACACGTCCCAGAGGGACTTTAGAAGCTAGCCCGTGGGTGGAGAGGCTTTGAATGGTCAAGGGGAGGAGGGGGCAATGATAGAGGAGGAGGGAGATAGGAAGGGAGAGGCCGAGAGAGCTCGGGACTCTCTGGAGCTCTGAGAGCACGGGGTAGAGAAGCATGCCAGAGGGGTTTTGGAGGCAAGCTGGCGTCCGGGAATCGTTGGACTGGTCAAACGAGGTACCCTGGTGCTCTGAGACGCGATGAAACGGTCGAAAGAGGCCTGGAGGGAGGAGGCAAGACGCAAAGCGCCCATACTGCAGGCCAGAGTGGTGGTCACCACGCCACCTGGTGTCCTGGGGCACCCCTTGGCCAGGCCAAGGTGTCAATCGTGCAAGGCATGCTTGCCACGATGCACTGGAAGAGTTTGGAGCCAAGTGTAGAAGGTCTGAATGGATTTTGACTGCTATGAACTTTTCAACAGGAAACTAGGGGCTGCTACAAATGGTTTTCACAGGCAGAGAGGGGAGGCGAAACCATGTCTTGGAGCATCTGGTATGGAAGGACTACACGTCTGCAAAAATTGATCCCAAGAAAAGAAGTGTAGCTAGCACTTGCTATACAAAGCCACATTTCAGCCAAAAATGAACTTGAAGAGGTGCTGCTCATTTTTCCTACATGAGCATGTCATCAATTGATTGGAAATGATGCATTGAGACACTAGAGAGGCTCTGGAAAGAATTGGGGGTGATAGCTTAAGCAAAAGGATGGAAAGAAGGGTAAAACAATGCTGCCAAGGGTAAAAATGAGAGAGAGTTACGAAGGGGCCTTCTCCAATAATTGACCAATGGCCATTAGAATGTTACTGGAGGTGAAATGCAACTATGTGAGGCTGTGGTAGAAAGTTGAGCTCAAGGGTAAAAGTAGAAGGGGCAATAGAAGCCAAATTAGTGAGTGCACACAAGGTGTTTGATCTGTGGTTGGGCTACCAGATGAATTCCAATGGCTATGAAACTTAACAGGATCAAATAATAGATGAAAATAGGCTTGCACACCAAATTTGGGATTTGCTCGACAAGTTTTCCAATGTAGACTTGGAAAACCCTAGAAATGGGCACAAATGGGTTTCTGCTTAGAACCCTATTCAAATAAATTCCCACAAATCCAATATTTGGTGTAGGGGCATTATTTGAGCATTAAGGCATGCATAAAAAGTTGTAGGTTAATTGGACAAACTTTATAATGTAAAGTTTGTCAAAGTCAGAAATCAACAGAGAGGGTTTTGAGGGTTTTAGGACAATTTCCTCTATTCTCCTTGGTGTACCACTTGGTGTGGATGCCTCATTGGAGTACTGGAACATGTCCATCAAATTTGAGCACAATTGGAGACACTTCACAATGTAAAGTTGCTCAAATTTGATTCTGGACAAACAGGGTTTTAGAGTGATTAGGAGAGTCAAATCAACTTGGATTGAAATGAAACTTGGCAAGATCATCAAGAATGTCATAGATGACATGCTAGAATTTTACTGGAATTTATTGAGAATATTTCTTATAGAAATATTCCAAAATCTTGAAATAGACAGGAATGGTTTTGAGGGGGTTTGCCCAATATTTTGAACATTACCATGTGTTGAAACTCAAAAATATGGAATAAATATATCCACTAACTTTCCCTAAATTTTCTTAATTATTTTGAAAACAATAAAAATAACTTTCCTTCATAGGAGACCATTTCTGGCCTCACATAAAGGCTTTTAAATAAAATAATAAAATAACTTTTAAAATAATAATAAGAGGGTTTTTGGAAGTCATTTTGATAATAGGTTTTAAATAAAAGTCTTGGTGCAAAAGAAATTCTCTAATTTGAGGACTTGTAGTACAAACCTCATCTCACGGGTTTGAAAGCTTAATTCAAAGAAAAGCTTTTTGGTGAAAATAATATTTGGTAAAAATAGATATTTGTCCTAAACACATGGCATGATCATTAGGCAGGAGATCATGGGATGAGAAGATGATTAGGAGAGTGGCAAGAATTAATGGGGATCAATCACATGCAAAACAAACAAACAGACAATAGTCACTCCAAGCATCACAAACATTCACAAATTTTTTAATTGGTCCCAAATTTTGAAATAAGTTACTTAGTCAGGAAAGCCAAAAATTGGGGTGTGACAAATGATGAACTCGAAACTCCTGAGAACCTTCACAAGAATCATCGGATACGACACGGAAGAGAAGATAGCGGAAGCATAAATGAACAGAAATGCACTTGGATGGTAATTACTCACCGAAGAAAAGGGCGGGAGGGCGGGGAAAACAAAGACAACTTGGGACATATGAGACAAACTACGGAAAGAAATGATGGATTGATCTTACAAAATTGGAAAGGATAGAATTAACTTGAAGAGAAGCACACCGGCTGAAAAAGAAGTATGATTAGCACTCTCATAGAAATATGAGAACACCACTTAGAAAAGGATATAAAATCACCACTTGACATCGAAGCAACTCGAGTTACCATATTCCAACAAAACAAAGGATGAGGCTTATGAGGCAAGCCGGAACAAATTCTTAACAGAGATTCCGTCCGATATTTTCATGGTAAGGTTCGCACGGGCTCGATCGTACATTGGATTGTCATATCGAAATGACACTCAAATATGCTCCCTAGGCGTAGCAAACTACAAGGCTTGTCGAAGCATACTGATGACATATATCGAGACTGTCCTCTGTAAAAACGACCGTGAACAAATGAATCTACTAGATGTCGAACCCCAACCTCACATCATAAATCTATTGGAAGATTTTCCTATAGGTAACTACTTGAATTCCCACCTAAGAACTCCCAAAATTTTCTGGTCATGCAATCGGGTCCACGGATACAAGGAGTAAAATCCATCACTCAACTCCTAGAAATAACACTACCCATCCAGTGTATCACATCCGTCAACGCATAACCAGAGATCTCAGAAACTCATCTATCTCAAACCCTCGTAATCACAACGATACTAAGTATGGCGGTACCCCCGAACTCTCTGCACCAGTACTAGGGATGTCGGGCTTATCTTGCCACTATTAGTATTGAAGAAATTTCGGACATCCTCCGTCGTGAGATACTAAGAAAACTGAATGATAACAGTATGCTCAAGAATCCCATGAAGCTCAACTCCCCGAAATAAATCAAGTCAGATAGGAGGCACCAAGAGAGAACTCTGTCATATCAACATCATATAGATTCCAAAATAGTCGCGTGATCCTAAAAACATTGGACTGAGAAGAGGAGTAGAATTTAAATTATTACATCAAGAATCCTCATTAGAGCATAGAAGAGGAGTAAAAAGAAACCTACTATCTGACATATAACTAGACTCAAAGTAGTTTTTCACTAGAGTCGAGTCGACCAAGTTTGATCAATCAAGGGGATCCTAGGTCGGTACTACTCGGATACCAACTTGTAATGCCCAAGATGCGATCCTATCCTTATTTTTGGCTTGAGAGCCTCAACAGAAATAGAAGCGCATCTCGCTGATACGTCCCAAACATATCTATAATTTCTGCTTGTTCCATGATCATTTGGGTGACATTGTCATATGTTTTGCTACACTTTTATATCATTTTACACATATTTGGACTAACCTACTAACTCAGTGCACCTAGTGCCAGATTTGTTTACTGATGTCTATTTTGCAGGGGATTTTACCAAATTTTCCAAAGCCCAAATAATTCCAGAAAAAATATATAAAAAGTCAGCGAAACAGAAGCTTCCAGATCACCTAAGATGTGCCAGAGGGGGCCAGGGGCCTCCCAAGCGACCTGTTGGCGCGGCCAGGCCCTAGTCCACGCCAGGAAGACGCTTGGGTGGGTCCCACCTTCTCCGGTGCCCTCCTTTGGCCTACATTTAGAGTCCCGAGAGGAAACCCTTCCACAACATCTGCTTTTGAGATCGGGAGCGTCAGGAGACCTCTCCCCGGCACCCTGCCGGAGGGAGGATTGACCTCCGGGAGCTTCTCCACCGCCATGGACGCTTCCCGGACGTGCCGTGTGTAGTCCTCCTTGGACCATGAGTGCATCACCAGTAGCTATGTGATGTCTTCTCTCCAATCTTGTGCTTCAATGGTTAGTCCTTGTGAGCTACCCTACATGATCAAGGCATCTACGTAATTCTCTTGCTATTGCTATGCTCGGTTTGTTGGGATCCGATGGATTATGAGATTATGTTCAGATTGTTATGAGTTATATATTTGATTATCCTTTTATATTATGTTCCTTAGTGATCATGCATGTTCTCCGTTGCTATTTATTGCTTTGGCCGAGTAGTAGATTGTAACTCCAAGAGGGAGCGTTATGCATGATTGTGGGTTCATGCCCCTCGATGTCTAGCTTGAGTGACAGAAACATGAGACTAGAGGATGTGCTTGTTGCCACCAGGGAGAAAACAACGGTGCTTGTGACCACGGTTGCAAGGATTGTTTACCTTACGCATAGCTCGTTAATACAGTTGTCTGTTTTGCTTTGAGTTTACACTTTGGGTGGGGCTCGCAACTTAATACCGAAGAGATGTTCTGGATAGATATCTCAAGGTGGATTATAAGTAAGTAGATGCTGGTTAATAAACGGTCTACTTGTCTTGGCGTGCTGCCCATTACTATTGAACCTCTAACTATCAAGTAGCATAATTAGCATTGTGGTGCGATCATAAGTCTGTCAATTGCACAACTGTGATATGTTTACCCAAGCATAGTTGTTTATCGTCTTTTGGGAGAGAGACATCACTAGTGAACATCATGTGGCTCCGGTCCATATCACCATCGTTGTTTACACCTCCATCATTTAACGCTTTCATTTACTTTTCCGTTGCAATCACTATTACTTTCCCGCATGTGTCTTGATCCTTTGCAAACTACAAGGCCGGAGAGATTGATAACCTCTCTGTACTTGTTGGGAGCAAAGTTATTTGTTGTGTGGGCAGGTCCACATCTTCTGCTAGCGCCAGGGTGGAAGACACCTACTTGTTGAGCCTAGTAGTCCTCCTGGTTCGATTAACCTTACAATCTCTGTGTAAGGGAAATCTGTTGCTAACTACATCTCCACCTTCCACTTGGGGTAACCAACAAGGGGCGAGAAGTATATCCATCAACTCATCATCAATAAAATTTCTGGCGCCGTTCCCGGGGACTCCAGTCTTCAAGAAAGGGGAGTTGCACGCTATCTTTTATCTTTGCTTTTTAGTCTTGTCAGTTTGCTTTTTAGTCTTTGCTTTAGAGTCCTATACCAAAAACCACAAAAAAATTAGTTGCTCTGTTCTTGCTCGTTGCTGGTGCTATGGGTTCCACTGAAAAACACCAAGTTGTGTGACTTCACTAGTCACAACAGTAATGACTTTATCTGCACTCCTATTGCTACTCCAGCCACTCGAGCCATGTCCTATGAGATTAAACCCGCTTTACTGAACCTAGTTATGATGCTGCCTTGCACTTGAACTATTTTGTTGAGCTCTGTGATATGCAAAAATATAAAGAAGTATATGGTGATATTGTTAAACTTAAGCTTTTTCCTTTCTCCTTGAGAGGAGGAGCTAAAGTGTGGCTTCAATCTTTGCCTAGGAATAGCATAGATTCTTGGGATAAGTGCAAAGATGCTTTTATTGGGAAGTATTACCCGTCTGCTAAGATTATTTAGTTGAGGAGTAACATTTTGAATTTTAGGCAATTGGATAATGAACATGTTGCGCAAGCTTGGGAACGTATGAAATCTCTTGTTAAGAATTTTCCAACACATGGTTTGACTACTTGCATGGTTATCCAAACTTTCTATGCAGGATTGAACTTTACCTCGCGGAATCTGTTATACTCGGCTCCGGGAGGAACCTTTATGTCAACTACACTTGGTCCTGCCACAAAGCTATTGGATGAGATGATGAAAAATTATTCTCAATGGCACACTGAGAGAGCTCCAACAGGTAGGAAGGTAAACTCTGTTGAGGAGATTTGTTCTCTTAATGATAAGGTTGACATGATCATGACTCTACTTACTAAGCAAGCTCCTATTGATCCTCATGATGCTACTTTAAATTCTTTGGTTGCTCGAGAAAGAGAGAAAGTGGATGTTAATTTTATTTCTAGGAACAACTTCAATAACAATGCTTATAGGAGTAATTTTGGTAGCAATCCTAGACTGTTCCCATCCAACAACTATGGGAACAATAACAATTATGCTAGCACCAAAAACTCCACTTCTGAATTAGAGAGCATGCTTAAGGATTTTATCACTTCTAAAAAAGCCTTCAACAAGAGTGTAGAAGAGAAACTAGAAAAATTAGATAGTCTCTCTTTGAAGGTGGACAACATAGCTCATGATGTAGAGATGCTTAAAATTAGAACTTCCCCACTTGAGGAAAGGAACACCACACCCATGAATGCTATCCAAGTCCAAATTAATGAGAACATAAGAATGCTAGCCAAACTTAAAGATAGATGGGATAGAGAAAAGGAAGAGGAAGAGAGAATTAAGAGCCTTCCTACACACACTACCATTGCTACTATACAAGTTGTTGAGAATCTTCAAACTTTTGGCACCCATCACACTCCTAGTCCCAATGGACCGGTTAATGGTGATGCTAATACCTCAACTATAGGACAAGAAGGTCCTTTGAATCTAGAGACTACCAAAATAATGATCTTAGATGACATTACTACCACTATAATTAATGGTAGTAACCTTGATTTTGACAATCGTAGTCTCTCCGTAGTTATCACCTTTTTGCAAAGAATGGCTAAAGACCCCCACACTAGTACACTTAATATTGCCTCCACCGAGCATATTACCAATTCTCTTACCAAAGCTAGGGAGGATAGTCTCAAGCTAGAGACTTGTATTCCAAGGAAACTAGAAGATGGCTGGGATCCTATGGTCAAAATAAAATTGAATAATATCTCTTGCTTTGCTTTGTATGATGTTGGAGCTAGTGCTTCCGTTATGACTAAAAGAATGTATGACATGCTTGATTGGAAATCTTATGATCCATGTTCTTTTGGTGTTCGTCTTGTTGATTCTTCCATAAAGAAACCTTTAGGGAGAATTGATGATTTTCTTATTATTGTCAATGATAATTATTTACCCATTGATTTTCTTATTATGGACATTGAATGTGATCCTTCATGTCCAATTATTTTGGGACATCCTTTTCTACGCACCGTTGGTGCTCTCATTGACATGAAAGAGGGAATTATTAAATTCCAATTTCCTCTTAAAAAGGGAATGGAACACTTCCCTAGAAAGAAGATTAAGTTACCTTATGAGTTCGTTACTCGGGCAAGTTATTCTTTTGGAGTCGATAACACTTGATCTTCTTGCATTATGCCTAGCTCAAAGGCATAAAAGAAAGCGCTTGTTAGGAGGCAACCCAATCTGTTTTTACATTCTGTTTTAGTGGTCTTGTTGTGCCAAGTTATAGCCTCTGATTGCAAGGAAGTTCAAAAATTGTGACATGCTGTCCAGAATCAGATTTTGTCTGCTTGACGGACAAATTCGCCAAAAATCACCAGATCATCTTTTTGATCTGAATTATTTTGAAAGAATGCTTTGTATAATTGCCTTTCTGGCATATGTTTTGTGTTTTTTTATTTGAGTTGCAGAAGTGCCTCGAATAAATTATTTACTACACGCTGTTCTGTTTTTCACAGATTTTGCCATGTTTTGCGTTTTCATTGTTTTGCAAATCCTAAGCTTAATTTTTAGTTGCAAAAACCTTTTGACATTCATAAGAACCAGTAGCTTTTCATGAAAATCTTTATTTCCAGCAGGTAATGAATTATTTTATTAAGGGAACTAACCACTCTAATCAGCTTATGATGAGTTTCGTATGAAGGGAGTTTTCAAGTATGCGATGGGAGATGATGAAAAAAGATACATGACTGTCAAGCGCTCAAGCTTGGGGATGACCCCATGCAGCCCAAGAAATATTCAAAGGAGACTCAAGCGTATAAGCTTGGGGACGCCCCCGTGCATCCCCTTCTCTATCAACAATCATCAGTTCATCCATCTCCATGCTATAATTTTGTCACTTCATATGATATGTGCTATGCTTGGAGCGTCTCGTTCTTTACTTTTTAGTTTGTTTTAGTTTTGCTTGCTGTTCATAACAAGTCGGAACCTAGCCTACCTTTTTTTTTGGAGAGACACATGCTCCATTCCACTCTAGAACACAACATAGGTTTTCATGCTTATCCCTTTCATGTGTTCTTCATCTTTCCGTAGCTACTGTCATGCTTAGCTCTTAGTTTTCATGCTTATATTTTTAAGTGTTATTATTTAAGTTGCTTCTGGAACTTTCTTGAGTGATCATGCTTATTGATGGGGTCATAGTCCTGGGGTAGGGTCATAGGCCTGCCGTACGTGTCCTACCCAAGGACTACCCCACACAAAGAACAGGACCCTAGGTCTGCCCCAACTGAATTAAGGAATCCCCATCATCCAGTCGGTAACAGGCCCTGAATCATCCAGTCGGAGACTGGCATTCGGAGGACACCAGGCTAACCGACTGGATACACTCGATACGTCGTAACCTCTCCGGAGGAAAACTGCCGTACGTTTCCGGGTGCATCTATTAGCATTTAGAGCATACGTTACCTGTAACGTACGCATTCAATCGCCACTACTTCACCCCTGAATCAGAACCGTTGTGGAGGGCAGCACACTCTATATAAGCCGCCCTCCCCCACTGGTAAAAGGGTTAGCACATCATTGTATTCCAGATTACACTCGGTAACAAGCTCCGAGAGCACTGAGACGTAGGGCTGTTACCTCCACCGCAGAGGGGCCTAAACTCATACAACCTCGCCGTAGCTAGGACTCTGCCCATCTCATTCGTACCCTACACATCTACTGTCAGACTTATACCCACGACAGTTGGCGCCCACCGTGGGGCAGGCGTCTAAGCGACTTCCGGCGAGTTTGCGACTACGTTCTTTCATAATGTCGTCTGGTGGAGATTGGAGCATGGGTCATCAGATCCTCTTCGGTGCTCTCTCCTTCATCGTCGATGATTCGACATGGCTTCGGAAGGCGCCTCTCGACGTCGAGGCGCTTCCCCGTCACGGGGCCACGCACTTCCGTGCTGGCGCTCGCGGCGTTCTTCTTCTCCAACAATCAGCTCCATTGTCGGCTTGCACCTCCATCATGTGCCGCAACAAGCGTTCCCGCAGTCTGCGTCTCCAACGTTGGGTGCAGCATGCCCGAGCGCGTCAGATCGCGTCCTCTCAAGTGGCAGTTCTGGAGTCTGTTGTGGTTGCCCCGCGTTCCCAGTGCTCGGGCTCGGTTCCGACTGAGCTCCCCTTCGAGTACACGGGCCGCGGGCCTGCAACAGAAGTCCACATGGCCAACACCCATGAAGATCCCCATCAGGCCGACCGGAGCGAGCGCGAAGTCGGTGAAGCATCCGGTGCACGCCGTCCGCCTCGTCGTTCCGCCAGTCGGCACACCCGGCGGAGCAACGTGGAGTTGTTCCGCACACCTCTCCTCAACTTGGGTGCAGCTGCCAAGATCGCCGATTCCCTCCAACCTACTGATTCAGAGGCAGGAAGGGGAATCGAGCAGATCCATGCTTTGTTGCACATGGCGCAACAGCAGAATTTGGTAGTCTCCCAGTCACACAATCGGATCCACAATAGTTCCGTCCATGCAAACACGCATCGGTCGGTTCACAGCCCTGGTTCCCATCAGCACCACAGGGGAGGCAGCCGTTCCATGATCCGTGAAGATCGCCGCCGCTCGCGCACCCCTCCGCGGGGTGGACCCTATGGGTCCCGTCATCATGATGATCGGCGTTCAGTCGGCGACACTTACGACCCAAGATCCGACGCAAGAGGGCGAATCGCCCAGCGAAGAGTCGACACAGGTCGAGCCCACCGCGATGGTCACGATCTGGATCGTCCGAGTGGCAGCAGGACCATCGTGTCCGGCCCCGAGTGTTTTAGCCGAGCCATCCGCTCGGCTGACATCCCGCCCAACTTCTGATTGGCAGCAGGAATCAGTAAATTTACGAGGGAATCCAAGCCTGAAACATGGCTAGACGACTACCGAGTGGCAGTCCAGATCGGAGGAGGGGACGACCATGTCTCTATGAAGCACCTCCCTCTGATGCTCGACGGCTCGGCGCGAGCTTGGCAGAACCAGTTGGCCCCCTCAAGCATTTACAGTTGGGCTGATCTGGCCCGAGTGTTCATCAGGACCTTCGAAGGGACATGCAAACGCCCTGCAGGCCTTGTGGAGCTTCAGCACTGTGTCCAGAAGCCGAACGAGCCCTTGCGCGACTTCATCCAGCGATGGACAACTCTCTACCAGACAGTGGAGAACGTCACCGAACATCAAGCGGTCTGCGCATTCAAGGCAGGCGTCCGGTACAGGGAGCTGTACCTGAAGTTCGGCCGGACAGGCGACATCTCCACGAGCAAGATGATGGAGATAGCAGCTCGCTATGCAAATGGCGAGGAAGAGGACCGCATCCGGAGTGGCAAACACAAGACAGTCGGCGATGCCGACGGAGGTAACACTCGGAAGCAAAAACAGAAAGTTCCGCCCACACCGCAGGCAGAAGCTGCAGCTGTGACCAGCGCCAGGTTCAAGGGTAAAGGGAAAGCGCAGTCTGCCCCCAAGAAGAAGCCGTTCAACAATCCCATCCTGGACCAGCCTTGTCCGGTTCACACGAAGATGGACGAAGAAGGCAACCCCATATACGCGAAGCACACCACTCGGCAATGTCGTCTCCTGATCCAGGGGTTCAGCGAAGGGCAACCGAGTGAGAAGAATCCCGAACAAGATGAGGAGGATAAAGAGGATCCGTTCCCCCAAGTCCATGCAACCCTGATGATTTTTGCTGACGTCGAAAGCAAGAGTCGACTGAAGTTGGTGAACAGAGAGGTCAACATGGCCGTTCCGACTGCTCCCAAGTTCCTTAAATGGTCTCAGACTGCGATCACCTTTGATCAGTCGGATCACCCAACGCATGTCCCCACCCCAGGAAGACAGGCTCTGGTCGTCGACCCGGTGGTGGAACGAGTCCGACTGCGCAAAGTCCTCATGGACGGTGGTAGCGGACTGAACATCATGTACGCTGACACTCTCAAGGGAATGGGCATTCCGATGTCCAGACTCAGCGAGAGCGGTATGCAGTTCCACGGAGTCGTCCCTGGACGGAAGGCCAGGTCACTCGGCCAGATCACGTTGGACGTCACCTTCGGCTCCGACAAAAACTTTCGCAAGGAGAAGCTCACATTTGAGGTGGTGGATTTCCAGAGCGCTTACCATGCAATTCTGGGCCGCCCGGCATACGTGAGTTTCATGGCACGTCCATGCTATGTGTACTTGAAGTTGAAGATGCCGGGCCCAAAAGGCGTTATCACCATCACCGGCAACCGCCAGCGAGCCGAGGAGTGTCTACAAGAGGGATCAAGAATTGCTGACCATCAGATGGCGGTACTCGACCTCGACGAATACAAGAAGACAGTCGACCCTGCCGACCTGATGCGCTCAAAGAAACCAGCTTCTGAGTCCGCGTTCCAGTCGGCGGGAGAGACGAAGAAAGTCGGCATCCACCCGACGGACGATTCTGCCGCCCCGACGAACATCTCCACCACCCTCGATCCTAAATAGGAAGCCAAGCTCACCCAATTCCTCCGTGAGAACTGGGACATCTTCACATGGAAACCATCTGACATGCCAGGTGTACCCAGGGAGTTGGCTGAGCACCGACTGCATGTGGACCCCGCTGCTCGGCCCGTCCGAGAGCGCCTGCGCCGGTCCGCTGCGCACAAGAGGAAGGCAATCGGAGAAGAGGTAGCCAAGCTGTTGGCAGCCAACTTCATTCGCGAGGTTCACCACTCCGAGTGGCTCGCCAATGTTGTCATGGTGCCCAAGAAGGACAAGTCACTCCGAATGTGCATTGACTTCAAGCACCTCAATAAGGTCTGCCCGAAAGACCATTTTCCGCTCCCCCGCATAGATCAAATTGTCGATTCGACTGCGGGATGCGAGCGTTTGTCATTTCTTGATGCCTATTCGGGCTATCATCAGATCCGTCTGTATGGTCCCGATGAGTTGAAAACAGTCTTCATCACCCCGTTTGGGTGCTTCTGCTACATCACTATGCCTTTCGGTCTGAAGAATGCAGGAGCTACCTTTATGCGCATGATCCAAAAATGTCTCCTCGACCAGATCGGTCGCAATGTGAAGGCATACATGGATGATATCGTAGTCAAGTCACGCAAAGGTTCCGACCTGCTGACTGACTTGGCAGAAACATTCGCCAACCTTCGTAGGTACGATATCAAGCTCAACCCAGCCAAATGTTCATTCGGTGTTCCCAGCGGAAAGTTACTCGGTTTCTTCGTTTCCGAACGAGGGATCGACGTCAACCCCGAAAAGATCGGGACCATCGTCCGAATGGAGAGGCCGGTCAGAATACACGATGTTCAACGGCTCACAGGTTGCCTAGCGGCTTTGAGCAGGTTTATCAGTCGACTCGGCGAAAAAGCACTTCCTCTGTACTGACTCATGAAGAAGTCAGATACCTTCGAGTGGACAGACGAAGCCCAAGTCGCATTCGACGACCTCAAAGTCCTACTTTCCACCCAGCCGGTTCTTACTGCTCCGCTCAGTAAAGAGCCCCTTCTTCTATATATCGCGGCTACAAATCAAGTCGTTAGTACTGTTCTTACAGTCGAGCGAGAAGAAGAAGGCAAAGCGTACAAAGTTCAGCGGCCAGTGTACTACGTCTCCGAAGTCCTGACCCCTTCCAAGCAGAGGTATCCCCATTATCAAAAACTTATCTATGGGATCTATATGACTGCGAAGAAGGTGGCCTATTATTTCCAAGACCACTCGGTATCTGTCGTTTCTGATGCTCCGTTGTCGGAAATTCTCTACAATCGGGACGCATCAGGCCGAGTGGCGAAGTGGGCAATGGAGATGCTGTACTGTGACATCAAGTTCGAGGCCAAGAAAGCTATTAAGTCTCAAGCCCTGGCTGACTTTATAGCAGAATGGGTAGAACAACAGCAACCGACTCACATCTACTCGGCTCATTGGACAATGTTCTTCGATGGGTCTACGATGTTGAATGGATCCGGCGCTGGTGTTGTGATCATATTGCCAAAGGGTGACAAGCTCAAGTACGTGCTTCAGATACACTTTGATTCCTCCAACAACGAGGCAGAGTATGAAGCTCTCCTCTACGGATTGCGCATGGCCATCTCACTCGGCGTCCGTCGCCTGATGGTCTACGGCGATTCGGATTTGGTGGTCAACCAAGTGATGAAGGAGTGGGACGTAAGGAACCCCACCATGACAACATACTGCAACGCAGTGAGGAAGCTGGAGAAGAAGTTTGAAGGTCTAGAGCTCCATCATGTTCCGAGACTGAAGAACCAAGCAGCTGATGAGTTGGCGAAACTCGGATCCACTCGGAGACCAGTCCCGAGTGATGTCTGCCTCGAGCACCTCCATCTTCCCTCAGTCAAAGAAGATCCCTTCACAGAAGAACCGGTACAACCCAAGAGCGCAACAGATCTGACTGAAGTCGATGTGCCTGCTGTGGTTGATCTGGTCACAGAGATTCTGGTTGTCATTCCCGATTGGACTGAGCCGATCATTGCATATATCCTAAGACAAGAACTTCCAAAATATGAAGTTCAAGCCCGGCAAATAGTTCGCAGGTCGAAGGCATTCGCTATCATTGACGGTCAATTGTACAAGGAGAGTGTTTGAGGCGTTCTTCAACGTTGCATTTCCCCAGAAGAAGGGCAGTTGATCCTAGAGGATATTCACTCGGGAACCTGCGGCCATCACGCTTCCTCGAGAGCAATCATCGCCAAGGCGTTCAGAGCTGGATTCTTCTGGCTACAGGCTAACGAGATGGCTAAAGCTATGGTTGACCGATGTGAAGGCTGTCAGTTCTACTCCAACAAGTCCCATAAGCCAACATCTGCACTAAAGACGATCCCACTTGTGTGGCCATTTGCAGTTTGGGGATTAGACACAGTCGGACCATTCAAGACAGGCCAAGGAGGCTACACACATCTGTTAGTGGCAGTCGACAAGTTTACAAAATGGATAGAAGCCAAGCCCATCAAGAAACTCGACGCCTCAACAGCTATCAAGTTTGTGAGGGACATCATCTCCAGATTCGGGGTACCTCACAGCATAATCACGGACAATGGGACAAACTTTGACTCGGATAGGATCAAAGGCTTCTGTGCGAGTCAGCGTATCCGTGTAGATTTTGCTTCCGTAGCACATCCACAATCCAACGGACAAGGTGAGCGTGCGAATGCACTTATCCTTCAAGGTTTGAAGCCCCGACTCTTGCGGGAGGTAGGACACGCTGCTGGTACATGGGTCACCGAGTTACCTTCAGTCCTTTGGGGCCTCCGCACCACTCCGAACAGATCAACGGGGCGATCATCGTTCTTCCTTGTTTATGGAGCAGAAGCGGTCCTTCCGAGTGACCTGCTTCACAATGCCCCACGAGTCGAACTCTTCTCCGAAGCTGAAGCAGAACAAGCAAGGCAAGATGGAGTCGATCTTCTGGAGGAAGAACGCGAGATGGCACTCACTCGTTCGACAATTTACCAACAAGATCTGCGACGCTTTCATGCACGTCATGTCAGGAGTCGCACATTCCAAGCAGGCGATTTAGTGCTCCAAGTGGATCAGCAAAGACCCCACAAGTTGGCTCCGGCCTGGGAAGGGCCTTTCATCGTCTCCAAGGTGCTGAACAACGGAGCATACAGACTCTACAACATTCAGAGGGAGACAGACGAGCCGCGCGCATGGAACGGGGATCTCCTCAAGCGTTTTATACGTGATCGCCGACTGAAGCAATGTAACGAACAAGTTTTGACGAAATAATATATACAACAGATTCAGTTTTGTGCAGATTCAGAGTTCTCCCACAGCCGCAGAATCCGGTCAAAAAAAAGGGACTTAGCTGCGATCCTGAATCGCCTAAGTACTAACTTCCTCCGAGTGTGCACTACACGTCGCACTCGGAGACTTAGCTGCGATCCTGAATCGCCTAAGTACTAACTTCCTCCGAGTGTGCACTACACGTTGCACTCGGAGACTTAGCTGCGAACCTGAATCTCCTAAGTACTAAATTCCTCCGAGTGTGCACTACACGTCGCACTCGGGGAACTTAGCTGTGATCCTGAATCGTCTAAGTAATAACCTCCTCCGAGTGTGCACTACACGTCGCACTCGGAGACTTAGCTGCGATCCTGAATCGCCTAAGTACTAACTTCCTCCGAGTGTGCACTACACGTCGCACTCGGGGAACTTAGCTGCGATCCTGAATCATCTAAGTAATAACCTCCTCCGAGTGTGCACTACACGTCGCACTCAGGGACTTAGCTGCGATCCTGAATCGCCTAAGTACTAACTTCCTCCGAGTGTGCACTACACGTCGCACTCGGAGACTTAGCTGCGATCCTGAATCGCCTAAGTACTAACTTCCTCCGAGTGTGAACTACACGTCGCACTCGGGGAACTTAGCTGCAATTCTGAATCGTCTAAGTAATAACCTCCTCCGAGTGTGCACCACACGTCGCACTCGGGGACTTAGCAGCGCTCCTGAATCGCCTAAGTACTAACTTCCTCCGAGTGTGCACTACACGTCACACTCGGAGACTTAGCTACGATCCTGAATCGCCTAAGTACTAACTTCCTCTGAGTGTGCACTACACGTCGCACTCGGAGACTTAGCTGTGATCAAGAATCACCTAAGTAATAACTTCCTACGAGTGTGCAGTACACGTCGCACTCGGAGACTTAGCTGCGATCCTGAATCGCCTAAGTACTAACTTCCTCCGAGTGTGCACTACACGTCGCACTCGGAGACTTAGCTGTGATCAAGAATCACCTAAGTAATAACTTCCTACGAGTGTGCACTACACGTCGCACTCGGGGACTTAGCTGCGATCCTGAATCGCCTAAGTACTAACTTCCTCCGAGTGTGCACTACACGTTGCACTCGGGGAACTTAGCTGCGATCCGGAATCGTCTAAGTAATAACCTCCTCCGAGTGTGCACTACACGTCGCACCCGGGGACTTGTATTTGACCAAGAATCACCTAAGTACTAACATCCTCCGAGTGTGTACTACACGTCACACTCGGAGACTTAGCTGTGATCAAGAATCACCTAAGTATTAATCTTCTCCGAGTACGCACTAAGCATTGCACTCGAAACAGCATTCAAACAAAAGACTAAATGTTTTCACTCCGATTCCAAAAGTCTAGTACCGTTAGCTGACTCGGTGCAGATCAAGCTTACCCGCACCGATTTAAAAGTATGACAGCCAACAGAAGTGGCCAGAGTATCTTACAGGTAAACACTCGGCATACCGAGGATAAAGTTTTATTACGCGTCAGCTGGGCCGGCGCCAGGACTGGAGGGCTCCACAAAAGTGTCCAAGTCAATTCAGCTATGCGGGTAGCAGTCTCAAGGAACGTCTCCATGAAGTCTTCGAATCGAAGCTTCTTCGTGTTGGTGACCTTCAATGTCTTCAGCTTATCTTCCCGCACCTCCTTGCAGTGGATGCGGACCAAGGACAGCGCAACATCAGCACCGCAACGCGCTGCCGATTTCTTCCATGATTGCACTCGGCTCGGAATCTCCTCCAGTCGCGCCAACAGAGTCTCCATCTCCTGCCGTGGCTCGTCTTCAGGCCAAAGTTCCTTGTCAATTCGGCCGATGGCTTCTCTCAGTCGGCCGATGAAAGGACTCACTTTGCCTACGCGGATATGCGCCCGGAGCAGATCCCGGTTGGCGTCCTCGCCGAGCGGCACATTGTCCTTAATGGACCGCTCCACAGCCGCCGTTTCAGCTTCAGCGTCACCGCAAAAGTCTGCAACAAACGGGCAAGCAGACTATAAAAATCGAGTGTAGAGCACACGGTACAAGCACTCGGCAAACCTAAGACTTACCAGCCAGACGAGTCATCATCTGCACAGCCCAGTCGTTGACATACTTCTCCTGGGCTGTCCATCGTCTGTTCCGAACGGCCATCTGATTGTGCAGCTCAGTACGCTGTTTCTTCAGTCTCTCCACCTCCTCTATCAACACCTTGTTCTCCTCCCAAGCCTCCTCTAGGGACCTCTCTCGTCCCTCCAGAGCATCCTTCATGCCGGCCATGGCGAGCATAGCAGCATCAAGTTCACCAGCGACCTGGTTCCTCTCCGCCCTCAGGGCCTCATAGGCCGTTCCCATTTCACAAGTTTTCTGCCACTAAGAAACAAAGGGTAATCAGCAAGTTTATCAGTTCACAGTTTAAGTTCTTCAGACCCCTGCCGACGCAAGCAGTCGACAGCGGTCTCGGGGACTACACCCAGTGGGTTCACTTAGAGTGACCCCACTGGCATGCACCTCAAGCAGGCCTGCCCTATTGAGATGCGTATTTTCACCTATGCCTCAGAGGCCAATACTACCCGACCTGCGTGCAACTTACTCTCGGAGACTCTTACCGCAAGAGCGCTCCGACTGCAACAAGTACTCGCACTCGGCAATCCTATCTACAGACACAACCAAACTAAAGACAAAATGTGTAAAGACAACTGTCGATGCAAGCACTCGACAGAAGTCTCGGGGACTACACCCACTGGGTTCACTCCGAGTGAACCCATTGCAGAAAAAAAACACCACCCAGTGGGTTACAGGAGAAAAGTAAGTACTTACTAGACTACTTACTCGGATATCATCGCGCAGCTCCAAGCTCCGCTGGTACAAGGCCGCAACGGAGTCATAAGCCCTCTTGGCTTCTCCAGCCATGAGCTCCGCCTGCACCATGGCCCCCTTGGCCGCTCCCACCTGCTCCTCCGGAAGGCGCCGGATGCTAAATTCAGCACCCGACGAACCGGGAATCATCGGAGGTTCTTGGGGCATCCCAAGGTCCGCCCCAGTCAGTTCCTCCCCCACCGGCACTAGTTCAGTCGGTGGAGGCGCTTCAGTCGGTGGAGCGTCGGCGGCAAGAGTGGCGGCAGGAGGAGCAGCCTCGGGGACAGGCTCCAAGATAGGCTCCACGGCGGGGTCGGCTCTCCCCCGGTTGTCCTCGTCCAGGCAAATCGCCCCTGACAAGCCGAATGACACGACGTCTCAGAAAAAGAAAGAATGGCGCAGTTCGCAGGAATAAAACACCCGACTCTCCTTCAACACACCTGGCTGGGACGAAACGACATTGTCCGTGTCCATGGGGTCGTCCCCTTGGCGGGCCGGAGAGGTTGCAGAAGTGGCGACCCTGTCGAGTGAAGTCCATTCGACTTATAAAGCAGGAGTTCACTCAGATAATAGAAAGAGCCGAAAGTTAGGTTCACTTACGTGGAAGTGACGGGGATGGCACCCCTCATTCGCGGCAGAGCCTTCCGAGGTTTGGGCCCACTCGGCTTGGGTGCCCTGGAAGACTGGCCTGCAGGCTCAGCGGCTGGGTCCCTGGCCCTCTTCGTGCCTCGAACACTCGGAACCACCGGAGCAGTAGGCGGAGCACTCGACGACGCAGGACGAGCTGAAGGGATGGCGGGCTCGTGTCGACGCTTACTCCGATGCTCCGACCGTGGAGGTGGCGAGTCTTGCTCTTCATCCTCTTCCTCTTCCTCGCTGTCCTCCTCCTCCGACTCCCCGCTGTCGGAGACGTATTCGGCGCTCTCCACACTCCCCTCCTGGCTGCCTTCCTCCTCTTCCTCCTCCGGATTCCCATTCGAGACGGGGGAGAACCAGTTGGTCCACGCCTGCATGAAGTTCAGTCGGAAACATTAGACATCACACGGTGATATAAGTAAGTGACTGGAATTAAGACAGTTCAATGCACTCGGCTCATGTCACTCACCTGATTCGGTGGAGGGTGGTCCGCGCTGTAAGGCTTCACTCGGCGAGCTCCTTTGGGGTTCTCACAAGGGCCCGTGATGTGGAGCACCCACGAGGTCACTCTCTCCTTGGGTACGCCCACCACGTTGGTCCGAGTGGAATCCTCGGGCCCTGTGTAGTGCCACATAGCATGGTCGCGAGCCTGCAGCGGCTGGATCCGCCGACCAAGGAAAGTTTCCAGTAGGTCTATGCCGGTGACCCCCCCTCCTGACGACATCCACGAGTGCCTCGACCAAAGGCTGGATGTCGTTCTTCTCGGCCTTCGAGAGCGCGAGCTGCTTAGATGGAGCGGGCCGGTCTAGACTAAACGGAGACAGCCCAGTCGATGCATTCGGACAGGTGATGTCCTGGCAGTAGAACCACGTCGACTACCAGTTCCTAACTGACTCGCTCAACTGGAGAGCAGGATAGCTGCTCTGACTCTTCTTCTGGAACCCTAAACCCCCGCAGAGCTGGAGGAGGTGCGTCTTATCGTCCGACTGACTAAGACGCTTGATGGTTTGAGAGCGGGCGGAGAAGATGTGTTTGAACAAACCCCAATGGGGGGGCAACCGATAAAGCACTCGCACAAAACGATAAAGGCAGAAAGATGGGCGATGGCATTCGGAGGAAAGTGATGGAGTTGAGCACCGAAGTGATTCGTGATGCCTTTGAAGAAGGGATGCGGGGGCAAAGAAAAACCTCTGTGAACATGGCTGAGGAGCAAGACGCGCTCCCCCTCCCGTGGCGCCGGCTCGACCTCCTCGTCCGCCAGCAGCCTCCAGGACTTATGCACGAGCATTCCGTGCTCCACCAGCTCCAGCAGATCTCCCTCCGTCACCGTGGAGGGGAGGAAGTCTCCTTGGATCCACCCTGCCGGCAACGGCCGCTGCCGCGTTGAGCAACCGCCGCCTTGTTCTTCTTCTTCCTCACCTCCATCTTGCTGGTCTGACCTTTGGTCATGAAGGCGACGGCGAGCCCTCGAGAAGGAGGAGAAGGAAGAGGTGTATGAGCGCAGGGGGTGGCGAGGAAGACGGAGCGGGCGAGAGCAAAAGTTTTGGCGAGCGTAACCGAGGAGTCTCGTCGCCCAGAGTTAAATAGAGCGCCGACTGGGTCGCTGGCGAGCGGGCCCGAAATCTTATCCGCCCGACCGGCCGCGGCGATATTAGTGGAGGAGTTGAAGGAGCGAGAATCGAGGAGTCACGCGCTACTCGAGCGCGCTGACGTCGTCCCCGCTGAGCGCGCAGAACCCGAAATTTGAGATCCCAGAAAATCCGCCGCTGTCAGTTGACCGGTCACGTCAAAAGATGCCGCGGAAACACTCGGCTCCCGACAGTCGGTTTTGCAAGCACTTCCACTCGGGCCGTTGGTCAGAAAAGATAAAATGGATAGGGGCAAGCAACTCCAAAGCCGAATCTAATCCAGTCGGATCTGAACCTCAAGCGCCGCTTCGGCGTTTCAACCCCAATCCATTCGGGGACTAATGATGGGGTCATAGTCCTGGGGTAGGGTCATAGACCTGCCGTACGTGTCCTACCCAAGGACTACCCCACACAAAGAACAGGACCCTAGGTCTGCCCCGGCTGAATTAAGGAATCCCCATCATCCAGTCGGTAACAGACCCTGAATCATCCAGTCGGAGACTAGTATTCGGAGGACACCAGGCTAACCGACTGGATACACCGGTACGTCGTAACCTCTCCGGAGGAAAACTGCCATACGTTTCTGGGTGCATCTATTAGCATTTAGAGCATACGTTACCTGTAACGTACGCATTCAATCGCCACTACTTCACCCCTGAATCAAAACCGTTGTGGAGGGCAGCGCACTCTATATAAGCCGCCCTCCCCCACTGGTAAAAGGGTTAGCACATCATTGTATTCCATATTACACTCGGTAACAAGCTCCGAGAGCACTGAGACGTAGGGCTGTTACCTCCACCGTAGAGGGGCCTGAACTCATACAACCTCGCCGTAGCTAGGACTCTGCCCATCTCATTCGTACCCTACACATCTACTGTCAGGCTTATACCCACGACACTTATCTTGTTTATAGAGTTGGCTCATTGCACTAAGTTGTGTATCTTGCATGAGTAGGTAATTGAGGTTGCTATTTAAGTATAGTAGTAACTTGCAATAGTTTTGAGGTATTGATTTGAGTAATGTTTATACTATTGTTGCCAAGAGCTTGAGCCTATTAGTGATAGGTGTCATATTTTGGGAAATCCGTGTGTTTTTCAAAAACTAAAATTAGTTGAGAACTCTAGCTACTAAATTGATCGCTAACCTCTGGAGGGGTTGGAATATATAGAGTACCCTCACGTTACCATGAGTTGAGGATGCACAAGGAGAACCAAATCCCCAAACACTCCTCCTCGAGGTACTTGTCTCTTTGTGAATTTCCCAACTAGATAGAGAGTTACCGATAATAAGTGTATGAGTTCTTTGGACTAATGTGAGTATTCGATTGTTGGCACTTCCACCATCCATATTTTGCTAGCCTCTTCGGTACCTTGCATTTCCCTTTCTCACATTGAGAGTTGGTGAAAACTCCGCCGGTGCATCCAAACCCATGACATGATACGCTGTGTCATACATAAGCCTCATTATATCTTTCCTCAAAACAACCACCATACCTACCTACTAAGGCATTTCCATAGCCTTTCCGAGATACATTGCCATGCAACATCCACCATCTCATGACTTTATCTTCATGTCATACATGCTTTTGCTTGACCGAGGAGCAGCATGCTAGTTGGGCCTTGCCCTTATTACTTCTACATGATGCGCTAGTATCATTGCATATCCTGCTACGCTGGCAGAGGCATACATTTTCATACATCATGATAGTTTTCACTTGTCTTGATGTTCAGTACTTCTTATCAAGTGTGATGATTTTTCTTTTTATTCATGTAAGTGTTGCACTTAAGTGAGGAAAAGATCCCAAAGTGGACAAGACAAAAGATCCCAAAGAGGATAAATGAGAGATAACAAGAAAGAGCCAAAGAGGCCACAAAAAAACAAAAAGAGACAAAGAAATAAAAAGAGAGAAGGGGGAAACACTACTATTCCTTTTGAAAGATCCACACTCGTACTCCATTGCTATATTGGTACTACATAGAGATTATCATTCATGCATAACTATGTGGGGACCCTTACACTATAGAACTTGGTTTGCATATTCCAATGATTAGCCTCCTCAAATGAGCTTTAGGTATTCATGAGCAAACAAGTTGGATGCACCCCCACTAGTTCCATTTGAGAGCTTACCTTAGCTCATATGTGCATCTGTTACATGGCAATCCCTACTCCTCACATCATATCTATCATTTGGCTTTTTCTCCCCTATGGTTGTCTTCATTGATGTGAGCCTTTCACACATTTTTGTCTTCCTTCCCCATCATTATTCTATTTTCCATCCTAGGTGCCAACATATCTTGCTTATGCTCATCCATTGCATGAGTGCTCAAAGTCGAAAGGGAGAGGATCATTTTGACTTGTGCCTGACTAGTGGTCTGGGGATGAGTCAAAATAAGATTCCGAAGGAGACTAAGTGTGGGGTTTAGTAGATTGAGTTCTCAATTAAATATATGTATATATATATTATGATCTCAACCCATCTCCCACTTCTTGCACGCAAACACCATTTGTAGACATTCGAGTCACGGACAGCGAGAGCTCTTGCACCTTTATGTTCTTACTTTGCTAAAATCAATACTAGATATAGACTCTTGCTTGTTAGTGTCTTGACTTGAATTGCATATATCATTTGCTTTACTTTCAAGTTCTTATATGTGTGTTAGCATGTCACCACATAAATTATTGTGTTATAATTTATCTACTCGAGGACGAGCAGAAATTAAGCTTGGGGATGTTGATACGTCCCAAACGTATCTATAATTTCTGCTTGTTCCATGATATTTTGGGTGACACTGTTATATGTTTTGCTACACTTCTATTATCATTTTACACATATTTGGACTAACCTACTAACTCAGTGCACCCAGTGCCAGTTTCTATCTGCTGATGTCTATTTTGCAGGGGCTTTTACCCAATTTTCCGAAGCCCAGAATTCCAGAAAAAATATAAAAAATCAGAGAAATAGAAGCTTCCGGATCGCCGAAGATGGGACAGAGGAGGGCCAGGGGCCTCCCAGGCGACCTACTAGCGTGGCCAGGCCCTAGTCCGCGCCAGGAGGCCGCCTGGGTGGGTCCCACCTCCTCCGGTGCCCTCCTTTGGCCTATATTTAGAGTGCCGAGAGGAAACCCTTCCACAACTTTTCGAATGCCAAATTTCTCCATGGTTCCGCCGTCGCAGCGCTTCCGAGATCGGGAGTGTCAGGAGTCCTATTCCCGGCACCTTGCCGGAGGGAGGATTGACCTCCGGGAGCTTCTCCACCGCCATGGACGCTTCCCGGATGTGCCGTGAGTAGTCCTCCTTGGACCATGAGTCCATGACCAGTAGCTATGTGATGTCTTTTATCCAATCTTGTGCATCAATGGTTAGTCCTTGTGAGCTGCCCTACATGATCAAGGCATCTATGTAATTCTCTTCTTATTACTATGCTCGGTTTGTTGGGATTCGATGGATTATGAGATTATGTTCAAATTGTTATGAGTTTTATATTTGATTATCCTTTTATATTATGTTCCTTAGTGATTCATGCATGTTCTCTGTTTCTATTTATTGCTTTGGCCGAGTAGTAGATTGTAACTCCAAGAGGGAGCATTATGCATGATTGTGGGTTCATGCCCCTTGATGTCTAGCTTGAGTGACATAAACATGAGACTAGGGGATGTGCTTGTATCCACTAGGGAGAAAACAACAGTGCTTGTGACCACGGTTGCAAGGATTGTTTACCTTACGCATAGTTCATTAATGCAGTTGTCCGTTGCTTTGAGTTTACACTTTGGGTGGGGCTCGCAACTTAATACCGGAGAGATGTTCTGGATAGATATCTCAAGGTGGATGATTAGTAAGTAGATGCTCACGAATAAACGGTCTACTTGTCTTGGCGTACTGCCCATTACTATTGAACCTCTAACTATCAAGTAGCATAATTAGCATTGCGGTGCGATCATAATTTTGTCAATTGCCCAACTATGATTTGTTTACCCAAGCATAGTTGTTTATCGTCTTTTGGGAGAGAGACATCACTGGTGAACATCATGTGACTCCGGTCCATATCACCATCATTGTTTACACCTCCATCATTTACCGCTTTCATTTAATTTTCCGTTGCAACCACTATTACTTTTCCGCTTGTGTTTTTATCCTTTGCAAACTACAAGGCCAGGGAGATTGACAACCTCTCTGTACTAGTTGGGAGCAAAGTTATTTGGTGTGTGTGCAGGTCCACGTCTTCTGCTAGCGCCAGGGTGGAAGACACCTACTTCTTGAGCCTAGGAGTCCTCCTGGTTCGATAAACCTTATAGTCTCAATTTAAGGGAAATCTGCTGCTGACTACATCTCCACCTTCCACTTGGGGTAACCAAGGAGGGGCGAAAAGTATATCCTTCGACTCGTCATCACTCACTGTTTTGCAAGAATGGATATCATTACAAGTACATGTACTGAAGAGATGAGTATATGGAATTGTCTTACACTCGCCACAAGCTACATCAAGATCACATCAATACAACAACATAATCAATCATCATGTAGAAGAGCAGGGTCCGGATATGGATGAAAACAAACGATAAAAGAACAACGTCCATCCTTGCTATCCCTGGCTGCCGGCATGGAACCCAACCTTGATTGATGATGAAGAAGAATAAGAAACTCCAAATAGAGCAATCATCGCCCTCACGTCAATGTATTGGTTTATGTGTACCTCCAACTGTTGTTGTAGTAATCTGTGAGCCACAGGGACTCAACAATCTCATTTCCAAAGGTATCAAGACTAGCAAAGCTAAATGAGTGAGGCATGGTTAAGTGGTGAGGCTGCAACAAGCGACTAAGCATTTATTTGAGGTTTGCTAACATACGAGTACAAGAATAGAAGAGGGACGATCTACGCATAATGTACGTGACTAATGATGATCAAATGAATGATCCTGAATACCTACTTACGTCAGATATAACACCACCGTGTCCTCAGTCGGAAAAGGAGCTCACAAAAGAGACGGTCACACATATACACATAGTTGGCAAGATTTTAATTAAGTTTTCTTCAAGTTATCTATGAAAGCACAATTGCTCCCTAGGGTGGTTTTGTTAAATGATCACAACATATGCATCATTGGGCTAATGTGTTTTCCAATTATATTTCAGAAAAGTTCAAAAGATGCTATGGCTTAAGGTTTATGTGGAGATGCCCCTTGATGCAAGAAAGGAATAATATTGGCTCAAGCTTCAAGCTAGAAGAATCTTAATTTGATATTTATGAGAAATCACTTTTGAGTCCATAGGAAATCCAATACTATTAAAGGGGGTGAGGTAGTAAAATGAACTGATTGCTCAAATGCTCAAAGTTAGCCACCAAAACACTCAGTCATTTTTCCCACATATCCACTGTGTCAAGTTACACATACACAAATTGGGTGTAACCAACATTGCCACTTCAGACCCACCGAGTTTGAACCCAAGACAGAACCCTAGCCATTCCCACCAAATTGGTGCAACCGAAACTGCATCGGTGGTACCGAGTTCACTGTGACCAACTTTCTGTTGGCAAGATACACATAATTGAAATTTTCGAGTTTGAGTATCGGTG
This sequence comes from Hordeum vulgare subsp. vulgare, assembly GCF_904849725.1. Classification (NCBI taxonomy): domain Eukaryota; kingdom Viridiplantae; phylum Streptophyta; class Magnoliopsida; order Poales; family Poaceae; genus Hordeum; species Hordeum vulgare. Next base: position 210,327,587 of record NC_058520.1, on the reverse strand, counting down.
CCACCGAGTTTGGCCATCTAACCATTACTCACCTTTTTGGTGCCACCGAGTTCTATATATCAGTCTCACCGAGATTCAAAGTTCACACTTTTAGTACTAGTCGGTATCACCGAGTTGTCCACTTCGGTGTCACCGAGTTTGCACTTTTGTGTGTAACGGTTGGATTTTGGCTCCTGCTTATATACACCCCTTCACCCACCTCTAATTCGTGGGAGAAGCACTCAGAACACACACTTCATTTCCACATCCATTTTCTGAGAGAGAGCCACCTACTCATGTGTTGAGACTAAGATATTCCAATCCAATCATTTGAATCTTGATCTCTAGCCTCCCCATAGTGCTTTCCACCAAATCAACCTCTCCTACCCATGCATATTCTGTGAGAGAGAGATTTGTGTTGAGGAGACTATCTTTAGAAGCACAAGAGCAAGGACTTCATTGTTCTACCCCATCTATTACCTTTTGGAGGGTGGTGCCTCCTAGATTGGTTAGGTGTCACTTGGGAACCTCCTACTTCGTGTTGTGGAGTTGAACCAAGATGTTTGTAAGGGCAAGGAGATCGCCTACTTCGTGAAGATCTACCGTGAGTAAGGCTAGTCCTCCGTGGACGGAAGCCGTGGTGGGATAGACAAGGCTGCTCTTTGTGGACCCTCCGTGGGTGGAGCCCTCCGTGGACTCTTGCAGCTGTTACCCTTCGTGGTTTGAAGTCTCCACTAACATGGACGTACGATAGCGCCACCTATCGGAACCATGCCAAAAATCACCATGTCAACCTCATGCGTTTGATCTCCCTACCTTACTCCTCTACTTTACACTTGCATGTTTTACTTTCCGTCGCTATACTATTAGAACTACATGTGCAGGGTGTGCTAGACGTGTTATAACTGTCGTAGCTGCCTCTCAAGTAAAATTGGGAAAAGGCAAAAAAATTATCTTGTCAAGTAGTCTAATCAGCCCCCCCTCTAGACATACTTTCGATCCTACAATCTAGAACCGGATGTTAAACAAAGTTTCCAAGTTTACCACATAACCGCGGGACAACTTTCCGAAAGATTTAACCCTACACGGGTTCTCCAACTAGTTCATCACAAACTACCACAAGCTGCATAGAAACCCTCGATCATGCATCTCGTGATCTCCTCGGATACCTTAGTGGAATAGCTCAACCGAAATCCCGATGCACAAGACGCTCGAGAAAGGTAAAACAAGTCCAGCAAGGCCGCCCGACATGCCGACGACCCCGATAGGAGTCGCGCATCTCATTCTCAGGGCACAATCGGATGAGCGCAACATACAGTGGCCTGATAGAAATCACCTGAGTTGCCCCGGGTTGGCCCCGCACACGACTCTTTTTAGGACCAGCACCATCAGCATTAGCCCTCCCTGTATTATGTTGAATTACTCCTCGGGTAGCGCTAACTCCATATGCCTCAATCAATTATCAGTATCATTGTGTTGGAAAATATAGTACCAATGTTGGGCCTTGAGAGACCAGTTTTATCCCTATAAAAAGTTAAGGGGGTCCCCATAACAACCCCGAGCATGTTAGGACCGCTCATTTATGGAACATAACACCGGTAGCCGAAACAAAGGCGGCAAAGATGAAACAAATCACCAGGCTAGAGGTCTGAGCCTTCCACCTTTTATTAAGTATATAGGTGCATTAAATTAAATAGCATTAATATGGTGATATAACAAGGAACCCGTCTTTTCACATGGAAGCGGTTGCACCTACAACTAGCAACACAATAAGAAGGCTGAGAAAGCGGTAACATAGCCAAACAGTGGTTTGCTGTGTTGTGGAAAGGTTATAGGATTTTCTTGGCAATGTTAGGAGGCTTATTAAACATGTGGTAGGTACCAAGACATAGCAAAGAAACGAAACAACTAGCTTGTCAATCATATTAATGGTATCTAGGGAAATGGTCATCTTGCGTGGGATCCCGCTTGGAAGAAGATTGAATCCGTGAGACGAACCAACATAGTCGAATGAACCCTAACGCTCCGAAGCGGTTTGGAACTCTATCGAGAAGAAACAAACTGGAAACAAGAGTCACCACATGATATTCACCATGGCACATTCACGATATAATGCACAACACGTATGATGCATGGTTGGTGTAATTATGCACGGACGACAAAGCACAACAATGAAACACTACATATTAAGTGAAGCTCAATATGTAATGAGTTGCATATTGACAAAACTCCACATATGAATTATTTAGTTCACTCCTGTTTAGGTACACGGCAATATTAAATGTTGTTTAAACATGGAAATAGGTGAAACACATTTTAAGATTGTTAAATAGCAAAATAAAGTGGAGCACATGAAACTACACGTCATTCGAGTCGGTGTACATATATAGCTTAGCTCCAAAGGAGCTACGGTTAACTAGGTACAAATTAAAGAATTTTTAACATGATATCATTCAAAACGATGAAACAACAAGGTTAAACATTTTGAAATATGCATGAAAGTTGGAAAGTATTAATCTTCACGGAATTCTACACATTTTACATATATAACTTATTCCGATCCGACGCACGGTTGAAAAGTTATGGACGTTTTAAATAATGCAATTTTTTGAAATATTAATGTGTTGTGACCGAGGGGTAGATCAGGCCCAAGTGGACACGAGTGTGGTGTGCAAAATAAACATGGAACTGGGAAAAAAATTAGGGCTCCTCGGAGTCAAACCGAGGACCTTGTGGATGGACAGGAGAGGCACTAGCCACTACGTTGCTGGAGTTGTTATTGAAAAACTGGGGTGCGACTTAGTTGAAATATATCAAAGGCTGGCCTTTGTTGTGCTCGCGGTGGAGTAAGTAAAACAAAACAAAATCCACGCAACAGATATGGGAAACAATCCCTCGACCTCCTAGTCGTGTGCTACTTTCGTTCACAAGATACCTACGGTGAGACTAATGATATAGCATGTTCTTTGGTTTAGATAGATGAACCATCCTAGTTCGCTCACTGAACCAATGGAACGCGAAATAGAGACGGCTTGCTGAACCACACCATGCACGAACCTGACGAGAGAACTCATGGTAGGGCCTTCGCTGAGCTCACGACGAGGCAGGGGGTGCACGGGCTGGCTGCTACTGCAGGGGAGGTCCGGCGGGAACGGATCCAGCGGTCGGCCCCAAGATCCGGGCAGAGGGATGAGGTCCTGCATGAGAGCCATCCATGGCTTTCCTACCATTGCTGCACGGGAAACAAGCGAGGGAGAGAGAGAGCTTAGAGAGAGATGGGGAGGGAAACGGAGAGAGGAGGAAGAAGGCAGGGGCGAGGCTCAGGTTGGCTGGCTGGCTGGATTCACTAGTGGCTCCGACGAGGCACGAGGTCGCCGATGACGGAGGCTGCTGGCGTTGTTTGCTGCTGCGCGAGATGCTTGCGGGGGAAGCTGCGCTGTGGGCGAGCGGCTCTGGTTGGCCCGATGGAGAAAGCGAGCTAGGTAGCGACGGCGATTAGACACGAGGAGGATCCCTAGAAACCAGGTTTTGGTCGGATTGGACTGGATGAACCTATATATAGCAAGTGAATTTTTTGATAGGGACTATCAACACCCTCCGATTGTAATCCGGTGGTTGAGAAAAATTGGCTAGGAGTCCAACACAGAAACCAATGATGACTTAGGGTATTATGGGGTTGATCCAGCCCCAACGGTCACGACCGTAGGTTTCGGGTTCCGGGAGGTCTCCGGACTAGGTTGCACATAGGGTATGTGCACTATGTAGAGGGGCTAGCCGAAGATGAGAGAGAAAATGAGCAACTTGGCATTAGGTTTTAAAATACTGAAACGTCCAACAATTGACTGGCTATAGTGCATCTATAGGTTTAACGGTTCGGGTATCAAACGAACTCCAATTGCGACGAAATTTGGCAGGCGGCCTACCTACATTAAAATAAAACCGCACGCCAAGTTTCTACCCAATCCAAGAATGTTTTACACACACGTTTAAAAACAAATATTTTATCAATGCCGCGGGCACGTGCGTGTGTGGTTGGTCTTGAAACAATCCATGACAAAACAGAGGGAACCGACAACTACGACAGATGCATGTCTTGAAAGCTGGCGGCAACAGAGTGCCGATGCAATGTAGATAATGCGAATGATGTGATGATGAATGCGACAAACAAATAAATCACATGGCGACAATGGAATAAAAGGGGAATCTTCTGGAGCATCGGTCTCGGGCTGTTACAATGAATAACGAGCCGACCTTCTAGGCCTTGTTCTTCTCATGATCATCTTCTGTCTGGACCTTCTTTAGAAAAGCCAGGGTTAAAATTTGGGCGGATTATACCCATGGGGTATATCCCCAACATTAGCCCCTAGTTTAGTTTGGATTCATCCATGCTAAACTCCATCCTAGACATGCTGGAAAACCCGAAGTTAAAGTCCAACTATGAACCATATTTTATTCGCCTTTTATCCATGACTTGATCCGGGTCAAGATGATGTCGGGTCATTCTCTTCTTATTTGAGACTTCAACATTTTTCAGTCAATATCCTCATGACATCAGCATGCTGATCGTTGTCATCTGAAGCCATCATAATGAATCTTTTCAAAAAACACCACTAAATCCGGAGTTGCGCAAAAATCTAGGCATAATCTTAGCCACGGATTTCTCACGACCGTCCCATTTCTCGTGGCTCCGTTTCAATTCCTCCTTCCTTATAAATAGGCAAGGCAAACCTTTGCATTATCTTTGCCCTTCTTATTCTTCTACCTCGCGCTCTTCTCCTTCATTGTGCTTGTTGAAACTCCGAAGACGACGACTGGATCTCTCGACCACGTCGTTTGCTCCATTGGATCTTCTTCGCATTCGCCCGAGCATGTGCGGCCACTACCATCTTCCCCCGACTAGATCTGATAAGCATTCTTCCTCATGAGGGTTCATAGATCCATCAGTTGGTTTCGCTGGTGTTCATGCCATGTTCTGTGAATCCACCGAGTAATTGCATTGCAGACCCATAACTTCTTCACTCCTCATTAATCCATAAGATTGATGTAGTTTCCCTACTATGTTTCTTGCACATAGATCTGTAATGAACCATTTTAGGACAATACGTGTGAATGCTTTGAACTCTAGTCTTTCCGCCAGTTAGAACATATATTCCTCCATTTTTGAGTATATTTAGATCCATCTTGAAGAATGTCGCTTGCACCAACCTGTTTGTGAAGAATTATTGCTAGGTCTGTTACAAAAGTTTAATATGCCTTTAAACCCCCCCTTACCTGATATTGCCGGCTTAAAATACCTTTCCGTAGAATGTGTCGTCTTAAAGACCTTTCTGTAGAAAGTGTCGGCTTAAAAACCTTTCTGTAGAATTTTCCTTATCACCTCTTGAATAAAAACCGTAATCGGTGACTTGTATCATGCACCAACTTATTTTCTTTTATCGTCCTTGTAGCTGCTCCATACTGCCCATGGCCCCTAAAACCTCCAAAGCGTGCAGGTGGGTCAGGTCCTAGAAATCTAAACTCACTCTGGAAAACTTGGTGAGCCAACGATTCCCGTCGGCTAAAAAATACATAAATTGGCGAGTTCCCAAAGAAGAGCCTTATCCGCAAGCTCGACAAGGAGAAGTTGTTATTTTTGCCAATCACTTTCGTAGAGGCTTTCGACCCCCCCGGATCGAAGTTCTTCAGGGACCTTTTGCACTTTTTCAACCTCAGGCCTCAGGCTATTGCTCCTAATTCTATGACCAACATATGTCAATACCAAGTTTTATGTGAAGTATACCTCCAGATCGAGCCATCTGTGACTCTGTTTAGGGAGGTTTTCTATATCAATCGCCAAACTGAAGTCAAGAATAGCGCCGCTTGTGAACTTGGTGGAATTTCCAACCAGAAGAGAAAAAAAAAACCTCTTCCCTGAGTCTAAATTGGTGAGTCATCCGAAGGGATGGAACAAGACCTGGTTCTATTGTAAAATACCTGCCCCATAGGAGAAAATCTGGTGCCGGGTTACAAGTTCGACAAGTAGCAACATGGAATTTCTGAGTTGACCAACGGATGAGGAAAGGGATATGATGGCTCCTATTCGCACAAAATTAAGGGCTCGACCGCACATGGCCCGGCCGGGATTGACCAGATTCGCTATTGGTTGAAGTGGTCGATTCAACCCGTCAATGTGAGGACCGCCTTGATGTATGATTACTCAGGCGACACTTCTCCATTCTGGAATTAACTCATGACGCTCTTAACAAAGAGATAAAGAGATTTTTTGCTGACTCAAAATAGAAATGCAATATTATTGGTGTGGGTCCATTCTATCTGCTAAATCCTCCGCCACCGGTACTGAAATTTTTCCAGCACTTATATTTTGTTTCTTTCGTAAATTTTACCTTAACCTGCCATCTTCAGCATATACTTTATTTAGTTCTGTAGGAAAATTCCAACTTTTAGAATGTCACACCTTAGATCCCTGCTTCATCATCGAGTGGGAGAAATGATCCGGGTCGTGATAACTCGGCTCATGATTCTTCATGAGGAGAACAACCCGAGGTAGAAATTGACTGTCTTGTCCATTTGTTTATTGAACTTGCCGATGCCTCTTATTCTCAGGATGACTCAAAATCCAGTCAAACCGACAATACTGAGGTAGTTTCAATCTCTTCTAGTTCATCAAAAACATTTGTTGCAAGAAAGCCAAGACAAGCCGTCCGGAAGGTTAAACTATCACATCCAGACGCTCATTTAGCTCCTGATTTTCTTTTGAATAAAACACAATTTGCTGGTCAATCAAAACACAAGACCTGAAGTGGTTCAGGCGACTTAAATCCTGGCTTGTCTCAGGCTCCGCCAGCTCGTAGACCACGTGTTGAGGTGCCACATAGTCCCAGCAATTCTTGTCCTAAGGTCGGTCCTTTTAAAGATTTCATTAGTCCTTTAAACTTGTTTTATCAAGAAGCTCCTCCATCTTCGAGTGACTCATCAACAACACATCTCCCTACTTTTAACATCAATCGCGGGCAAGTTTCTTGTCTTGACCCATTTACCTTTACACAATTATTTCCTTGACATAATACTTGATTTTTAACCATTCTAGGGCAAAGTCTATTTTATCAAATCGTGCGTCCGGGTTGTTTTCTGGTGCTGCAAGCCAAGATACTCCAACCCGCAAACAGAAAAAACAGCCAAGGAAGTTGACCCTTCTAGAGAAAATGATCCAGATGTTGCGATTGAGCCGGCAACCAACATTGAGATGCCTAACCCAGATGAGCCGGTTTTAATGGACACACTAGTAGATATTACACGCACTTCAATTAATCCTTCTGCTCATCAGCCAAGTTCAGCTTGTCCTTCTAGTCTGATGACTCATGTGGATGACCTTATTCCACCGGCAGACCAGAGCACTGATACGTCTCCAACGTATCTATAATTTTTGATGGTTTCATGATATTAACTTGTCAAACTTTGGATGTTTTGTATGCCTTTTATATATTTTTTGGGACTAACCTATTAACTCAGTGCCAAGTGCTAGTTACTGTTTTTCCATGTTTTTGACCCCTTTCAGAGAAGGATTTTGAATGGAGTCCAAACAGAATGAAGCTGCCAAAGAGATTTTTTCCCAAGCAGAAAAAGATCAGGTAGCCGGAGAATCAGGGCAGGGGGCTTGTAGGGACCCCACAAGCCCTCATGGCGCGACCAGGGGGCCCGCGCCACCCTGGCTTGTGGGCTCCCTAGGTCACCTCTGCCCTAGGTTTTGCGCCTATATATTCCCTAAAATCCCAGAAAAAATCAGGAGATCATAGAAAGTACTTTTCCGCCGCCGCAAGCTTGTGTCTCCGCAAGATCCCATCTGGGGCACGTTCTGGTGCCCTGCCGGAGGGAGGATTCGGATACGGAGGGCTTCTTCATCAACACCATGAACTCTCCGATGATGCGTGAGTAGTTCACCATAGACCTAAGGGTCCATAGCTAGTAGCTAGATGGCTTCTTCTTTCTCTTGGATCTTCAATACAAAGTTCTCCATGATCTTCATGGAGATCTATCCGATGTAATCTTCTTTTGCGGTGTGTTTGTCAAGATTCGGTGAATTGTGGATTTATGATCATATTATCTATGAATCTTATTTGAGTTTCTTCTGATTTCTCTTATGCATGATTTCATATCCTTGTAATTCTCTTCGAGTTGTGGGTTTTGTCTGGACAACTAGATCGATGATTCTCGCAATGGGAGAAGTGCTTGGTTTTGGGTTCATACCGTGCGGTGACCTCACCCAGTGACAGAAGGGGTAGCGAGGCACGCATCGTGTTGTTGCCATGAAGGGTAAAAAGATGGGGTTTTCATCATTGGTTTGAGATTATCCCTCTACATCATGTTATTTTGCTTAAGGCGTTACTCTGTTCGTCATGAACTCAATACACTAGATGCATGCTGGATAGCGGTCGATGTGTGGATTAATAGTAGTAGATGCAGAAAGTATCGGTCTACTTGTCTCGGACGTGATGCCTATATGTATGATGACTGCCTTAGATATCGTCATCACTTTGCGCGGTTCTATCAATTGCTCAACAGTAATTTGTTCACCCACCGTAATACTTGCTATTTTGAGAGAAGCCTCTAGTGAACACTATGGCCCCCGGGTCTACTCCACACCATATTTTCAGCCTTACACTTTTTACTTCGTTGCACTTTCCGCCTTCAGATCTCACTTTGCAATCAATCTTGAAGGGATTGACAACCCCTTTAAAGCGTTAGGTGCAAGATCTTCTGTGTTTGCGCAGGTACTCTAGACTTGACGAGATTCTCCTACTGGATTGATACCTTGGTTCTCAAACTGAGGGAAATACTTACTACTCATGTGTTGCATCACCCTTTCCTCTTCAAGGGAAAAACTAACGCAAGCCCAGTCTCCGTCAATGTGTCAATTTCTGGCACTGTTGTCTATTGCCGTAGCAGAAGGATTTCTGGCGCCGTTGCCGGAGAGGATCAAGTCAAGAACTCATCCAAGTAGGTGTCGCAAACTCATCTCTGGCATTTACTTTGTTTGCCAGTTGCCTCTCATTTTCCTCTCCCCCACTTCACAATTTGCCTTTTTTGTTTGCCTTTTCCGTTTGCCTTTTCGTTCGCCCTTTTTCTCGCTTGCTCTTTGTTCGCTTGTGTGCTTGCTTGATTGCTGAAGTCACCTTGAATGAAAACACAAAACTTTGTGACTTCTCGAGTACTAATAATAATGATTTTGTTAGTACTCCGATTGCTCCCGCCACTAGTGCGGAGTCATACAAAATCAATGCCGCTTTGCTGAATCTTGTTATGAAAGAGCAATTATCCGACCTTCCTAGTGAAGATGCCACATCCCATCTTAATACCTTCATTGAGCTTTGCGATATGCAAAATAAGAAAGATGTGGATAATGATGTGATTAAATTGAAGCTTTTTCCTTTCTCGTTGCGAGATCGCACAAAAACATGGTTTTCTTCTTTGCCCAAAAATAGTATGGATTCTTGGAATAAGTGCAAAGATGCTTATATATCCAAGTATTTTCCGCCGACTAATATTATCTCTCTCAGTAATGATATCATGAATTTCAAGCAACTTGATCATGAACATGTGGCACAATCTTGGGAGAGAATGAAATTTATGATTAGAAATTGTCCCGCTCATAGCTTGAGTCTTTGGATGATTATACGAACTACTCTCGATGGCACACTGACAGGTCACCTACTAGTAAGAAGGTACACGCTATAGAAGAAATTAACTCGTTGAGTGCTAAGATGGATGAGTTAATGAATTTGGTTTCTAGTAGAAGTGCTCCTTTAGATCCTAATGATATGCCCTTGTCTTCCTTGATTGAGAGTAGAAACGCTAGCTTGGACGTTAATTTTGTTGGTAGGAATAATTTTGGCAACAACAATGCTTTTAGAGGAAATTATGTTCCTAGGCCTTTTCCTAGTAACTCCTCTAATAACTTTGGCAACTCCTACAACACTACTCATGGAAATTAAAATAGATTACCCTCTGATCTAGAGAGTAATATCAAAGAGTTTATCAACTCACAAAAGATTTTCAATGCGTCCATAGAGGAAAAACTACTCAAAATTGACGATTTGGCTAAGAGCGTTGATAGAATGTCTAGTGATATTGATGCTTTGAAAGTTAGATGTGCTCCTCCCAAGATCAATATGGATGAAACTTTGAAAGCTATGCGTGTTTCCATGATTGAGAGCAAAGAAAGAACCACCCAAATTCGTGCTAGACATGAATGGATTAAAAAGGCGTGTTCTCGTGATAAGAATCACGAAGATCTTAAAGTGCTTGGTGTGAATCCCATTGAATCTTTGTTTTCTTGTGTCAAACCTAATGATGATGGGGCTGGATATGAATCCACTTTGGTTGAAAAGTGCCCCAATGATTCGGAGTCCATCTATCTTGATGCTAAAAGCATTGAAAGTGGAGTAGAGGATATTAAAACTTTGAGTAGTAATGAAATTACTACTTTGGATTTCAAGGAATTCAATTATGATAATTGATCCTTGATTGAATGCATTTCCTTGATGCAATCCATGTTAAACTCTCCACACGCTTATGGCCAAAACAAGGCCTTTACCGATCATATCCTCGAAGCTATGATAAAATCTCTTGAAGAGAAACTTGAATTGGAAGTATTTATCCCTAGAAATCTTCATGATGAGTGGGAACCTACTATCAAAATCAAAATCAAAATCAAAAACTATTAATGCAATGCTTTATGTGATTTGGGTGCTAGTGTTTCCGCGATTCCAAAGTCTTTATGTGATGTTCTCGGTTTTAATGAGATTGAAGAGTGTTCTCTTAATTTGCATCTTGCGGATTCTACTGTCAAGAAACCCATGGGAACTATTATTGCAAATAGGAACTATGTACCCGTGGATTTCATTGTGCTTGACATTGATTGCAATCCTACATGCCCTATTATTCTTGGTAGACCTTTCCTAAGGACTATCGGTGCTATCATCGATATGAAGGAAGGGAATATTAGATTTCAATTTCCTTTAAATAAGGGCATGGAACACTTTCCTAGAAAGAAAATAAGATTGCCTTATAAATCCATGATGAGGGCCACTTATGGTTTGAGCACCAAAGACGATGATACGTGATTCTATCGCTTTTATGCCTAGCTAAGGGCGTTAAACAATAGCGCTTGTTGGGAGGCAACCCGATGAATTTATCTTTTTTTTTGCGTCCACACCATCATAATTCCGTTGTGATTGTGTTTTTTTGTTTCTTTTTGTGTTTGATCCAAGAAAAACCTTTATGATTAGTCTTGGTAATGGTTGTTTGATCCTGCTGGAAAAAGTCATAAACTTTTCGCTCACGAGATGATTTTTCATTTTTATTCAGAAAGAGATTTTGAGTTTATTCTTCTTGCTTATGGTTTATATGCCTTGTGCCCAGGCAGTCGTAATTGTTCAGAATTTTTGAGGTAACAGAAGTATACGAAGTATACAGATTGCTATAGACTGGTTTGTTTTTGACAGATTCTGTTTTTTGTTGAGTTGGTTGCTTGTTTTGATGAAACTATGGTTAATATCGGGGGGGGGGGGTACTAGCCATGGAAAAGTGAGAATACAGTAGCCCAACACCAATATAGATAGAATTCAAGTTTGCTACAGTACCTAAAGAGGTGGTAATTTGTTTTCTTGTGATAATGATATCACGAGTTTCTGTTTAAGTTTTGTGTTCTGAAGTTTTCAAGTTTTGGGTGATGTTCTCATGGACAAAGGGATAAGGGGTGGGAAGAGCTCAAGCTTGGGTATTCCCAAACCATCCCAAGCCAAATTCAACGACACCAAAAAGCATAAGCTTGGGGATGCCCCGGTAAGGCATCCCCTCTTTCGTCTTCAATCCATCGATAACATTACTTGGAGCTATATTTTTATTCACCACATGATATGTGTTTTTCTTGGAGCGTCTTGTATCATAGGAGTCTTTTCTTTTTGTTGTGTCACAATCATCCTTGCTGCACACCTTCTTGAGAGAGAGAGACATGCACTCATCGTGATTTTGCTAGAATGCTCATAGTGCTTCACTTATATCTTTTGATCTAGATAATTTTGCTCTATGAGCTTCACTTATATCTTTTAGAGCACGGCTGTGCGTGACTTGGTAGTTGGTTATGCTATGAAAGTAGTCCCAAAGGTGATAAGTACCCAAAGAGGATACAAAAACCTCCATCTTCATGTGCATTAAGTAGAAAGAGAAGTCTTGATTCCTCTCAATTAGTTTTGAGACGTGGATTCGGTAGGGTGTTGTGAATCTAGAAATACTTGTGTTGAAGTTAGTGATTCCCGTAGCATGCACGTATGGTGAACCACTATGTTAGGAAGTCGGAGCATAATTGATCTATGGATTGTCATCCTTTGTGTTGAGGTCGGGATCGCGCGATGGTTAACACCTACCAACCCTTCCCCTAGGAGTATGCGTTTAGCACTTTGTTTCGATTACTAATAAAAACTTTCGCAACAACTATGTGGGTTCTTCATGACTAATGTGAGTCCATGGTATAGATGCACTTTCACCTTCCAGCTTTGCTAGCATCTCTAGTGGCGCGCAACTTTTGCCGGTACACAAACCCACCATATGCCTTCCTCAAAACAGCCACCATACCTACCTACTATGGCATTTTCATAGGCATTCCGAGATATATTGGCATGCAACTCCCACCGTTCCGTATCATGACTTGTGCTGTCACTCTCATATTGCCATTGCATGATCGTAAGATAGCTAGTGACATGTTTCAACGTCATACGCCAACCTAGATCGTTGCACTTCCCGGTACACTACCGGAGGCATTTCCTATAGAGTCATCATCGTTCTAAGCTTTGAGTTGTGAGTAAATAAAAGTGTGATGGTCATCATTATTAGAGCATTGTCCCATGTGAGAAAATAAAAAAAAGAGGCCAAAGTTCCCAATAAAAAAAGAGAGAAAAAAAGAGTCCTAAGAGCCCAAATAAAAAAAAGAGAAAAAGAGAGAAGGGACAATGCTACTATCTTTTTCCACACTTGTGCTTCATAATAGCACCATGTTCTTCATGATTGAGAGCTTCTTGCTTTGTCACTACCATATGCTAGTGGGAATCTTCATTATATAACTTGGCTTGTATATTCCAATGATGGGCTTGTAAGATCCTCTAGGGCAATTGTTTCAGCGCTGGTTTTTGTAACCAGTATTGGTGTTAGTAACGAAGTATCGCCCACCATCGGGTTGCTTCCGCTTTCTATTGTTGCCTTGACCTCCTTGGTTCCCACTGTACCAGTGGTTTTGATGACCCTTGCCACCATCTCCCTTCCTGTTCTCGCCAGGTTTATCATCGTTGGAGCAGGGATCCTTAGTCTTGTCTGACTCGTCATACCTGGTAAGAACGTCCATCAAGTCGCCCATGTCATGAGCCTTTTCTATAAAACGGCCAAGTTTCAGAACTAGCGGTTGAAAATGGCAATTTTTCTCCAAGATTAGGACCGCTTGAGTAGCCGAGATACTATGTGATGAGTGGATAATCTCGGAAACCCGGTGAGTCCAATGATGAGCCGACTCGTTCGGACACTAAACGCAGTGCTGAAGATCCACAATTGTCATTGGTCATTTGCACGTTCCTTGGAAATTCTTGATAAACCGCTCCTTCAGCTCTGCCAAGGTGTTGATGGAGTTAGGTGGAAGGTTTTACAACCATGACCGAGCTGGCCCTTCCAACATCATCGTCTAATACATCGCGCACAGCACGTCACTGACATCAAGCATATCCATGCCTAACTCATTGCTCTCGATTCATGCCGATGGCTGAAGATCTACTGTATAACTAGGCACCTTGTGAGGCCCCTTGAAGTCTCTGGGCATACGCTCACTGTGGAGAGCCGGGGAAATATAAGGGACACCAATCATCCTATTATTGATTCTAGCCCCCTGCATCATTGATTGTGGTTCCGCGGTGGGCTATTGAGCCGCCCGTGTCACCGCTGCTTCTGCCTGTCTGGCGGCTCTTGCCATGCGCGTTGATGACTGCTTGGGCGTATGACAACCCAAGCGGGTCAGGGACACTTGTAGACGCTGTCGATTCCTTGTTGCGCCCCCTACTGCGACTAGCATATGGCGTAGGGTGCACCCGATCACGAATGTAGGAGTACTGTGCTTGTGGGACCAGTGTTGTCTTTAACATATCAATGGTGTTGCTACCCTCGATCTCAACTGGGAATTTTCGTGAATAGGGAGCGGTTCCAAATTACGTGTCGCTGCTGGCATATTGTCAACGGGGTTGGAGAAGTCACCCTGCGGTGTTTGGAAGCATTGAGCGAGCGGCTGAGCCACCAGAGTTTGCACCGGATCTATATGTCCGCGAGGTGGATCTTGCTCGACCCCTCGTGCCTGCGGGCTAGCAAACAAACGAGCCAGTGTAATGTTTGCTGGCAGCCGGGTCTGGTGCCTTCTCTGGTGGACCACCTCATATGCATTCTGCCAGAGCTCTAAACGCCAAGTCTTCGCCTTTAAGAATTCCGACTCATCATGGATACGGGCATGCAACTCCACCATCCGGGCGCTTTCGGCGTCAATCTCTTGCTCCACCTTGGCCATCTCTGCGTGAAGCTTGACTAGTTCCACGTTACGCTCCTCCTGGTTTTCCACAGTGACAAGACTCTCCAAAAGCTTGGTCATCTCAACCATCAAATCACTCATGGCTTGAGCTGGCGTCTTGCCTGACCCTCTAGCACCATCGGCGGCTCCCGTCACCGACGCCCACTGTTTCGCCGCGGTTCGTGCCATGTAGACAGTGACCTGTCGGGCGGCTTACAGGATTGTGGGGACCCCGACTTACATGTCGAGATCACTGAATGAATGTGCTCAGTGATCCCAAAGATCAATGCTCGCCAAACACACAGATACCGAATATTAAGAGTCTTACATCCAACGTACCGAAATAATACATCAAATGACCATCAAGGTCAAGTTCAAATAGGTAGGGCCTATAAGGCCATTCACACCGATACATCTACCAGCGGAAATCTTGGGGCTAAGCGGGTGCCCATGCCATCAGCCTACACCAACAGGCATTCTGACTAGGAAGCGTCCTAGTTCACAAGTCCGTCTCCGACGATGAATTCTTCTCCAAATTCCGGTCCTTCCATGTCTGGTTAATAACATAACAAGTGGCAAGCCAGTGAGTACTTTGAATGTACTCGCAAACAACCCATGATATGGATAATGCAGTATGTATGATAACAAGTAATATGAAATATTGGTGGATAGCAGCTTAACTGTAAATAAACATGATCATGGGTGGATGTGCAACATAAGCCAGATGGTATTTAGAAGAACATGTTACGAATATCAACATATCCGTTGTGGGCTGAACACCTCGGGTTCACTCAATATGCCAAGTCACCAAACTTGGTCATATCATCTTTTACTCAGATAATTCCTTGAACACACACACACACACACACACAAACACACACACTTAGTTTATGCTTAAATGACTGGACGTAGTTTAAGCAGGATTACCCAACTGTTCTTGACTGTGGACATGGCTATTCGAATAGTTTTACACCCTGCAGAGGTTCTACGCTGTACCCACGAGATCCGGTAAACTTCCGTGTCATCCACGACTCGCGGTATATAACATACCCGAGGTAAGTACCCCATCAATGCCTTTCCGCTGACCATACAAGACGAAGAGTTCCACTCGATTGGTACCCAGCCCACATGATGTACATCTTACGAGCATCGACTCTGGATAGTACCATCCATGTGGGGAACAACAGTGTGCCCGGAACACGTAAAAACGGCATAGTCGACCTACCAGGCACGACCCCGTCACGAGAGTGACCACATATCACTCCTGCCACTCATACTATGGCTCTTTGCTAGCACCGACCAAAGTAATCAAAAAAGCCCCGTCCCATAAAGGGGTAACATGGTGGCACATGTAAGGTTGGGACGGTCGACACATCATAAATCTAATCCCATTTCCGAAACCACTCACACCAAAATATACCCGGTGCACCACTGCTTCACAGTTATCCACCTAACTCATCATTACCCATGGGCATTAGTGGCACCCAACGGGGTTTTCATAAACCTTTGATATTACCATCATCATGTTCATGCTTCTATAATGCTTAGCGTGACCCTCATAGGTGGTAGGATCATTCTCAAATGCAAGTGCTCCGGAGGAGCCATCGGAAACATCATATCAATGATTTTCTGAATACTCATGATCATATGCAATGGGAATAATTTCTCTACTTGGCATGCAAATAATATTTTTCTCAAACATGGTCAAAGGGCTGCTTGCCTTGATCAGCTAAGCATCCGGGGTCTTCGGGGTCTTCGAGTCCAACTCCTTCGTCAAATGTGGTATCTATCGTCGTAGTAGATAATAAAGTAATAAGTAGATCACTCAATAACAGGGCACAAACTCACTTTAAAAATGTTACCCTATTCTCATAAATCTAAATAATAGTTTTAGAAATATTTGTCACTGGTTTGGTGAAAAGATTATTTTTAAAAATCATTTTAAGAGGAGCTAAAATATTCAAAATAGCCTTTTTAATTATCACTACACAGAAAAGTTGTCATAAAAAGTTGTGTAATGGCTTTATTAAATTCTACTCATTTTTAGAAGAACTGTGGTGGAAAAATAATTAAATTATATTGGATAACAAATCCTACAAAAATATTTTAAAACAGGATTAAACAGAAAAAGAAAAGGGGGTTTAACCCAGGCCTGTGGCTTGGGCCGGCCCAGCTGGCCAGCCAGCCAGCCAGCCGAGGCAGGCGCGCCGCCAGGTTCAAACCTGACGCGCGGGCCCCTGCAGTCAGTGGCTGAGAGGAGAAACGGGAAGAGAGAAGAGCCACCGATAGGTGGGGCACACCTATCGGGGTCATCTTCCACCTCTAGACAGAGGGGAGGGGAGGCACGCCGACGGCTACACCGACGCCCTCGAGCCCCAACGACGGCATGAATGGAACCATCACGTCGTCGCCTACCTGCTGGTGGTCGAAGGGGCGACAGGGAGGCCCTGGTTCACCGGCGACGAGGTGGCTGCGGCGGAGCCGATTCGGGAGGTGGATGAAGTGGGCGCTACGGGTAGGGATTAGCTCGGGGAAGTGGTGGGGAGCTTCCTGAGCTCACTACGTTCACGACGGAGGAGATAGGAGCATCGGAGCTGGCCTGTAGCCCGAGATCGATGGAGCTCCGAAGCGGCGCGGCCTCGGTCGGTCTCGAGCACCAGAGCTCGTTGTGCTCGAATGGAGTAGCTAGGGGCTCAATCTAGGCTCTGGAGGAGTGGGATGAGGGTGCTGGAGCAAGGGGGAGGCCTATTTATAGGCCCTCGACGGTGCACCGAGCGGAAAGTGCCGGTGGTTTCACCGTGGCTCGCATGAGGGGCGGAGAGAGCTTGGGGTCGAAACCACGGTATTGCGGATGTGGTTTAGGACTACTATGACTCCCTGAGATGGAGAGGGAGCGAGGAGGAGCGTACATGCGTGGCCGCGTTCTTCTGGCTGGATCTGGTGCGCGCGGGCACGCGTCGCTCCGGTTAACAGAGCAAGAGAGGAGGGGCCCTGAGGCTTACCTGATGCAGGAGGGTTGTCGGGGACGCGAAAGGGAACTGGGGAGGCTTGAACCTGCCGGGGCTGGCCACCTTTGCTTTGGGTGCGCCCTGCAGCGTGCCCAGCGCGCAGTTTTGGCATGCGAGGGCATGCTGGCGTGCTCTGGGGCGCCTTGGTCGTATCTGGCGTGTCCTAGGGCTGGGCTAGAAGATCCTTAGCCGTTTTAGAGCCGAGAAACTCCCTGCTGCTCAAAGGAAATGATTAAAGAGGTGATGCTAGACTTGAACCTGAAATTAGAATGGGGTTTTTGGCTCTTCTGCTTGGAATCAAGGAGGGGCCACTCATCTGCAGTCGGGGAGTGGTGTTGGCTGTTTGGTCTATGAGTTTGGAGGAAAGTGTATTGTTGTGGAGTGAGGTAAGAGTTGTTTTAACAATATGGCAGAAGGTGTTCAACGGATGTTTCGGGTAGCTATGTTTCACCACTCGTCATGAAAGTTAACATGATTAAGTTTGATGCAAAAACAGGATGATCCACCAAATTTGAGCTTCATTGGACAAGTTTGGAAATGCAAACTTGGAATCACTCCCAAATGGGCAGATTTGTCCCTTCCAAAGAGAATGTGGGTAGATTACCCCCTGCAAATCCCATTTTTGGCACAGACTCCTCATTTGGGGTGTTGAACACTCCTGCAAAGTTTCAAGCCATTCAGGTAAACTTTGCTATGTAGAGATGGTTCAACTCGATGCTGGACACGGAGGGTTTTAGGATTATTTGGTGAACCAAACCACCTTGGAATGAGGTGAAACTTGGCATGGCCACAAAATATAGCTTGGGAAGGTTGCTGGAATTTTCTAAGAATTTATTGGAAATTGGAAATATTTCAAAAGGTCAAAACAGACAGAGTTGATTTTCAAGGGTTTGCTAAAATATTTTGAACATAAATTTGGGTTGAAAATCTTATGTATGGAAAATATACGTCCTGTGAGTATCTCCAAATTTTCTCGGATTTTTCTAAGGCAGAAAAGTAATTTTCATACAGAAATATCATTTCTGGCATCAGAAATAGACATGCAAATAAAATAGGAAAATATTTTGAAAAATAATTATTTTATGATACTGAAGAGTTAAAATAGTTCTAAAACTAGATTACCATCTTTGGGTAAAGACACTCCCTTGTCATCGGGGGCTTGTAGTGCAAACCCAAAGCAAGGTTTAAAAATAGTCAAAATAAGAAAAAGAATCTCTTGAAAATAACATTCTATAAAATATGGTTTTTCAATCCACTCATTCAAGCATATATACACACAATGACAATCATGGCACTCACATCATTTGTTTTGGAAAAATAAATAAACTCAGGTTTTGAAACTACAGTTGAAGTGAGGTAAAAACAGGGTGTGACAAGGATTCCTTGGCAGCTTCTATCTCTAAAAATACCCCAAGTCTCCCACCATAGAGAGGACAGATTGATTCGGTGTCTCCCATAGATGACTCACCATTAGATTTGATCGGGGCATTCTCGGTGCCTCCCGGCTCATCCGGGAGGTTGATTCCTTGAGTGAAACTGACAAAGACGTGATGTATGCCGGCTTGATGTCGGCTGGGCTGAGCGTATCGATCCAGCTCGACGATGTTGGTGCAGATGTCCAACTCACGTACTAGCGCGGCGATTTTGCCGATGAAGACGTGGATCTTGCCGAAGGGACCCCATACCCAGACTCATTGAGTCGGCCTCCGAGCTCCAGCCTGACCTGTCGATGTAGAGCTTGCCTCGGCGGCTCTTGGTCATCCCACAAGCCGCGTAGCTCCCGAACCCTGGAAGAGCTCGCTCCGAGAAATCAACTCCACCATGCGATATCCCCATGGTGGGCGCCAACTTTCATGGTTTTGTCATGGCACATGTCCTCATGAAAGGACTTAGGTGTGGAGCCATCATAGTTAGGTGGCGACTGAAAGGGGTTGATCGGGAATGAGAGATGAGTTTACCCAGGTTTGGCCTCTACATTGGAGGTAAAAGCCTGCGCCCTACTTGTATATATATTGATTGAAATCTCGATTACAAGGGTGCAGAATCACTAATCTAGCTCCCGGGGGTTTGCTTGTTTCTTACCTCATCTCTCTGGCTCGAGGGCTCCCCTTTATATATTGGTGGAGGACTTGAGCTTACAACAGAGTCCCGGTCAATAAAGAGCCCGTGATCTAATCTAACTCCTACTTCCCTTGCTCCTTGAGGACAAGAGGGGGTTTCTTGTATCTTAATACTTGAGTCGTCCATCTAGACAATGTCATCAAGCGGGCCCGAATAATGAGCCAGCCTTCTAGGCCTTGTTCTTCTCATCATCATCTTTTGTCTGTGCCATCTTTAGAAAAGCCAGGGATAAAACTTGGGCAGGTTATACCGTGGGATATATCCCCAACACGATTACTTCCATCGACTTGTTTTCCTGTTGACAAGCACTACAAAGTCTATCTTTGTCAAAGATAAGATCTTTAACATCAAGAATATGATCACCTTTGATAAGCGTGACAAGATTACGCATACCAACATGTCCTAGCCTTCTATCCGTAACCAACCTTTAGAATATTTTGCAATAAGACATGCATGGGGTTGGATCTTTTAGTGAAATCGACAATGTATAGATCGCCTCTATGAAAACCAGTAAAGACCATGTTATGATCGTCGCTATGAAACACTTGGCGGTCAAATTTGTAAATAGCACATTCAAATCAAAGTCTGCTAGTCTAGATACGAAAATAAGATTTTAGCCAAGGGATTCAACAAGTATTACATTTTTGACTTGAACTATCATGAGATATGGCCACCTTACCGAGACCACGTACCTTATCATTGGAGTTGTCTCCAAAGGTCACATACCAGCGTGGTCCAGGCTTTGGTGTGATCTTATGAAACATGTCTTTATCTCTGGTCATGTGATCGGTGCATGCACTGTCAAGCATCCACTCCTTTCCTCCGACCATCTAGTTTCTAAGGTTTGCCATAAGACTAAGGCTCCTAATGGTCTTCTCCTTGTCTAAACCACTGTGCATGCAGCTGTCCGTGAGACACTTTGTGCATCTAGGGTCCCCATAGGAGAACCATGGAAAGGGGCCTTGTTGACCCCATAGATCCTCAGGACCCTCGACCATCTTTATTAGCCAAGGCCTTTCGACATAGTTTTTATTGGCTTACTGTGGGATCACTAGAAAGTATGTCTAGAGGGGGGGGGGTGTGAATAGACTACTTGCATAAATTAAAACCTAGCCTTTTCCCAATTTTAATAGTTCGCATATTTTAGCAATTCTAGCAAGTCTAGTGCACCCTACACATGCTAGTCAACATATATGGCAGCGCAAAGTAAAGACTTTGCACATGTAAGTAAGGAGTAGAGTTTAGGAAGATCAAACACAAAGATGGACATGGTGATTTTGGCGTGGTTCCAATATGTGGTGCTATCGTATGTCCATGTTAGTGGAGAATTAAAACCATGGAGGGAAACGACTGTGAGAGTCCAAGGAGAGATCCACCAACAAGGGGTCCACAAAGAAGCAGCCTTGTCTATTCCACCATAGGTTATGTCCACACAGGACTATCCTCACACGAGGTAGATCTTCAGGAAGTAGGTGATATCCTTGCACATACAAACTTCTTGGTTCAACTCCACAACATGAAGTAGGAGGATCCCAAGTGACACCTAACAAATCTAGGAGGCACCACTTGTCGTAATCAAGGCTCCGCAGACCCAAGGAAAGGTTTAAACACTGGGGTGCGCTCGCCCTCCTACCTTGTTCAACCTCTCAACCTCACGACGACACTGTGGTGGCGCGAGATAAGACGACGAGCTAGGATGCGCGGCAGTTTACCCAGGTTTGGGCCACCTTGTGGTGTAAAACCCTAATCGTCCTTGGATAGACTGCTCGAGATGGAATAAGGGTACAACACCCCCCCTCTACGGAGGTCGGATGTCGTTGGAATGATCCTCACAATAATACCAGGGGTACAAATGAGGGGCAGAGCCTAGCTAGGGTGCAGTGGATACACTCACATGTACGAGTTCGGGCACCACTCGGGAGTGGTAAAAACCATACGTCTAGAGCCTGAGGGGCTGGTATTTTCTTATAGAATATGTAATAGTACAAAATGTTGAACCCTTGGTCAGGAGCCCGGGGTGTCTTATATAGAGTGCGCAACAACCGGCCAAACCTCATTACAAGGGCGAGTAAATGCTAATAACTATGGAAGTTACTAGTAACGACACCTCTAACTGCAGCGTTACTCCTAACGCACGTCTTCACTGCACTTCATGTGATAGTTTAAGTCTGTAGCTGTTGAAGTCTCTTCGTTGCCCATGCCTTGCTGCAGTCTGAGTGTAGAGGTACATCCGACTGATACGAGACGGTCCGAGTGACCTCATGTGAGCCGAGTGAAGATAAACTTGTTCGAGTGAGGTCATGACTACATCGATGACTTTTGGGACATTCATGTCCATGTAGGGTTTGGGGTCGGCCTAGGGATGCAGGTCCGTAGGACTACCCCTAATGTACAACCCCGCCAGTAGCCCCCGAATCAGTTGAGGTTTTACTCGCCGAGTGGAAGGCACTCGATTGTGCCCTCGGTGTCTCAAGGACGCTCAGGTTATAGCTCGGGGCTACATCACTCGGGCTCTCAATAAAACGCTGCATATTTAAGAGTGAAAGATTCCGAGTGTTGGAGCATGTCGGTACGCTTTCAATCTGTAGTAGTTGAATACCTTTCGAATAGGTAAATTCAACGATTTGGACGATTGCGATCTCAGGGCTTCGATCATCCAATCGGTGAGGTAGGATGAGTCCCACTCGCGCCGCGGTGCGGGCGATCTGATTGCCTTCTTGTGTTGTCCGAATGCTTGTGGTCCCATACAAGGACGAGCGACATGGTATTCGGCTCACTTCATTTTGAACCACAGATACGGAATCCATTCGGGTCATGAGGGGGAGCGGATTATCCACGATATTTTCAATCAATGAAGCACGATGGGGAAGTGGAATCATCGGCAACGTGAGTAGTGGAAGTAGTGGAGGGGCGCCTCGATTTCCATGCCCGAAATGTCGCTCTCGTGCTACAGGAATGTTGTCACTGAGATCCTGTAGATCTTCCTCGTGCCGGTGGAGTACTCAATAGGGCATCTTCCTGAAAGTTGTCAGAATCACGATTCTGAATCGGATCGTAGCTCCGTTGCTAGGATCGTGAATCGTAGAATCTTAACTATCAGGATCATAAAAACTTAGATTCTATGATTAAAATCATAGAATCGTAGGGGCTAGTTTGGATTGTAAGATCGTAAGATTCTAAGACTTGAGTCATGATTCTGACAACTTTGCCTGTAGCATATAAATAGGCCGAGGTGGCAAGGGAAGGGAATCACGGCACCAAATTTGAGTTGCCCTCGATCCCTCTCTTGAACCTTGCAGTCTCCACCTCCGTCATTTCCACACATCGCCCACCCCTCCGTGCAGCATGGTGAGAGGCGCGACTGCGAAAGCCAAGCGGGCCAAGAAGGGTTCACGCGGTTCTTCTTCGATTGTGGGGACGCTCCCACCATGCTGTATTTAGGGCAAATGGATGTCGTCCCGAGTTTCCAAGGAGCGAATGCCGAACCTGGAGAGCAAAGGACTTGTGGTTCTGGGCAGCTCGCGATTGCGGGATGAAGGCGAGCTGGAGACTTCGTCGAGGGGTGACGAGCGGGTGCTCCTGGTCACCTATGTGGAAAGAGGTTTCTCCTTGCCCCTGCATCCGTTCTTCCCTGCTTTCCACAACTTTTTCGGTGCGCAGCTTCATCATCTTCCCCCCAATGTCATCTCATACTTAGCTGCTTTCGTATCTGTGTGCGAGAATTTCCTCGGGTGCTATCTTCACTAGGAATTATTCAAGCAATTGTTCATGTGCCGACTGATGATAGTGGAAAAGTATTCTCAGTCGGGGGGAAAGACACATGTAGTGCATCTCTGCGGGGGTTTAGGAATACAATTCAGGGGCAAGAGTAATTTTCCTCAGATGTCTTTCCCCAACTCAGTGAACGGTTGGCAAGACTCCTAGTTCTATTGCAGGATATCCCAATCGGTGAGGGTCAGTCTGGCCTTCCGCCTTATTCGCACGAGCGAATTCAGTCGGCTCCCTCATTGATCGTGTCAAAGGAAGCGAGGACGGACGTAGATATCTTGATGATAGCATTGGTTGCTTTGTTGCGGAAGAACGTCGATGGGATGGACCTTATGGAAGTCTTTTTCCAGCGAAGGATCCAACCTCTGCAAACCAGGGTTCATCCCATGTGGATGTATAGCGGTCTAGATAACTCATACAACGTTTATCCGGAGGAGATCAGGGTAGATTAGTTGGAGGAAAAACTCAAGGACATAACTCATGTGCGAGACAATCCCAGAGGTACCAGGTTGGTGCTTCCCTTCTCAGCAAAGCAGGCGTCGAATGAGGTAAACTTCACTTGCTTGAACCGAGTTAACTTCTTTGTTTCTTGTCATTTTTGTTTGTAGTTCTGACTCCGCCACTCGGCAAGCTTTTAGAGGGCTGGTTCGTTCCATCCCGGCGGTTGACTGTGCACCCATCTATGTGGCATGTGACACCGAGCACTAGGAGGACTCAGAAGGTGAAGAGGATGAAGATGACGACGAGGAGATGGAGGAGAGTGGCGATGAACACGGGAATGAGGCGGAGTCTTCTCCGTGTGATGAAGTCCCACCTAAGACTCGCTCGAAAGCGCGCCAGGACCTGGGGTCCGTATCGAGGGAGGTAGGACCCCAAAGGTGGCGAAGCCGACTGCGTCGGCTATGCCAACCCGTAGTTCCAAATGAGGCTGGAGTGAGCCGGAGGTATCACCGGAGAAATTTACCAAATATCCCAAGACCACGACCTCGAAATTGAAAGGTCCTTCTGTCGCACATCAAGGTCGACGTGTCGGTGGCTTCGGCGTAATTAGTTCTGTCGAGTGACTCTTTTTTGTTTGTCAAGGTATTCCGAGTGATGGTTGATTTTCTTGTTGTCTTTGTTGAAGGCCTGATACATCGACCGTTTCTCTGGAGTCGAGGACCTCTGACAAAGGGCATTCAGATACCAACGTTGCCTCTTCCAAAGGTAAACCTTGGGGTTTATTTATGTGTCATTCAGAACTTGGGACCAAGCCACGAAATGATATTTTAATGTTTGTGGACCTGTGTAGAGCCACAAAATGTGATCGAACTTGACCCCGTCAATCCTGCAGCAGTTGGCGAACCATCCAAGCAAGTTGCGACCCCCTGCCGAGTAATTGAGTCCTCGATTGCCCAGGTTCAGGTTCTTGAGGCTCGGGAAGATGCTTTGGCTGGAGTGTCATTTGGACCTTGTCCGTCTGTCACCTCGTCACTTCCTCCTGTGGACCGCTACCTGTTACAGCTGCACCATATCCTGGAGGATCAGGAGGGGACATGCAAGGTGGCCCTAGCTCAACTGGAAGTGATGGTTGGGCGGCTAAAAGAAGCATACGATGCTAGTAAAGCCATGGCGAGGAACATTCGGGTGAGTCCTTTTCGAGCACACATATATTTTTGTTTCTTAATTCGATCCCGAATGGGTTTTCTCTGAGACACACCCACTGGGTGTCAGTTTTCAGTGGGGCGCGTTGAGCGCACCCACTAGGTGTAGTCCCCGAGGCTATCGTCATCTCGAATAGTCCGTGGTAGTCTTAGTTCCTATTTCGGTTCAAGGAAGGTAGATAGGGTACGGGGCCCTTTGTTCCTCCTCTTATCTTTCTAGTGGGGGCGCGCCGAGCGCACCCACTTGGTGTAGTCCCCGCGGCTACCGTTGACTGGATTAGTCGACGGTAGTCTTAGATTTATTATTTTTGTATTTTGCTTGACTTGTGTATATTGATGGTAGACTGCGTGCGGGCCCGGGGGTCGTGATGCTATGGAGAAGGAGTTGCAAGCCCTTGGACTGAGCTTTGACGCTGAAAAGGCCAAGAGTAAACGTCTGGAGCAGGAGAATCACGTAGTTGAAGGTAATCCTTTGTTGTCCGACTGGCTCTTGGTTCGATTATCCTTCCCATCTGACTGGGGCTATCTTGTCAGATCGCTAATACGCCCATTTTGCATCATGCTTTCATATTGATATTTGTTGCTTTTTGGGCTCTTATATTACCTGTGGTACCATATTTATGCCTTTTCTCTCTTATTTTGCAAGGTTTATTTGAAGAGGGAGAATTCAGGTAGCTAGAATTCTGGACTGGAAAAGGAGCAAATCCTAGTCCACTATTCTGCACATCTCCAAATGCCCTGAAAAGTTACATGAAAAGTTACATGAATTCTGCGAAAGAACTACCGAAGGGGGCTACCAGGGCGCCACAAGCCCTGACACCGCCACCCCCCTAGTGGCGGAGTGGGGGCTTGTGGGCTCCCTGACGGCCCACTAGCCCCCCTCTTTTTCTATACGAAGCATCCTGGTCCATAAAAAAAATCAAGAGGGAGCTTTTTCATGGTTTTGCCGCCGCCATGAGGCGGAACTTGAGCACATCCAATCTAGAGCTCCGGCAGGACGATCCTGCCAGGGAAACTTCCCTCCCGGAGGGGGGGAATCGTCGCCATCGTCATCACCAACACTCCACTCGTCGGAGGGGAGGCATCTTCATCAACATCTTCATTAGCACCATCTCCTCTCCAATCCCTAGTTCATCTCTTGTAACCAATCTTCATCTCGCAACTCTGATTGGTACTTGTAAGGTTGCTAGTAGTGTTGATTACTCTTTGTAGTTGATGCTAGTTGGATTACTTGGTGGAAGAGTTTGTGTTCAGATCCTTGATGCTATTCATTACACCTCTGATCATGGTTATGACTATGTCTTGTGAGTAGTTACTTTTGTTCCTGAGGACATGGGATAAGTCATGTTAATAATAGTCATGTGAATTTGATATTCGTTCGGTATTTTGATATGTTGTATGTTGTTTTTCCTCTAGTGGTGTTATGTGAATGTCGACTACATAACACTTCACCATATTTGGGCCTAGAGGAAGGCATTGGGAAGTAGTAAGTAGATGATGGGTTGCTGGAGTGACAGAAGCTTAAACCCCAGTCTATGCGTTGCTTCGTAAGGGGCTGATTTGGATCCACTAGTTTAATGCTATAGTTAGACTTTGTCTTAATTCTTCTTTTGTAGTTGCGGATGCTTGCGAGAGAGGTTAATCATAAGTGGGATGCTTGTCCAAGTAAGGGCAGTACCCAAGCGCCGGTCCACCCACAAATCAAACTATCAAAGTAACGAACGTGAATCATATGAACATGATGAAACTAGCTTGACAGAAATTCCCGTGTGTCCTCGGGAGCGTTTTTCCTCCTATAAGACTTTGTTCAGGCTTGTCCCTTGCTACAAAAGGGATTGTGCCACTTGCTGCACCGTTGCTACTACTTGTTACTTGTTACTTTTTGCTTCCTATGTTTCACCTCACTACACCATCACTTGTTACCGCTACTTTCAGTGCTTGCAGTTATTACCTTGCCGAAATCCGCTTATCAGAGCCTTCTACTCCTCGTTGGGTTCGACACTCTTACTTATCAAAAGGACTACGATTGATCCCCTATACATGTGGGTCATCAATCGCCTTTCTGAGAGGTTGAAGAATTCCATTTCTTTACTTACCATGAAGGAGCCCTTGAGAAGAGGGACGAAGATCTCGCATCAGCGTGGAGATAGGCCAAACAGAAAATCCAGGTGGCCAAAACCAAGCTCAAGGCGGTCGGGTCCCTTGAAGAAGAGAACCAACTTCTGAAGGCTGGCACGGAGAAATATTGTGCACAGCTCGCCGAGCTGAAAAGGCACTACGCCGAGTGGGATATCAAATTCGGAGAGGTCGTCACCAAGAAAGCTAAGCTAGAGCAGTTCATCGAAGACTTCACCAAGGAACACTGTGGGAAACTTAAAGGTATGTTATGAATCTGAATGGTTTCTCGTTTTTGGCTTGTAATTTCTGAGTGATATTTCTCATCCCTTCATTTTTCGACTGAATCCAACATTCTCCATTTATCTTAAAGAAGAGACAATGCGAATAGAGAAAGAACTAGACTCTAAGGCAGGGCTCCTGAAGGACAATGCCACCTTAGCTCTTCTCAGGCTGGAATCTCCCATCGACTATGTGTTGAGCTGCTTCAAGTGGTTTCAATCGGCCGCGAGAGAGATAGATCAAGAGAGCAACCCTGATGATGCACTTCCACAGGGCGACCAGACCATCGTGAACCGAGTGAAGGCCATCCCTAGAGAACTCCAATCTTGAAGAAGTCAGCGGCGAGGGTTGGATTCGACATTGCCCTCTCACACATTCACATCCATTGTAAAGGAGTGGATGAGGAGAAAGTGAAGAATCTCCGGGTCGTCAACATGAAAAGCGCTAAGTTAGAGGACTTCATGGATATGTTCATGGCGGCTGCTACCCGGATTGCGGATGGGATCGACCTCAACACCTTCGTGGAAGCGGTGGAGTCTTTGGCTTACGAGTGATGCTCGGAGGACAAACATTAAGTTTTAATTTGCCTCGGAATGTCGAGTGGTTTATGTAACCCCAAACATGGAGTGATACTTGAGCTCCCTTTTATGCGCACCTTTTGCTGGAACTTGGTTTTGTTCATTCTCATTTGAACTTGGATCTTATTTGCTTGGTTATCCTTGTTCAGGGTCACTTTTACTCGGCTAAAAGCAGGTTCGCATTCGAGTCTCCAAGTGTGGAGGTTTTCCTCACTTGGGGTTATTTTTTAGCTTAGGCGAAAGATGGTTCGCGGCTAAGCCCCCGAATGTGGAGGTTATCCTCAATTGGGATTGTTTTTAACTTAGGCGAAAGCTGGTTTGCGGCTAAGCCCCTGATGTGGAGGTTATCCTCACTTGGGATTGTTTTTAACTTAGGTGAAAGCTGATTCACGGCTAAGCCCCCCGAGTGTGGAGGTTATTCTCACTCAGGATTGTTTTTACCTTCGCCGAAAGCTGGCTCAGGGATAAGCCCCCGAATGTGGACTTTATCCTCACTTGAGATTGTTTCTAACTTAGGCAAAAGCTGATTTGGGGCTTAGCCCCCGAGTGTGGAGATTATCCTCACTCGGGATTGTTTTTAACTTAGGCAAAAGCTGCTTCGCGGCTAAGCCCCCGAGTGTGGAGGTTGTCCTCACTCGGGATTGTTTTTAACTTAGGCGAAAGCTGGTTCACGCCTAAGTCCCCGAGTGTGGAGGTTATCCTCACTCAAGATTGTTTTTAACTTAGGTGAAACCTGGTTCACGGATAAGCCCCCCGAGTATGGAGGTTGTCCTCACTGAGGGCCGATTATCGTTCCTTAGGCAAAAACAGGTTCTGTACCAAGAAAAGATTGTTCTGTTCATCTTGGCGACAGAATGAAGAACTTGCTTACATTCAGAACCATTTTAACTTAGGCGGAAGCTGGTTCGCGGCTAAGTCCCCGAGCGTGGACATTGTCCTCACTCGGGGCCGGTTTTTGTTTCTTCGGCAAAAACATGTTCACTACCAAGAAATGATTGTTGTGTTCGTCTTGGCAACCGAATGAAGAATTTGCTTACATTCGGAACCGTTTTAACTTAGGCAAAATCTGGTTTGCGGTTAAGTCCCCGAGCGTGGAGGTTGTCATCACTCGGGGCCAGTTTTTGTTCCTTAGGCGAAAACAGGTTCGCTACCAAGAAATGATTGTTCTATTCATCTTGTTGACAGAATGAAGAACTTACTTACATTCGAAACCGTCTTAACTTAGGCGAAAGCTGGTTCTCGGCTATGTCCCCGAGCGTGGAGGTTGTCCTCACTCATGGTTGGGTTTTGTTCCTTACGCCAAAACAGGTTCGCTATCAAAAAATGATTCTCACCCACTAGGGGTTTGTTTCACCGGAGTGAGAGGTTTGACCATAGTTGAAGAAAGAAAATATTTTATTCTTGTAACCATTCGTATTCATTACATGAATGAAATGGCACGTTCTAAGTATAGAACTTGCAGAGCAGGTCCACATTTCAGGTTCTGGGTTCTTCCACTCCATTCTCGAGGTTGTATAACCGATAAGCTCTATTGTGCAGGACTTTGGAGATGGCGTATGGCCCTTGCCACGGAGGTGCGAGCTTATGGGGTTTTTGTTGGTCCAGTCGGAGGATCAAGTCCCCTTCTTGAAACGCTCGGCCCCTCACTTGCTAGTCATGGTAGCTTCTCGAGTCTTGCTGTTATTGTGTGGACCGAATGAGGGATAGATTTATGTCTTCTTCCAAGAGATCCAAAATATCTTGTCGTGCTGCTTCGGCTTCAACTTCTTTGTACTACTCCACTCGGGGGGAGTTGTGACGTAAGTCACTTGGGAGAACAGCTTCACACCCATACACCATGAAGAAAGGAGTACGCTTGGTTGAACGATTCGCAGTCATTTGCATACCCCACAAGACATCTGGTAACTATTCTCCCATGCTCCCGCAACGAACTTGAGATCTCTCATCAGTCGAGGCATCAACCCCTGTAGTATCATGCCATTCGCCCGTTTTGCCTGCCCATTCGACTGTGGATGAGCCATGGAGGCGTAATTGACCTGAGTGCCTTGGGCGTGACAGAACTCGCGGAACTCGAGTCGAAGTTAGTTCCATTGTCGGTGATGATGTCGCGAGGAACTCCGAATCTGAAGATAATCTGCCGAATGAAACTGGTGGTAGTTGTTGAATCCACGCTTTTGATGGGCTTCACTTTGATCCACTCGGTGAACTTATCCAGCACAACTAATAGGTGGGTGCATTCACTCGTCCCGGTTTGCACAGGGTCAACCATGTCGAGACACCACACGACGAATGGCCAGGTGAGCGGAATTGTTTTGATCATGGATGCACGCTTATGCAACTGATTTTTGTAGAACTGGTATCCAATTCATAGTTCGACCAATTCTCTTGATGCCTCATTGGCAAAGGGCCAATAAAAACCCGCTCGGAAGGCCTTGTCCACCAGTGTCCGAGAGGACGCGTGATGTAACGTTGGTTCCCGAGTGAATCTCATGCAAAATATGTAGTCCTTCCTATGGGGAAATGCTCTTTTGACTGACTCGTGTAACACTTTTCTTGTATAGTTTGCCTCGGAGGACTTTGAAAGCTTTAGACCGCCAAACAATTTGGCGGGCTTCATCTTCATCTTCAGGTAGTTCTTGCCGGACCATGTAAGCCCCATAAGGATGAGTCCATTCGGGTGTGATGACCAACCTCTCTCGGATTTGATGGATCGATTACTAGTGGTGGCTCGTCCATAAAAGGGTATTCTTTGACTGAGGGGCCGTGCAGCTGTTTGAGGTACACGCCTTTTGGAATGACTTTTCGAGTGTAGCCGATTTTTGCCAAGTCATTAGTCGCTTGATTCTTGCCTCGTGGCATGTGGTGTAATTCCAACCCTTCGAAGTGCTTCTCTAGCTTTCTAACTGCATTACAGAAGATTGTCATGGCTGGGCTTTGAATGTCCCATTCCTTCATCACTTGATTGACGACGAGGTTTGAGTCGCCGTAGAGCATCAAACATTGCACAATGAGTGAGATGCTCATGCGGAGTCCATAAACGATGGCTTCATATTTGGCCTCGTTGTTAGATGAGTCGAAGATGATTTGGAGAATATAGTTTAGTCGGTCTCCCTGGGGAAACGAGAACTACTCCAGCCCCCGAACCATGGAGCATATTGGACCCGTCGAAGAACATGGTCCAATGTTCGGGAACTCCAGGAGCTGGCTGCTCTTGTTCTATCCATTCAGCTAGGAAGTCAACTAAGGCCTGGGACTTGATCACCTTTTTGGCTTCAAACTTGATCTCCAGCGGAAGGAGTTCAATTGCTCATTTAGCCACTCAGCCAGTGGCATCCCTATTGTGAAGGATTTTTGCCAAGGGAGCGTCACTGATGACGGTGACCGAGTGATCTTGGAAGTAATGGACTACCTTCTTCACGGTCATATATATACCATAAACCAGCTTGTCGTAATGCGGATACCTTTATTGGAGGGAGTCGGTACCTGTGAGATGTAATAAATGGGCCTTTGTACCTTGTATGCTATGCCCGCTTCTTCACGCTCCACGGAGAGGACGGTGCTGACCACATGGCTAGTGGCGGGAATGTACAGGAGTGAGCGCTCCTGGATGCTCGGAGCAGCTAACACCGGCTGGGTGGGTAGCAAAGCTTTGAGTTGGTCGAAAGCGACTTGCGCTTCGTTGGTCCACTCGAATATCTCGGATTTCCTCATCAATCGGTAAAGAGGTAGTGCCTTCTCGCCAAGTCTTGAGATGAAGTGGCTCACAGCCGCGAGGCAACCCGTAAGCCTCTGCTCATCATGGATGCGCTGTGGGCATCTCATTTGGACTATGGCGCTGATTTTATCTGGGTTGGCGTCAATAACTCATTCGGAAATAAGGAAACCGAGTTACTTACCGGCAGGCTCTCTGAAAGTGCAGTTGGCTGGACTAAGCTTGATCCTGTAGCGCCGGAGGTTCACGAAGATTTCGGCAAGGTCGGTGAAGAGGTCAAAACCTTTTCTGGACTTGACCACGATCTCATCCATGCACGCTTCGACGTTCCTACTGATATGTTCATGCAGACACTTCTGGATCATGTGCTGAAAAGTGGCCGCACCATTTTTTAGGCTGAATGGCATGATGGTGTACAAAAATACCCGAATGGGGTGATGAAGGCTGTTTTTAGTTCATCGGGTCCATACATTCAGATCTAGTGGTACCCTGAGTATGCATCCAGGAATGACATGCACTGACATCCAACAGTTAAATCTATGATCATATCTATTCGAGGTAAAGGGAAATGGTCCTTCGGGCAGGCCTGATTGAGGTTCTTGAAGTCAATACACATACGGAGTGAATTGTTCTTCTTGGGTACCATGACCACGTTCGCCAACCATTCGGAGTGTTACGCCTCATGGATGAACTCGGCATCTAGGAGCAAAGTGATCTCCTCGCCAATTGCCTTGCGCTTCTCCATGGAGGAGCGGCGCAAGTGCTCCTTGACGGGCTTGACTTTAGAGTACAGTCGGAGGCTGTCCTGAGCCAGCTCCCTGGAAACACCCGGCATGTCAGAAGGCTTCCATGCAAAGATGTCCTAGTTCTCACGGAGGAATTGGATGAGCTCGGCTTCCTATTTGTCATCGACTGAAGTGGAGGTGTTTGTCCTGGAGGCACTCAGGTCAGTTGGGTGGACGTGAACCTGCTTGGTCTCACCGGCCGACTGAAAGGCGGATTCAGTAGCCGCTTGTTTGGACGTGAGTAAGTCATCATTATCCACTGCTTTCTTGTGCCCTTCGAGCTCAACTGCTAGGACTTGCTCGTTGGCGATCTGAGAACCCTATTGTAGGCATTCTTCAACGACCTTCCAATGGTCGGTCACTGTAATCATGCCTTTCGGCCCTGGCATCTTAAGTTTAAGATACACGTAACATGGATGGGCCATGAAACACATGTATGCAGGCCTACCTAGGATGGCGTGATAAGCGCTTCGGAAGTCAACTACCTCAAAGGTAAGTCTTTCCTTCTTGTAATTCTTCTCACCACCGAATATGACATTCAGGGTGACCTGACTGAGTGATTCGGCCTTCTTCCCGGGGATGACGCCGTGGAACTGCATGTTACTCTTGCTCAACTCGGACAATGGTATCACTACAAGAAAAACACTCATTTATGACAAAAAATAGTGACGGGGTTTTAATTGGTCATAGATCTATGACCAAATTTCAAAAATAGGTCATCGAGAGTCTGCGAGGGTCTAGACTCCAAAATATCATGACCATTTGTGCCCGTGAGGTCATAATCTTATTAGAAAAATGGTCATTAAGCTTACTGGCATTGTTGATGATCTTATTCTCAACTCGTCATGACCAAATTACGAGGTCATAGTCCTCTGGCTGGAGGTGACCAGATGACACATCGACAATTTTGTCTATGTGTCGAGCCTACTTGTCAATTCTTCCTATGTTCGGACTGCAAAGTGCAAGTGTAGTAATGTATTCTAACTGGGCGATGAGGCCCACATATCATATGAGGGCCAAAACATAAAATATTTCATATCTATTTGCCTGTGGGACGTGAATTTATTGTCATTATTGGGTTATTCGAGATGTCATACACGTCGAGGTTTTACTATAAGAAAAATTCCATTTATGGACCGTTTACTCATTGCTATACCATATATTGATTTGGTTTATTAGGTTACTTTTCTTATGAAAATGAAAAGGGGATGAAAAAACGGAAAACAGATAGGTGAAGGTTGGGAGTTTGGATGAAGGGGTGGTGGGAGAAACCATAGTTTAAGATAAAACCTTAGGTCCTTTTAAATAGTGTGGAGAAAGACATATACACAGAGATATTCTTTTAATACTAAAACATTTTCAATCTTTTGAGTATTCAATATTTTTCAATACTTCTATTAAATTTTGTGATGTTTACTGGGATTATTGAATCCAAATAAAACGATGCCCTTGACCTCATCACCGGACCACGCGAGGGCGGTTATGGGTCGAGGGACACGATAAGAAAGTGCGCCGCGGGCTCACCGCCGTCCTCTTTCAATTATACACAAAGTTTGCGAGTATTCCGAAAACAATGGGCAAACCTATTTTCGCCGTTTTCTCATAGTCCATTCATGCATGCACTTCTCTTTTAAGTGGCTCGGCAATGCTTGCATTTTATCCTTTACCGAGTGTCACAAAGACTAGGCATAATCATCAATTTTGATAGTCTGGATACCCTACTAATTTTACGTGCATATATATACTTTTTAGAATATATTTTTAGAAACATAAGATTTATATTGGTTTTCTAAAAAGATTTTTTGTGACAAAGTTTTTTAAATAGAAGACATTTGGATCAACCTCACCCGTTGATAATGGGCTGAAGCCCACGAAACTAGCTAGGGTTGCCAGCCGAACCATACATAAATATAGGCCTGGGCGTTTGGGTACCCGAAAACGTTACCCGAACCGAACTATAATACCCGAAATGTCGGTTAATTCGGGTTTCAGTCTTCAGTACGGTTATGGTTTTAGAACGTTTCAATTTTTGGATAAGGGTTTGGTTAGTAGGTGTGAAAACCCGAAGTAGCCATATTACTCGATGTACACAACACGAGCAGGATGGCTGCACCTCAGCACTTGTGCGGCCTGCCGGCCACCCGGCCCAAGCCCAACTCCCCACTCGCAGACAAGCCTCCCGGCTCACAAAAGCCTCCTCGCCCTAAGCCTAGTTCACTCCTTTTCTTCTCTCCCTCGACCCTCCTCGCTGGCTCTCCCTAACCCTAGTTTTCAGCGGTAGCGGCGGATGATGGCGCCTCCACCTGCTCGTGACGCCTCACGCATGATGGGAGACGCGCGAGCTGCCACTCGCCGGTTGTTGTAGCGTGTAGCGAAGCACCGAGGAGACGTGCGAGCCGCCGATTGCTGTATGAGGAGACATGCGAGCTGCCGGGCCGGAGTCAACGCATGCACAGTCGACGGCAGTGAGCCAGTGACCAACTTCAGTGGTAAGTCCCTCCATGCCTTCGCTTCCAATTTGTCTCGATTCGTATGCTCAAGTAGTCAAACGTACTTGTTGATTCAGGCTAAGTTCGAATCCTGATTCATATGCTCAAGTAGTCAAATTGTTCTTGCAGATTCAAACGTATTTGTCCCTATTCCTATGCTCGAGTCATCAGTTTGTAGTTATACTAATTGATGTGTATCAGGCTATCAGCTGTAGAAAATTCAGACATAGTCGAGCCCGCACTTGTAGTTGTACTGTTAAAAATTCATATAAAAGTTATATCAATTTGTAGTTGTATTCCTCTGCAAAAAAAGTCTATAGTTATACTAATTGATGTGTATCAGGCTATCAGCTGTAGAAAATTTAGATATAGTCGACCCTGCACTTGTAGTTTTACCCCTTCGACGAATGAGGACACCGGCAAGGGGGCGATGTTGGAGCTGTAGAAAAGCCTAGATCAGCCCATGGACGCAGAGTCTACGAGACTGAGGAACATGTACAGAGAAAAGGTGATTGATGCTATCATCATCCAAGTATTTGTCAGTTTTATACTTATATCTGAAGCTTAGCCAATAGGATACCGAACTAATGTGTTGTGTTAAGAACATGGCTTTACCATTGAACATCACAATTTTGCTATTATCTACAGAAACTAGCATCAATATTATATTTTAACCATATAAGTAAAAAATATTTAAAGAAAACTAATCTAATATTTTATTTTATTTACTATTTCGAAATTCATATAAAAACTGAGTCGTATCCTATTTATGGAGTTGAACGTTTGTCAGGTAGGACTGCACTACGCCGCCCCGCGCGCCGCTAGTGGTGTACGTGATCGTGCCCCAGTCCTTTCAGGTGTGCCCGCACCTGGCGACTGCTGCCCGTTCATGTAGGAATCGTCGCATCATACTGCATGCCCATGCATACGTGTATAGTCTATAGTGGTGTGTGTTGGATGCCAACGTCCGTACTTAGTACATGTACATGTCCACTGGTACTAAAGCCTGTAATCAAACCATCGATTCAGCGTACGTGCGTTGTGTGTTGTATATAGCCAGAATTGATCAATGTGATGGTTAGCTAGCTAGCTACTGTGTATTGAGACATTGCTAATCGATTAATAAAGTTGGATTTCGCATTGTACGGGATTATGTTACAGAGGAACTACCAGCTTCCTTCATCGTTGTCGTCGCCACACATTGGAAAGTACTCAAATAGGTACGGGGACAAGACAATGAATTGCGATCAGGAAGCTAGGACGTCCAATGGGTTAGTATTTATTAGTGCAATACCTTTCTATATACATATATCTTCCACTGCGACATTTATATTCTATTCTAGACCACATGGAAGTGGAATTCATGTAAAATTTGTGTGCGGATGATGCTGAATTAACTGTTGTAGGAGATAGTTGCGAGAGAGTCGTGTAGGAGATGGATTTGTGTCATGTATACAATCTGAAAAATCGGAATATGAAAAGTATTATATGCTATATGAGAAATTCTCCTTCAAAACGTGATCTGATTTTCAACTATATAATCTACTTTAGGTAATTTATTCTTATCACATTCGTTCGTCTCCTATGGAAGGCTTGAACCAACCAGAATTTTATGTAGTTTTCCTTTACGGTTAACTTATATAATGGATTTACCACCATGATAATGACCTAACCTACTTTGACCATGACATACATGGAGAGAAAGTTGTATTGCTGAGCGTTCGGATATGCCGGTCTAGACACTTTGACCTATAGACCAATGTGAAACTATACTGCAGTGAAAAAACTAGTCCACATAGACTAGATTAGAAGATGAAAAAACAAAACTAGCGTAAACAAATATCAATAAGAGTTTGGCTGGGAGTTTTTTCCACTTGAACGATCTGAAAGTTGGGATTTTTTGTTGAGTCCTTGCTCTTTTTTGTTTCAAATAAAAGCACCAAGGTTATAGTTACACTAGCAAAATTATCCTAGCAGTGGAGCCCCTTTTTATCTGATGATTAGACATTGAAGGTAGTTAGTTTTATTTGTACAGTTTACCATGCCAGGTTGTTCTAATTAGTTTCTATGTTAACATGGAACTTTGTAAGATGGAACATTATGGCATGTCTCACCGTGAATACTAGAAGAGAGAGCATACAGGTCTTCAGTCAGAACGTAGAATTTAAAGCGCGTGTTGATATTTTGATAACATAATTAAGAATATATGAGGTAATGGCATGTTACAAATATTCGTGGTAAGGCCAGTATTTTTTCGAATTATAGTTGCAGCTCATATCCAAATATTACACTTAAATGTAATTAGGCTTATGTGCAGAGCAACCTAGATGGTATATAACTCTTTGAAGTGTCACTATTTCCAATTGTGGAACTCATCTGTTAATAAATTGCAGTTAACTAACATCTCCTCGTATGTGTATGACACGCCCGTTCTATAAATACGCTGTCATTTCTTCTTAATAACTCTTATCCACCATGCTTAATCATCTGTTTCTTTCGGAATAAGATTGCTATCAATGGGTTTCTAGAAAGTTGAGATTAGACTTGGTTACATTAAAATATGGTCTTTTAGAAGTAAGAATGATAGTATTTGCCTTTCGTGTAAGCATGTGTCATTGCATTTTTTGTGGTTTCATACATCTGTTTTCTATATCCACATTCAGGCCCGCTCGCATATGTTTTCTCAAGATCAAGGGGAAAGGTATAAATGTTTGACAAAGCATATGGAATAACAAAATTATCTAAGGTGTCGGACCTAATCAGAATGAGCAGCATCCGTTTACTCTATATTTATTTGTTCTGCTCAGATTGCACAAACCCATGAATTTTGTATATATAATTTTGAATTGTTAGTTTCACCCCTGCAAACATTTTTCTTACTTGCGTGTGTCAGATGGGAGTCTAATTGGTGAGTATCATTGTAGTCTAATTGGTTATGCACCTATACATGCTAGGAGGCTGGCCAGTTGACAGATTTAGGTGTGCGTGTCTAGTTTTTCTTCCATTTTTTTCCAAAGGTTTTTTCTTCCCGTAAGGTCATTTGTTAGGCATGCATTCCTTTGTTGCACTTTTTATATGTATGCGACTTGGGCTCATCCTGTGTGTGCTATGAAAGGAAAGTTTTCTTTCTTCGGTTCCTAAAAAGTTACTTTTCCTTACTACGTGATAGCGTATGGGAATTGAACTCTTAACTTGGTCAATACTTTTTGTGGTTAACTCAAAATAGTACTTGATGTGCACCTAGAAAAGTATAGTTTCATGCTGGAATTTTATTTTAGGTTGGCATTGTATGATTTGGAAATAATACTTGTGTTAACCTCACTTTATTGTGTATTAACCTTACAATATTCCCGTCTGTATGTTCTTCACATTTTTGATTCTTTTTAATGTCAGGATGTCCATCAATTCATAATTGGCCACTCAGATGAAGTGGAACAGTGGAAAACGGGCAATGTTGTGAACAATTTAATTTGTGTTCTTTAATGTGCTCCATTGAAGCCATAGTGATTTCAGCTGTGTGCAATGTATTGAGTGTACAATACTAACATTAATTGGATTTGTATAGGAGTTGAAGGATGAAGTATTTTATGTGATGCATGTTTGTAAAGTATCTGTCATGATGCGTATTGTTGAAATGAACGGAATTATTTATCGTAATGTGTTTTTCGTTGGACTTTTCTACGATGCCTAGCATATAGAAATTGTGCAAAAATAAGGCCTCGTCCTAGATAAAAAAATATTAATGGGATGAAATATCAAATATTGGTTTATGAACATAGAACAAAAATGAAATCCAAATGAAAAATGGGATGAATTGTTGGGCCTGGCCCATTTAGGTGCCTGATTTGTATAGGGCTAGTAAAATTGTGACCTTATTTTTTAGTCATTGTTGATCTGCCATGTCATCAACTTAGCCACGTGGTTGATACC
The DNA here is from genome assembly GCF_904849725.1 of Hordeum vulgare subsp. vulgare. NCBI lineage: Eukaryota > Viridiplantae > Streptophyta > Magnoliopsida > Poales > Poaceae > Hordeum > Hordeum vulgare. The sequence continues at coordinate 210,288,587 of NC_058520.1, read as the reverse complement.
ATGTCAGATCCTCTGTGGCTCACGTACACATGTAATGACCACAAAAATTGGTCAAAGATTTTATGACCTAATTTTTTTGGTCAAATCATACTTGACCAAAACACTAAAAAGGTCATGTTTGTTTGTTATTGACGGCCAACTGTTGACGCTCTGAATTTAATCAAAAAAGGTCGTAATATGATACCAATGACAATTTTTTGAACATATTTCTTGACCATATTTCTTGATCAAAAAAGGTCGTAATGGTGGGTCATTATCGACCATATTTCTTGTAGTGTGTGTCCACCGCTCTGAGCGTGTCGACGTACATGATGTTGAGGCTGTTGCCGCCGTCCATGAGGACCTTTCACAGTCGGACCCCTTTGACAGCCAGATCGACAACCAACACCTGCCTCCTAGGGGTGGCGATGTTGGCCAGGTGGTCCGACTGGTCGAACATGACGGGCGTCTTTGCCCAATCGAGGTACTTTGTGGTAGCCGGATCCGCCATGTTTACCTCCTGATTGATGACTTTCAATCGGATCTTGCTCTCGACATCAACGAAGATCATGAGAACTTTCTCGATGTTCGTATACCCGCGGGTAGCCTATTGATCGTCCTCATCACCTTTATCCCCGGAGGGTTCTCCGCCCATCTCCTGCCGTAGCAGGTGACAGTCTCGAGCCATGTGCTTGGTGGGGATGATCTCCCCTCCTTGTCCTACCTGGCATGGAACAAAAACGGCTAGTTCATAAGGTGGCTTCTGGACTCGGCCTTCTTCTTGTCTGCCCAATCTTTCTTCTTCTTCTTGGGCTTGCTTTGGCTCTGTCCTGGGACAACAGCTACTTCGGCTTTGCCCGATGGGTAACCCTTTTGCTTTTTTTTTCCCGGAGTTGCCCGGTTGAGGGGCTTCGCTGGCTCGGCTTTTGCTGCTCGGGAGGCAATCTTCTTCTTCTCCATTCGCATATCGGTTGGCGATTTCCATTGCTCGACTAAGGGACACATCCCCCGATCGGCCAAACTTGAGGATGAGTTCCCGGTACCAAGTTCCCGCTTTGAAGGAGCACACAACCTGATGCTTGCTTACGTTTTCCACCGTGTTGTGCAACATGGTCCACCATTGGATTTACTCTCATAGGGTCTTGTTGCTCTTCTGAACACAATATTGTAACTTAGTTAAGCCACCTGGGCACTTGTAAGTGCCCTTGAATGTTTTGACAAACACTCTGGCCAAATCTCCCCAGCTGTGAATACTGCTTGAGGGAAGCTGGTTGAGCCATGCTCTCGCCGATCCCTCTAGCATGAGGGGCAGATGCTTCATTGCGACAAAGTCGTCACCACCGCCTATGTGGACGGCCACTCGGTAATCCTCGAGCTAGGTCTCCAGCTTGGACTCACCGTTGAACTTGTCGATCCGTGTGGTCAATCGGTAATTGGAGGGGATCTCCGCTTCATGGATGTGCCGGTCGAAGCACTCGAGGCCACATACTCCACGACCTGTACATGACCGGTTGACCACATTCTTCATGATTATGGACCTCACATCGAATTGAGGGGCTGGGTAGCCGTCATCCCCATAACCCCTGTGCGGATTGGGGCTTGGCATGCGTTCATGGGGACGGTGTCCGAGTGAACCACAACTCGGAGGAGGTTTTCTAAAATGAACCCGATGATCATGTAGCCGATCTCTGTGCGGGCCTCTCGGAGGAGGAGGACACCTTTGACGTCTTCCGAGTACATGTGGGCTGTGAGCCGAGTGCACCGTGTCTACCTGGATGCGATACGGGGACCATGACACCGCGGAGTTCTGTTGCATGGTGGTCTTCAGCAGAGCCTAGATCTGTCGAATGCCTTATGTGGCCGTAGACTCACTCAGCTGAATAGAATCAGCAATCCAAGTGGCGGCAGACAAATTCAGCACAAGTTTTTACATCTAAAAGCACAATTTCTCTCTAGGGTGGTTTTGAGAATTGATCACAACATATGCATCATTAGACTAATATGTTTTCCAAGTACATTTTAGAAACGTTCAGAAGTAGTTATGGCTAAAGGCTTATGTGGAGATGCCTCTTGATGCAAGAAAGGAATAAGATTGGCTCAAGCTTCAAGCTAGAAAACTCTTCATTTTATATTTGTGAGAAATCACTTTTGAGCCCATAGGAAAGCCAATACTATTAAAAGGGGGTGAGGTAGTAAAATGAACTATTTTCTCAAAGTGCTCAAAGTTAGCCACCGAAATACTCAGTCATTTTCCCACATAACCATTCTGTCAAATTCCACATACTCAAATTTGGTGTCACCAACTTCCACATTTCGGAACAATCGAGTTTGACCTCACACAGAAACCCTAGCCATTCGCACTAAATCGGTGCAACCGAATCCATATTGATGCTACCAAGTTTGGCTGACCAACATTCTGTTGCCTCGGTACACAAAATCAGAATTTCCGAGTTTGAGTATCGGTGCCACCGAGTTTGGCCATCTGACCGTTAGCCACCTTTTCGGTGCCACCGAGTTGTGTATATCGGTCCCACCGAGATTTAAAAGTTACTGCCTTTGTGTGAATCGGTACCACCGAGTTTATGACTTTGGTGTCACCGAGTTTGCCACTTCACGTGTAACAGTTGGATTTAGTGTGCTCCCTATATATACCTGTTCACCCACCTCTCACTCGTGAGAGAAGCACTCAGAACAGACACTTCATTACAAGATTCATTTTCTGAGAGAGAATCACATACTCATGTGTTGAGACCAAGATATTCCAATCCAACCATTTGAAACTTGATCTCTAGCATCCCAAAACAGTTTTCCACCAAATCAATCTCTCCTACCCATGCATATTCTATGAGAGGGTGATTTTGTATTGAGGAGACTATCTTTAGAAGCACAAGAGCAAGGAGTTCATTGATCTACCACATCTACTACCTTTCGAAGGGTGATGCCTCCTAGATTGGTTAGGTGTTGCTTGGGAGCCTCCTACTTCGGGTTGTGGAGTTGAACCAAGATGTTTGTAAGGGCAAGGGGGTCGCCTACTTCGTGAAGATCTACCATGAGTAAGGCTAGTCCTTCGTGGGCGAAAGCTGTGGTGGAATAGACAAGGCCGCTTCCTTGTGGACCCCTTGTGGGTGGAGCCCTCTATGGACTCTCGCAGCCGTTACCCTCCGTGGGTTGAAGTCTCCACTAACATGGACGTACGATAGCGCCACCTATCGGAACCATGCCAAAATTCAACCGGTCAACCTCATGCGTTTGATCTCCCTACCGTACTCCGTAACTTTACACTTGCATGTTTTACTATCCGCTACTACACTCTTAGAATTGCATGTGTAGGGTGTTCTTGACTTGCTATAACTTCCAAAGCTGCCTCTCAATTAAAATTGGGAAAAGGAAAAAGTTTATCTTGTCAAGTAGTCTAATCACCACACCCCTCTAGACATACTTTCGATCCTACAAGTGGTATCACAGTTTTGGTCTCCATTGCATTGATTTCATAACCTAGGAGAGTATGGCGTCTAGTGAGGGAAATTATCACCGTAGAGGTCCATATTTCGATGGCACTAATATTGCTAGTTGGAAGCATAAGATGAAAATGCATATTATTGGTTTTAATCCTAATGTTTGGGCTGTTATTCGTGTTGGTGTGCAAGGTAACTTGTTTGGAGAAGGGCATGAACCTGATCATGATGTGACAGCTGATGAAGTGAAGATGTTGCAACTCAATGCTCAAGCCCACGACATCATCTTCAACTGTCTATGACCCCAAAGAATTCAATAAAATCAGTCGTCTTGAGAATGCAAAAGAAATTTGGGATACTTTCGTCGATATACACGAAGGTACTGATTCTGTCACAGAATCTAAGTTGGATGTGGTTCAAAGTCAGCTTGACAAGTTCAAGATGAAGGATGCTGAAGGTGTCGCCGAAATGTACTCTAGGCTAGCTCTCATCACCAATGAGATTGCCGGATTAGGAAGCAAAGAGATGACCGACAAATTTATCATCAAGAAGATACTTAGAGCTCTTGATGGAAAGTATGACACGGTGTGCACATTGATCCAAATGATGCCAAACTACAAAGATCTCAACCCAATTGAAGTCATTGGTAGGATTGTTTCTCATGAGATGACACTCAAGGACAAAGATGATCTGCACAACAAGTCAAGCGGTGCTTACAAAGCTTCATGTAATGCTCCCGCTACTTCAAAGGAAAATCTTATCACTCATGAAGAGATAAGCCTCATGGTCAGAAAATTCAACAAGTACTATAAGAGTAGAGGCAAAGAGAGAATCTCAAGCTCAAGACATGATGAGAAGCGTTCGTCCAGTCGTGACCGAAACTACTACAATTGTGGGAAGCCCGGACACTAATCCAATGAGTGCTCTGCTCCCTATAAAGGAAGAGAAGAGTCATCTCGAGGAGAAGCTCAAGAGATAAGTCACCTTGGAGAGAGAGAGAATGAGTAGAGAAGATCGTTATGAACGAAGACACTCACAAAGAGGCAAGGAATCGGAGAAGAAGGACAAATACAGAAAGAGCAGCTCAAGAAGAAGACACCAAGCTCATATTGGTGAATGGGTTTCTGGCTCCGAGTCTGACCACCACTCCGAGAGAAGCTATCACTCCAACACCGACTATAGTCAAGATGAAGGTGTGGCCAGCATTGCACTAGTTTCCGCCAACACCAATGCCCTATTTGATTCACCAAATGAGGAGTTCGGAAACTGCTTCATGACTAAAGTCCCCAAGGTATCACACCCCGAGTATCTTGATAATAGTGATGAGGATGACTTGTTAGGAGAAGATGACTTGCTCCTTGATAAAACTAGTGATTGCAATGAAAATAAACTTGCTAATTATCATGCTAGTCAAGAGAAATCGAGTGATGATGATAGGACAGAAATTCAACGACTACCTCAAGAATTAAAAACTCTTAAGTTAGCTCATGAGACTACTCTAGAAGATCATAGAGAGCTTGCAAGAACCCATGAGAAGCTACACTTCGAGAAGCTTAATTTGGAGCAAGAGCATAAGTTCCTAAAAGCGCAATGATGGTCTTCGAAAGAAGAGTTCTTCTTATCTAGCCAAACGATTACTCTTTTCTATTTTTGTTCCAAGAGTTAAACCTAGAAACACTAGTAACAAAGTTAAGAAATTTTCTTCATCTAGTAACAACAATGCTAAAGCTAAATCCAATAATGTTGTTTCTAGTAGCTCTCTTGATTCCACTAACGATTCTCTTAGCCAAGTTACACTTGAGCAAGAAAACGATTTATTGGAAGGGATCATAGAGAGAGGTGTCTTCAAGAGTCATGACGGAAGTAAGCCATTTGAGGAAATTGTGCGCAAGCAAGGAGGACATCGAAAGAAACAAGGTGTTGGCTACTCCAACGTCAACGGAGATGATTTGGAAGAAGGTCCATACCCCATTCCTAAGTTTCTTCCCCGAGAGGAGAAGTGTGGTCCTACTCCTCCCGAAGGAACAAGCTGACAAGATGGCCTTCTACCACAAGACCACAAGGGCAAGGGAAAGCTTCAAGATGACATTGACCTATTTGAAGAAGAACCCCAAGTCAAGGTCAAGTGGATTCCCAAGGACACTACTAGCTCTACCTCAACTAGTGCTACCACAACTCCAAGGATTCCCATCAATTTGATGTGGATCCCCAAGAGGAAGAACTAGAAGGTTCTTGAGGGGTGACTCCACCAATAAAATTCACTATTATTCTTTTTGGCAAGAACTATATGCAATCAACCTCAACCATATGCATTAGCTCAAGGAGTCACACACTCCCTCAAAGGTAAGCAAGGAACAAGGTAATTAATGCATCTTTGGACATCACCCCATGTGTGTTTCACTACATGTCCATAGATATTCTTGCATATATTATTTTTCCTTCGGGACTAACCCATGTAGGTGAGAAGAGTAAGAAACAACAAGGATTTCCCCCAAATTAAGATGATCTTCATCTACATTGAGCATCCACCACTACTTCACCTACTTGAAGTTTTCTACGACAAAACCCAAAGTTAGTTTATCCCTCTTAGGGGGATGTCATATCAAGTGGGAGCTTTACTCTAAATCTTGAGTATAAGCATCTCCTAAGGATATGAACTCGTTAATGCTTATGTAAAAGTGGTAACCCCACTTTTGCTTAATGATGAGTATGACCTATGATCAAGTATTCTTTCTTGGCCCCTGAGTCAGTATACTCATATATAGAGGACTTTGTCAACTCCCAAGTGCCTGATAGTTCCTAGGATGTTTGTGCATGTTCACCATGTTATATTTATCATTATTATTGTGTGAGCATGTTGGTCTGCATGTGTTTGCTCATCCAAGGACATCCAATTGTTGTTATTTGGCTCTTGATTTATCTTTTGCTAATTGGATGGACAAGAATGCCCATGACACTTCTCTAGCTATCTATGCTATCTCATCGCAAGTTCTATCCATGCTTCATCACAAAACTTGAACAAGCACATGTCGATCCCTCTGTGTGAAGGTGCACTCGGAGTTCCGTATCATCAAAGGTTGCCTTCCAAATCCTCTTTGAAAATCCTGGTGGGACAAACTTCAAAAAATTGGTTCCATCGAATTTCCAAAGCTGATATGGTTTTCAATCTCGGTACCACCGAAATCATCAACTCGGTTACACTGAGTTTCCCTGTCAACTCACAGTAGAGGAACTCGGTGACACCGATTTCATACTCTCGGTGACACCGACAATGAATGGGTATATATTCCACCGGGCCGGATCTTTGAATTCGGATCGTCAAAACTATTTCGCCTCAAAGCCCTAAGCAGTCCCAACACCCCTGGTCCTCGCCTTTGCCTCCCTGAGCACCTCCTCCATTAGGAATCACCGGCGTCGACGGGTTCTTCACCACCGTCGCTGCCATAGCCGACCGTTGCCAAGTTAGGGTACATATCCACCTTTCGCTTGTGCTCCCTTTATCAAACTCTTGCGCATTAGAAATTTTATCTATAAGCCACAGTGTGCAAACCTCTCCTTCCACCAGAAGTTCCTGTAGATTAGCGAACGAGAAATTTTCTAGGTTTAGCCATCCGCTGAACTCATCTCGGTTCCACCGAGTTGCAAAACTCGGTTCCACCGATTTGAATCCAGGGTTGCTGAGAATGAACTCGGTGAGACCGAGTTGTCACTTTTAGTGCCACCGAAGTAATGAGCAAGTTCGTGTAAAGGAGTTCATTTGTCTCGGTGACTCCGAAAATTCAAACTCGATGCTACCGAAATTTGATCTGCAGAAAGCTAAAACGAAGGATTTCTTTGTTCAAATTTTTGAAAACATTTGAATTTTGTGATGCTCAACCCTTCTCCCCTTCATATATCTACTTGTCAGGTTTTGCTTGTTTGCTGTTGAGTTTCTGCTTGTCTGCCAAGATGTATGGATGAGAATATAGTCAGAATGATTGCAGAGAGCTAAGTGTTGAGATGGACTCATGCACTAGTCCTGAGAAGACTGACTTTGACCCTGGATCCTAGAACTCCCATGGCTTGCCCAAGGCAACCACCATGCATAGGAAGAAAATGAACTCAGATGAAGAAGACTTAGACTTTGTGTCAGGGGAAACTTCAGCTCCTCCTAAGGATCCTAAGAAGACTATCAGGAAACAATACGTGACCCCTGCTGATCTTAGAGTACGTGAATCTACAAGGCGTAGCACATCACTTTCCACTGACAAGCTTGCTAAGAAGGCTGGAGTGAAGAGACCCAGGAAGAGGATAGTTCATGTTGTTGGGAGACAGACTTCTATGTATGAGGAACGTGAAGAAGATGCTGGTGAAGATGAGATCCCGGTTCCTCCCAAGAAGAAGAAGCTCATGGCTGATGCCATGAAATATGCTCCTAAGCCTCCATCGAAGGCAAAGAAGGTCGTAGCTCGTAGAAAGACTACAAAGGATATTCCTGCAGCTGCCAAGGAGAAATGACCTGCTTCTAGTGCCTTTGTTGCAGAGGAGGAAGAAGATGAGAATGCACTTATTCTCTAGAAGCTCCGACCAACCCTGCCAATACACAATGCCGCTCAACCAGTAGTAGAAGATATGAGGAAGAGGAAATATGCAGGTTTCAGGAAATGGAGAGTTGCTGACCCATATGTTGTGAGAAGAAGAATTGTTGTTGATCCAAGGTTTCATACCAAGGAACAACAAGATTATTATGAGACTGTCCTGTATGACAAGAGTCCAGCTATCAGTGATATGAGATATGTTGACTAGGAATATATCAAGGAGAATGAAAATTTCTTTCCCCATGTTCAAGAATTTCAGGCTAGTGGACATTGAAGATTTTTTCTGGAAAAGATATGATCCCATGGAATGATGAGTTGATCATGCAATTTTACTCAACCGTTCATTTCTATGGAGATGGTTCTTTGGTCTAGATGACTAATGGTCACAAATATGAATCTACGATTGATGAGTGGGCTACTATCATTGGTGCCCCCCAAGCAGAAAGAGAGTGATGTGGATGTATATTCTGAAGCAAAGATGAGCCACAGCACCATGGAAAATATGTACAACCCAATTCCTCACAAGTATTTGGATAGTCACAAGATGGGCTCAGTATACCTTTTGCAAGCAGCGATACCCACTACTAACACCATTATAAGACACACCTTGATGCCTAAATCAGGTGATGATAGGATGACTCAATGACACTCCATCAATCTGCTGCACCATTTGGACTCTCACACTAGATTCAGAGTGATGCACTTGATAGTAGAGACAATCCGGAGGACTGTTGCTGATCAGAAAATATCTTGTGGATATGCTCCTTACATTCAGATGCTTATCAATGCCAAGCTAGGCAAGCATGCATATCTCCTTGATCATCCCCATCTACCCCTTCAACCAGAATTTGAAGACAATGTTATGGTCATGGATGAAAATGATCCCAACTTAGCTCCAGCAAGAATGGCGGCAGAGGCTGCTACAAATAATCCACCACCAGTTCAGCTTAGAACTCAAGCTGAGCAAATGGCATTTCTAGTTAGCTCTATCCAAGGTATGGAGAAGAACATCCAGGAGATACGGCAAAGTCAGAAAAGCCTTGAGAGAGTCATGCAAACAAAGTTTCATGACATGGATGTTAAGGTAACTGAGTTGACCACTATAGTCAAACAACTTCAACATGAAGTTGACTCACTGGAGATCCCATCCTCAGATGATGATGATGATGATGAAGATAATGATGAAGAAGAGTCACCTCCTCTCACTACCACATGGTTCAGCATCCAGCCTAGATCAGCTGCTGAGATAAGACAGGCATCTTCAGCTCAAGCATCAGCACCTTCAGCACCAGCTCCAGCTCAAGCACCTCTAATATCCACTCCTCCAGCTACAGGACACTCAACAAATGCCTTCGTGGACGCTCTTCTATCTACTCCGTCATCAGTTGCCCAGAGAGACGAGTAGTTATATACCTTTTGAACTTTTTGGTAACTTGTTGCCAAATGGGGAGAAATGTAAAGATCATAGACTATGAGAGGGAGAGAAAGAGAGAGAGAGAGAGGGAGAGAGAGAGAGTTTGACTTTATTTTCTCTCATTTGCTTTCAAAAACTTTGGTATTTTGGATGACTTTATCCTGCTATCTGTGTTTGATCATACGCTTTGCTTGGTTGATGCTACGTTATTATCCTTTTAGCTATCTATGTGATGGTCATTCACTTATCTTGTTGGTGTCATGTGCATTAGTATTTATTCTTATCTTGTATGCGAACCACCAAGTTGCATGTGACATGGAAGAGTGACCCATGATCCTAATCAATTTTGAATAATGCACAAATTTAGGGGGAGCTCTTGCTTTTCACATACTTCTCAAAGCATCGATGTTAATCATTGATTATATCTTTTGTCAAATCTTTGATCTATATGTTGTCATCAATTACCAAAAATGGGGAGACTGAAAGCACAATTTCTCCCTTGGGTGGTTTTGATAATTGATCAGAACATACGCATCATTGGACTAATATTATTTCCAAGTATATTTCAGAGAAGTTCAAAAAATGCTATGTCTAAAGGCTTATGTGGAGATGCCCCTTGATGCAAGAAAGGAATAAGATTGGCTCAAGTTTCAAGGTAGAAGACGCTTCATTTTATATTTGTGAGAAATCACTTTTGAGTCCATAGGAAAGCTAATACTATTAAAAGGGGGTGAGGTAGTAAAATGGACTGAGTGCTCAAAGTGCTCAAAGTTAGCCACCAAAATGCTGAGTCATTTTCCCACATAACCATTCTGTCAAATTCCACATACTCAAATTCGGTGTCGCCAACTTCCACATTTTGGACCCACCGAGTTTGACCTCACACAGAAACACTAGCCATTCCGACCAAATCAGTGCAACCGAATCGATATCACTGCTACCGAGTTTGGTGACCAACATTCTGTTGCATCGGTACACAAAATTGGAATTTCTGAGATTGAGTATCAGTGCCACCGAGTTTGGCCATCTGACTGTTAGCCACCTGGTGCCACCGAGTTGTGTATATCGGTCCCATCGAGGTTTAAAAGTTACTGCCTTTGTGCTGCCTGTATATACCCCTTCACCCACCTCTCAACCGTGAGAGAAGCACTCAGGACACACACTTCATTGCCAGATTCATTTTCTGAGAGAGAACCACCTACTCATGTATTGAGACCAAGATATTCCAATCCAATCATTTGGAACTTGATCTCTAGCCTCCCCAAACATCTTTCCATCAAATCAACCTCTCCTACCCATGCATATTCCGCGAGAGAGTTATTTTGTGTTGTGGAGACTATCTTTAGAAGCACAAGAACAAGGAGTTCATTGATCTACCACTTCTATTACATTTTGGAGGGTGGTGCCTCCTAGATTGGTTAGGTGTCGCTTGGGAGTGTCCTACTTCGTGTTGTGGTGTTGAACCAAGATGTTTGTAAGGGCAAGGGGGTTGCCTACTTCGTGAAGATCTACCGTGAGTAAGGCTAGTCCTTTGTGGGCGGAAGCCATGGGGGAATAGACATGGCCTCTTCTTCGTGCACCCCTTGTGGGTGGAGCCCTCCGTGGACTCTCGTAGTTGTTACCCTCCATGGGTTGAAGTCTCCACAAACATGGACGTACGATAGCACCACCTATCGGAACCATGCAAAAAATGGTCGTGTCAAGCTCATGCGTGTGGTCTCCCTACCTTACTCCTTTACTTTACACCTGCATGTTTTACTTTCCATTGCTACACTCTTAGAACTGCATGTGTAGGGTGTACTTGAATTGTTATAACTGCCAAAGGTGACTCAATTAAAATTCGGAAAGTGCAAAAAAATTATCTTGTCAAGTAGTCTAATCACCTCCCTCTAGACATACTTTCGATCCAACAGCATCACCTCAATATGGCATGGGTGGCTTTTCGGAAATAGCTCATGGCGATTGCGACAGGAGTCGGGCTGATTTGTTATGGCCTGAGTGTCGAGCGACTGCTAGAGCCGCTCGAGACGCACATGCTCGTCCTAAGTGTCCTGACGCGCATTCTCCAATGCTATCTCCTCTGGTGTGTTTCCGGTGGTGGGGGTACGAAGAGCTTGCTCGCCCCTCCGCTGAAGTTCCTCCTGCTGCTGCTCCCTGAGCGGCTGTAGAATGTGATGATAGTTGTATCCATGGCGACACTCTCCATCATCACGCCCAGGACAATTCTCCACAGCAAATCCAGGGACGCCTCCCCTGGTCGTGTCGGCCATCAAGACCTCCGTGGCGTCTCCACTGCTTTCGCAGTCAGAGTCGCTGAATGATTCGTCGCTTGTCTGGCCAGGTGGTGGGCTCGTCAGAACTAAGCATAGCCACATGTCCTGAAGTGGCCTGGTGGTCCACCGCATGTGTGATCCACCAATGCAATCGCAAGCACCCGGAACTCTTAAGACATATTGTAGCGGGACGTGGGGGCACCAAGTGGTACGACACCGATGGCTGCCGGATCAGGACCCCATGGGCAACTGCACTGAAATACGACGTACCTCGAGCGGGAGGGCGTCATTATCTAGCGGCACGTCCTGCAGCCACGATGAGTCATCAACGACAAAGCTGAGGGAGCCGAAGAGGATCTCTCCACCGAGTGTCATCATCATTACGAAAAAGGTAAAACTCCTACTCCCCTGGATTAGCTAAACACGTAGCCCCACGGTGGGAGCCAACTATCGCAGGAATTATCCAAATAATAATACGAGAGGTACGAAGGAGGGGTAGAGCCTAGCTAGGGAATAGTGGATACACTCGGATGTACGAGTTTGGGCCCCACTCAGGAGTGGTAAAAACCCTACGTCTCGAGCATGAGGGGGTTGGTGTTTTCTTATAGAATATGTGGTAGTACAGAATGTTGAATCCTTAGTCAGGAGCCCGAAGGTGGCTTACATAGAGTGCGCCACGACCGGCCGGACGTCATTACAAGGGCGAGTTAATGCTGATAAGTACATATGTTACTAGTAACGATAGCTCTAACTCGAGCGTTACTCCTAATGCACGTCTTCACTTCACTTCATGTGATAGTTTAAGTTTGTAGCCGTTGCAGTCTCTTCGTTGCCCACGCCTTGCTGTAGTCCGAGTGTAGAGGTACATCCGACTGATACGAGACGGTCTGAGTGACCTCATGTGAGACGAGTGAAGATACACTTGTGTGAATGAGGACATTACTGCATCGGTGACTTTTGGGACGTTGATGTCCATCTAGGGTCTAGGGCAGGCCTAGGGATGCATGTCCGCACGACTACCACTAATGTACAACCCCATCACCGGGCCTCTCTTTTGTATCGGCCTTGGTCCTCTTCCCCAAAAACACACTCGGCGGGAAGGGCATCCACAACGGACGTTTTGAAAGGGGACAATACTGTAGCCCGCCCTGACAAAGGCCATCTTCGCCTACAAAAGCTTCTCTAAGTAACACACAGGTGGGCTCGGGGGTGAACTTCGTCCTGCCGAGCCCCCAGCCTTGGTCCTCTTGCATCGGTTAGGAAACTTTTGGCGGGTCGCCTCAGGAACCCGCAGCTGGCCTCGGTTCCCTTAACACCAAAGGGGAAAGCCTGTCATTTTGTGCCTAATGGCACCAGCCCTGGCGTCGCGCAACGTGGCCAACGTCACCCACATAGGGAGTTCGGACCGCGCGACCGTGGCAAGCAGCCCTTGGTAGATCCGCCCCTCAGGAGAAGGGGCGTCGGGAGGTGCTTCATTCTCGCGAGCCTCACGGGAACCTTCTTGGGAGAGGTCCTGATGACCCACAAGTGTAGGGGATCTATCATAGTCCTTTGGATAAGTAAGAGTGTCAAACCCAACGAGGAGCAGAAGGAAATGACAAGTGGTTTACAGCAATGTATTCTCTAGAAGCACTGAAATTATTGGTAACAGATAGTAGTGTGATAAGATGATTCGTAGCAAGTAGCAAGTAACAATAGTAACGAAGGTGCAGAAAGATGGCCCAATCCCTTTTGTAGCAAGGGACAAGCCTGGAGAAACTCTTATATGAGGTAAAGCGCTCCCGAGGACACATGGGAACTTCTGTCAAGCTAGTTTTCATCATGCTCATATGATTCGCGTTCGCTACTATGATAGTTTGATATGTGGGTGGACCGGTGCTTGGGTGCTTCCCTTACTTGGACAAACATCCCACTTATGGTTAACCCCTCTCGCAAGCATCCGCAACTATGAAAGAAGAATTAAGACAAAGTCTAACCATAGCATTAAACTAGTGGATCCAAATCAGCCCCTTACGAAGCAACGCATAAACTAGGGTTTAAGCTTCTGTCACTCTAGCAACCCATCATCTACTTATTACTTCCCAATGCCTTCCTCTAGGCCCAAATAATGGTGAAGTGTTATGTAGTCGATGTTCACATAACACCACTAGAGGAAAAACAACATACAACACATCAAAATATCGAACGAATACCAAATTCACATGACTACTTATAGCAAGACTTATCCCATTTCCTCATGAACAAAACTGACTACTCACAAAGCATAATTATGTTCATGACCAGAGAGGTATTGAATAGCATCAAAGATCTGAACATATAATCCTCCACCAAGTAATCCAACTAGCATCAACTACAAAGAGTAATTAACACTACTAGCAACCTTACAAGTACCAATCGGAGTCGCGAGACGGAGATTGGTTACAAAAGATGAACTTGGATTTGGATATGAGATGGTGCTGATGAAGATGTTGATGGAGATGAGTCCCCTCTGACAAGAGGAGTATTGGTGATGACGATGGCGATGATTTCCCTCTCCGGGAGCGAAATTTCCCCGGCAGGACGGCCCTGCTGGAGCTCTAGATTGGTTCTGCTCAAGTTCCGCTTGGTGGCGACTCCTCCCGAAAGCCTTCTTATGATTTTTTCTGGAATGAAGCACTCCATATAGCAAAAGATGAGTGCCGGAGGGGCAACAGGGGGCCCACAAGCCACCCAGGCCTGGCCAGGGGGTAGGTCGGGCCTGGCAGGCTTGTGGCCTCCTCGTGGCTCCCCTCCGGTACTTCTCCCCTCGTTGATTTTAACGGCTTTTGGAGTTGCGCAGAATAGGTATCTCAAACTTGCTCCTTTTTCAGACCAGAATTCCAGCTGCCGGCATTCTCCATCTTCATGTAAACCTTATAAAATAGGAGAGAAAAGGCATTAGTATTGTACCATGATGTGTAATAACAGCCCATAAAGCGATAAATATCAACACAAAAGCATGATGCAAAATGGACGTATCAACTCCCCCAAGCTTAGACCTCGCTTGTCCTCAAGCGGAAGCCGAGATCAACAAATATGCCCACATGTTTAGAGATAGAGGTGTCGATTAAACAAACTACGGACATGCAGGCATCATGATCATAATTAGAACAGCAATAACATCATATAAACTCTGATGCTAACGTGACAATTCCTTCACAGAGTGAAGTATGGATCAAGAACCTCATTGAGAATTAACAACCAATAGCCTTTAATCATTGAAGCAATTGCAATTTATCATAACATCGAAAGGAGTCAAATAAGATCTTGTAAAGCAAATCCACATACTCAATCATCCTTTCGTCTTCTAGAATTGCTAAAACTCACGTGGTACTCATGAGATCAAAGTTTCAGTTGGACAGAGAGGAAGATAGGGGCTTATAGTGTCGCCTCCCAACTACTTACCTCAAGGGTAATGTCAACAATAATAATTCATGAGTACTTACTTCCAAGTTGACATATGAATACAGATATTTCCCTAGCACATGACATTAGCCAAGATAAAGGCGAAATAAGGAATTGGTGTCGATCACCATGACTCTTTTAAGGACAAAAAGTAAAGGTACGAGATAGGCCCTTCGCGGAGGGAAGCAGAGGTTGTCATGCGGTTTTGAGGTTTGGATGTGTGACCTCTTAGTGTGAAGGAACATCACTTTATATTGCCTCATGTGATAAAGAACTTTATTATGCAGTCTGTCGCTTTTATGTCTTCCTCATCACAGGTTCGTACAAAGCTTATTTTCCACACACTAATAGATCATACATATTTAGGGAGCAATTTTTATTGCTTGCACCGATGACAACTTACTTGAAGGATCTTCTTCAATCCATAGGTAGGTATGGTGGACTCTCATGGCAATACTGGGTTGAAGGTTTATGGATGCACAAGTAGTATCTCTACTTAGTGCGGAAGTTTTGGCTGATATGAGGTGGAAGCAAGCGTCACATGCTAAGGGATCTCTAGTCATATAACATTGTTTGGAACCAAGCAAACATAATTCATTATGTTGTCTTCCTTGTCCTACATCTACTTCTAAGCATGTAATAGTTTAATGAGTGTTCACAATTATAGATGGTGCCCAAGATGATATATTTATATGTGAACCTCTGCTTCTTTATTACTTCCTATTAATTGCAACAATGACCAAGGTCTACGTTTGTCCACGCGCAAGAAGTTTCAATCAACATTCTTTTTCTATGTGAAGCCATCACTTCCCATAAGATCAATACATGATCTTTCATGCTTTTGTTCTTTTATCATTCTTTTGTTTAGATCATGGCATGAGGCAAGACCCTTAACTAAAGCACTCTTTATTATATGACTCGCGAGCTCGAGTACATCGGGGGTGACACAAAGAAAAAGTCAAGACTAGAGCATACTAAGAGCTTTATTCTAGTAGAAAAAGATAAAACCAAAAAGGATCAACTAAGAAAAGGGTAAAAGCAAAAGATGTGATGGTGATACGATACCGGGGCAACTCCCCCAAGCTTGGCACAAGCCAAGGGGATTACCCATACCCGTGCTCAGTTGTCTTCCTTCGAAGGTGATGGTGGTGGAGTTGTTGCAACCTGGGTTTGATCCTCCGTCTTCCAAGGCATATGTGCTCCATCATGGAAAGATGATTGAGTCTCCGGAATCCTCAAATCTGCAGCCAACAGTATTGATTTAAATCTATACTCATAATCACAGTTTTGGTTCTATAGGTCATAGATCTAGGCTTGAAGGTGATCAATTCTGTCATAGAGCCTGGAGAGGTGCTTCCCGATTTCATTGGCATCGATCTTGTGCTTGTTGGTGAACTCCGTGATCATCATGTGGTTGGTGTTGAGTCCGCGTTCCACCATCCCTTGGCACTTGAAGACTTGCTGCTCCATTGCTTTGAGCCTCACCTCCACGCGTCCAGTCTTCTTTGGCCCCTCAACATCACGGATGTGCAGCACCCCCTCATGCATCTCGATAGATTGAGGGTGTTGCAGAACTCCCGCGAGGTAGGGATTGATGACCTTCTCGAAGAACTTGTCCTTCTGAACTTTTGGGGACGTCATAGCGATCTAGATGTGTCTGCACACAAGCTCGAAACGAAAACAGAGGAGATTTGCGTGATACGAGGGTCAGACCTTTCGGGAGAATATATAATGAATTTTTCCCGACCAAAAGGAGTACTCCGCAAGAAAACAGAGTCCGGGAGGCACACCGCACACGAGGTGCCCACAAGCCACCCAGGCCCGGCCAGGGGGGTCTGCCGGGCCTGGCAGGCTTGTCATCTCCTCGTGCGCTTTCCGGACTACTTTAAATTTTTCTATTTTTCCAAAAATTCCAAACCGGAGAAAAATTTCTCCTGGAAAAGTTTTGGAGTCGGTTTACTTACCGAATCACATACCTCCTCGTTTTTGGAGTCTGAAACAGGCTGATAAATATCCCTTATGTACTCCTCCAGAGTTATGGTATTAATGATATTGCTTTCAACATTTATGGGAGTACCTGAGATATAATGCTTGATTCTTTGCCCATTTACAACTCCCGGATAATTACCTTCCGTGTTGTTGATCTTGATGGCACCGGAACGATATACTTCAGCAACAATGTAAGGACCTTCCCATTTGGAGAGAAGCTTGCCTGCAAAAAATCTTAAACGGTTATATAGAAAGACATAATCACCTACATTGAACTCACGTTTCTGTATCCTTTTATCATGCCACCTCTTAACTTTTTCTTTGAACAACTTGGCATTTCATATGCCTGAGCTGTCCATTCATCGAGGGAGCTAATGTCAAATAACCTCTTCTCACCAGCAAGTTTGAAATCAAAGTTGAGCTCTTTGATTGCCCAATAAGCCTTATGCTCTAGCTCAAGAGGTAAATGACATGCTTTACCGTAAACCATATTGTATGGAGACGTGCCCATGGGTTTCTTATAAGCAGTTCTATAAGCCCACAGTGCATCATCAAGCTTCTTAGACAAATTCTTTCTAGACCTATTAACAGTCTTTTGCACAATTAGTTTAATCTCTCTATTGCTTAACTCTACTTGACCACTGGACTAAGGATGATAGGGCGTTGCAATTCTATGGTTGACATCATACTTAGCAAGCGTTTTACGGAAAGCACCATGAATAAAATGTGAACCACCATCAGTCATTAGATATCTAGGGACTCCAAATCTAGGGAAAATAACTTCTTTAAGCATCGTGATAGAGGTGTTGTGATCAGCACTACTAGTTGGGATAGCTTCTACCCACTTAGTAACGTAATCAAAGCAACTAGGATATGAGCATACCCGTTGGATTTTGGAAAAGGTCCCATATAATAAAAAAACATCAAATGGTTCAATGAAAAGTGAATAATTCATAGGCATTTGTTGACGTTTACTGATGTTACCTATTCTTTGACATTCATCACAAGACAAGACAAACTTACGGGCATCCTTGAAGAGATGGGCCAATAGAAACCTGATTGCAATACCTTGTGTGCAGTTCTATCTCCCGCATGGTGTCCTCCGTAAGCCTCGGAGTGACACTTCTGTAGGATCTGTCCCTGTTCATGCTCAGGTACACCACGTCTAATAACACCATCTACTCCTTGTTTATAAAGGTGAGGATAATCCCAAAAGTAATGTCTCAAATCAAAGAAGAATTTCTTCTTTTGCTGGTATGTGAAACTAGGTGGTATATATTTAGCAACAATATAATTTGCATAATCAGCATACCACGGTGTACTACGTGAAGCATTGATGACATTCAATTGCTCATCAGGAAAGCTATCATCAATAGGTTGTGGGTCATCAAGAACATTCTCCAACCTAGACAAGTTATCTGCTACGGGGTTCTCAGCACCCTTCCTATCAACAACATGCAAATCAAATTCTTGTATCAAGAGAACCCATCTGGTAAGTGTAGGTTTAGCATCTTTCTTTTCCATAAGATACTTAATAGCAGCATGATCAGTGTGAATAGTCACCTTGGAATGAACAATGCAAGACCTGAACTTTTCACATGCAAACACGACTGCTAAAAATTCCTTTTCAGTAGTAGCATAGTTTCTTTGGGCATTGTCTAGAGTTTTACTAGCATAATAAATAACATTCAACTTCTTATCAACCCTTTGTCCTAGAACAACACCAACAGCATAATCACTAGCATCACACATAATTTCAAAAGGTAAGTTCCAATCAGGTGGTTGAACATTAGGTGCGGTTATCAAGGCTTTCTTAAGTATTTCGAAGGCTTCCTCACAATCATCATCAAAAAAAAGGAATATCCTTTTGCAAGAGATTGGTAATACGCCTAGAAATCTTAGAGAAGTCTTTAATGAACCTTCTATAGAAACCAGCATGACCAAGGAAACTTCTTATACGTTTAATGTCTGTAGGCCATGGCATTTTCTCGATCACATCAACCTTAGCCTTATCAACTTCAATACCTCTTTCAGAAATTTTATGTCCTAAGACGATGCCTTCATTAACCATAAAGTGGCACTTCTCCCAATTCAAGACAAGTTTGGTATCTTTACATCTCTGCAAAACTCGATCAAGGTTGCTGAGGCAATCATCAAAAGAAGACCCGTAAACGGAGAGGTCATCCCTGAAAACCTCAACAATCTTTTCACAAAAGTCGGAGAATATATCCATCATACATCTTTGAAAGGTAGCAGGTGCATTACATAAGACAAAAGGCATACGTTTGTAAGCAAAGGTACCGAAAGGGCAGGTAAAAGTAGTTTTCTCCTGATCAGATTGTGCAACATGTATTTGAGGGAAACCAGAATAACCATCTAGACAGCAGAAGTGTGTGTGTTTGGACAATCTTTCTAGCATTTGGTCAATAAGAGGCAAAGGGTAGTGATCTTTCCTAGTGGCCTTATTCAATTTCCTAAAATCAATTACCATCCTATAGCCAGTAATAATCCTCTATGGGATCAATTCATCTTTATCATTAGGGACAACGGTGATACCTCCCTTCTTAGGGACGCAATGCACCGGACTTACCCAATCACTATGAGCAACATGATAGATAATACCTGCTTCCAGGAGCTTTAGTATTTCTTTTCTTACTACCTCTTTCATCTTAGGATTTAATCTTCGTTGATGATCAACAACTAGTTTGGAATCAGGATCGGTTTTAATTTTGTGCTCGCATAGAGTGGGACTAATGCCCTTAAGATCATCAAGAGTATATCCAATAGCAGCACGGTGCTTCCTCAGAGTTTTCAATAATTTATTTTCTTCATGCTCTGAAAGGCTAGCACTAATAATAACAAGATATATCTCTTTTTCATCAAGATAAGCATACTTAAGAGTATCAGGTAACTGTTTAAGCTCGAACACAGGATCACCCTTTGCTGGGGGGGGATCTCCAAGCAGTTCAACAGGCAAATTATTCTTAAGGATAGGATGTTGTTCAAAGATAACTCTATCTATCTCATTCCTTTCAACCATATGCATATCATTTTCATGCTCAAGCAAGTATTGCTCTAAAGGATCTGTAGGAGGCACAACGATAGAAGCTAGGGCAATAATTTCATCCTTACTAGACAATTCTTTTTCATGAGGTTGTCTACCAAACTTGGTGACATTGAATTCATGTGACACACCTTCAAAGCCAAGAGTGACAGTTTGCTTCTCACAGTCAATATGAGCATTGACAGTATTGAGGAAAGGTCTACCAAATATGATGGGACAAAAGCTATTTTGTGTGGTAGCAAGAACAAGAAAATCAGCAGGATACTTAGTTTTACCACACAAGACTTCAACATCTCTAACAATTCCAAAAGGGCAGATA
Source organism: Hordeum vulgare subsp. vulgare (assembly GCF_904849725.1). Classification (NCBI taxonomy): domain Eukaryota; kingdom Viridiplantae; phylum Streptophyta; class Magnoliopsida; order Poales; family Poaceae; genus Hordeum; species Hordeum vulgare. The sequence continues at coordinate 210,268,094 of NC_058520.1, read as the reverse complement.
GTATCTCTATTGGCAAGCTGAATAGTGACATCAATAGGTTCCATCTCGACAGGTGCAATCTCGTCTTTAATTTCATCATATAAAGATGGAGGTGTTGCACTAACACTAGCACCCACATCACATAAACCATGATAACAACAATCTCCTATCTTAACAGAAACAACAGGCATGCCAACAACATGCCTATGTTTGTCTCTAGTATGAGGTTTAGCAATTCTAGCAGCATCTTCACAGAAGTGAATATCACGCCCATTAACATTGTCGGACAGGAGATCTTTGATAATAGCAATGCTAGGTTCAACTCTAATTTGCTCAGGGGGTGTAGGTGTTCTAATGTAGCCCCTACGTATCACAGTTGAAGCTTTAGAATGATCCTTTATTCTAACAGGGAAAGGTGGTCTCTCAATGTAAGCACTAGGAACAATAGGATCATTATAAGCAATGACTTTCTCTTCAACTGGATTGGGTTTAACTACATTGACTTCTAAGGGAGGATGATATTTAAACCACTTCTCTTTAGGGAGATCAATATGAGAAGCAAATGATTCACACAATGAAGCTACTATCTCAGAGTCAAGTCCATATTTGGCGCTAAAATCACAAAAAGTATTTGTTTCAACGAAGGATTTAATGCAATCAAACTTGAGATTCATACATGACTCCTTACCTTCATCAAACTCCCAATCTTCAGAGTTGCGTTTAATCCTTCCCAATAATTTCCATTTGAAGTCAATATCTCTCTTCATAAAAGAACCGGTACAAGAAGTATCAAGCATGGTGTGATTATCATGAGAAAGCCGAGCATAGAAGTTTTGAATAATAATTTCTCTTGAGAGCTCATGGTTGGGGCATGAATATAACATTGACTTAAGCCTCCCCCAAGCTTGAGCGATGCTTTCTCTGTCACATGGCCAAAAATTATAGATATAATTCCAATCACGATGTACTAGATGCATAGGATAAAACTTTTGATGAAATTCCAATTTCAATCGGTTGTAGTTCCATGATCTAGTATCAACACATAGCCTGTACCATGTCAATGCCTTATCCCCCAAAGATAAGGGAAAGACCTTCTTCTTGACCTCATCCTCGGGCAAACCTGCAAGCTTAAATAAACCACAAACTTCATCTACATAGATTAGATGCAAGTCGGGATGTGATGTTCCATCTCCTGTAAAAGGATTAGCCAACAGTTTCTCTAGCATACCCGAAGGAATTTCATAAAAAATATGTTCAGTAGGTGCAGAAGGTTGAGGAGCAACTCCTTGTGCTTCCATTCGAGGTGAAGATACCATGAACAAGCTCCTCAAAGGATTAGTTTCCATAGTGACAAGTGACAATAAATTTCAGCACACTATATAAATGTTTCCTTACCAAATTCCACTTATAAAGGCGCTTCACTCCACGGCAACGGCGCCAGAAAAGATTCTTGATGACCCACAAGTGTAGGGGATCTATCATAGTCCTTTCGATAAGTAAGAGTGTCGAACCCAACGAGGAGCAGAACAAACTGACTGGTGGTTTTCAGCAAGGTATTCTTTGCAAGCACTGAAATTATCGGTAACAGATAGTAGTGTGATAAGATGATTCGGAGCAAGTAGCAAGTAACAATAGTAATGAAGGTGCAGCAAGATGGCCCAATCACTTTTGTAGCAAGGGACAAGCCTGGACAAACTCTTATATGAGGTAAAGCGCTCCCGAGGACACATGGGAATTTCTGTCAAGCTAGTTTTCATCATGCTCATATGATTCGCGTTCGCTACTTTGATAGTTTGATATGTGGGTGGACCAGTGCTTGGGTGCTGCCCTTACTTGGACAAACATCCCACTTATGGTTAACCCCTCTCTCAAGCATCCACAACTACGAAAGAAGAATTAAGACAAAGTCTAACCATAGCATTAAACTAGTGGATCCAAATCAGCCCCTTACGAAGCAACGCATAAACTAGGGTTTAAGCTTGTGTCACTCTAGCAACCCATCATTTACTTATTACTTCCCAATGCCTTCCTCTAGGCCCAAATAATGGTGAAGTGTTATGTAGTCGACGTTCACATAACACCACTAGAGGAAAAACAACATACAACACATCAAAATATCGAACGAATACCAAATTCACATGACTACTTATATCAGGACTTATCCCATGTCCTTACGAACAAAAGTGACTACTCACAAAGCATAATTATGTTCATGACCAGAGAGGTATTGAATAGCATCAAAGATCTGAACATATAATCTTCCACCAAGTAATCCAACTAGCATCAACTACAAAGAGTAATTAACACTACTAGCAACCTTACAAGTACCAATCGGAGTCGCTAGACGGAGGTTGGTTACAAGAGATGAACAAGGGTTTGGATATGAGATGGTGCTGATGAAGATATTGATGGAGATGAGTCCCCTCTGACGATAGGAGTATTGGTGATGACGATGGCAATGATTTCCCCCTCCGGCAGGGAAATTTCCGCGGCAGGACGACCCTGCCGGAGCTCTAGATTGGTTGTGCTCAAGTTCCGCCTCGTGGCGACGGCGGATCCTCCCGAAAGTCTTATTCTGATTTTTTCTGGAACGAAACCCTCCATATAGCAAAAGATGGGTGCCGGAGGGGCAACAGGGGGCCCATAAGCCACCCAGGCCCGGCCAGGGGGGTAGGCCGGGCCTGGCAGGCTTGTGGCCTTCTGGTGGCTCCCCTCCGGTAATTCTTCCGCCCAGTATTTTTCATAAAATCCAAAATAATTCGTCGTTGATTTTAGCATCTTTTGGAATTGCGCAGAATAGGTATCTCAAACTTGCTCCTTTTTCAGACCAGAATTCCAGCTGGCAGCATTCTCCCTCTTCATGTAAACCTTATAAAATAAGAGAGAAAAGGCATAAGTATTGTACTGTGAAGTGTAATAACATCCCATAAAGCGATAAATATCAACACAAAAGCATGATGCAAAATGGACGTATCAGGGCCCCGCGAGCGGCCCCTCTCGAGGAGTGGACCTCTTCAGTGTCGTATCCCCGGGCCTTGATAGGGAGCGCTCTGAGGCCCGCAAAGCGCAGCGGGCCCTGGACCGCAGGCCGGCGGGCGTGGGTACACCCGGTCCCAGAGCCCCGACACCACCCTCCAAAAGGTAATAAATGTGGTAGAACGGTGAACTCCTTGCTCTTGTGCTTCGAAAGATAGCCCCCTCAACACTTAATCACTCTCTGATAGATTTGGCATGGGTGGAAGAGATTGATTTAGTGGAAAGTAACTTGGGGAGGCTAGATTTTAAGTTTCTAATGGATGGACTGGAATATCTTGATCTCAACACATGAGTAGGTTTCTCTATCTCGGAAAAATGGATATGGCAAGTGTATGGGTGTTCTGAGTGCTTGTCGTGCGAATGAGAGGTGGTGGATGGGTATATATACGCATCTCCAAAAATCCAACCGTTACAGCATTTTTGCCCAACTTAGTGAAACCAAAATGACTCTCGGTGGCATCGAGTTGCACTAAATGTGGCAACTTTTGAATTCTCGATGAGACCAAAACATGAATCTTGGTGGTACCGATATGGTGACCTAGGGCAGTGTCCAAATCTCAGTGACACCAATTTCAAAACTCAGAAATTCCGAATATTGAAATTGACAAACCAGAAAGGTAGTCACTGATTTTCGGTGGCACCAAAGTGAAAGTTGGTGGTACCAAGATTCTAGGGTTTGGCATAGGTTCAATCTTTGGAAAACTTGGTATGGCCATGTGGAAATTATTTGTGGCACCGATTTTGATGTTTAGGTTTCGGACAGAGAATTTTGTGGGAGAATGGTAGAGTATTTTTGGTGGCTATCTCTAAGCACTTGAGAGACCAATTCATCATAGATACCTCACACCTTTTCATAGTATTGGCTTTCCTATGGACTCAAATGTGATTTCTCACAAATTTAAATTGCAGAGTCTTGTAGCTTGAAGCTTGGACAATCCTTTTCCTTTCCTTCGGGCTTCTCCACACAATCCTTAGCCAATGCTCTTCATGGACTATACCTGAAATATACTAGGTAAAAGTGTTAGTCAAGGAGACAATGTATGTTTTCATGAATTATCAAAACCACAAAGAGAACATATCTTTTTTCACTTACCGCCCATGCTGACACCGAGGAAATCTTGTGAAAGTGCGACAGTTGTCAAAAAATTACCTAACAAGCTCATGTGTCGACTCAAGACTTATGGATGATTCCAATCACTTGGTAATTTGTAGTATGGGGGCTTCACATGGTTGGTCCGTTCAACACATCCTTAGATAAGAAGACCCACCTTTTGGTGGTGGTTGAGAAGTTCACCAAGTGGATTGAAGCAGAGCCAATCAGCAGTGACGATGCCGAGACAACGCTGAAGTTTTTGAAAAAACTGATTTTTAATTTGGGGTATCCACATAGCATCATCACACATAATGGTACCAATGTGTCTAAAGGATCTATGGAACAATTATGTCAACGTGAGCATATATGGCTTGACTTAGCCTTGGTTGCGCATCCACAATCTAATGGACAAGCCGAATGAGCTAATCAAGAGATACTACGTGGAATCAAACCTCGACTTATGGTTCCTATGGAACAAACCCCTGGTTGTTTGGTTGAGGAACTTACCGCATTACTTTGGATCATATGGACTACTCCCAACAGATCAACATGCTACACGTCGTTTTTTCTGGTTTACGAAGCAAAAGTTGTTTTGCCAAGTGCTATCAGACATGATTCCCTCAGGGTTACAACTTATCTGAGGCTGATAATGAACAAGCCCGTCAGGACTCCCTAGATGCAATGAAAGAAGAATGTGACCTCCGAGCATCATGACCTACCTACCAACAAGACCTACGTCGCTACCATAGCTGTAGAGTTCGCAGTCGGAATTTCAAGGAAGGTCACTTAGTGTTGTGTTTGATTCAAAATCAAACAGGCATGCACAAGCTTTCACCACTATGGGAAGGACCTTTTGTCATTAGCAAAAACCTCAACAATGGGTCATAGTGCCTGTTGACCTACGTGATCACAAGAAGTCACACTCCTCTAAAGAGGAGACCAACATGCCTTGGAACATTGCTCATCTTCCGCCTTCTTATACTTACAGACACTGGCTCCAAATCAATGTACATACCTATATATGTATACCTTTAGGTTCAATATAATAAATCCGACACCCAGAAAACTCGGGGTCTCTGTGGTTTAATCTCAAAAAAGTTGTGCATGAGTCTTTATTCTTTGAACATACAAGTCATCTGGGGTCTCCCGACTCAACGAGTTAGCCTTTAATATCCCTCTTGACCCGGCTAAATGCCACTAGAAACTTAGTTAAACATGCCTGTTTGCAAGATGCTACTCCGAAAAGGTGACCCCGTGTACTTTTGATAAGTCAATCCATCTGGACCATGAACGTATCCGAGTTGAAACACTCGCTTGAGTAACTTGACTCACAGAAAGTAGGGATAAACTATGGGCTATAATGCGAGCTTCATTGCAGCAAGACTTGAGCATCGAAAGCTAGTCTCAATGCTGAGCCTCAAAAGCATGCTTATAAATTTTCATCACTTTACTTTCAAAAGTTTGTATATCTTCCTATCTATAAGTCCTAATTTCCAGGTACAAATTTTATCTTATTTTTTATCGGGTCAATTCTAGACATCCGAGTTATGACACTAGATCATACAATGACTAGTCATTTTTGGTAAAACCATCAAGACTTGCTTGCTATATCCATGCATGATCTCATCCTGCCGGATCATGATAAACAGAAGAAATACGTTTTATTCGATAACAAGAATCACTATGCAAAGCAAACCCATTGATAAGTTGCCATAGAGAAGATAACGAGTCAACGAGTATTACATGCACGATGGCACACCAGATGGATCAAGTTCATTACTCCTATTACATGTTCATTTCATAACCAAAAAAAGATTAGAGTTTTTTTTTCAGACCTAAGGACTACTCTTGTAGGCCGGCTTGTGCGTCTTTTGCCTCCGCTTCCTTATGTTGGTCCTCCACGTGAGTGCCTTCTCGATCCGCCTGATCTGGCTCATCTTATTGGATCTGGGGGTCCCTTCGAATCCACAGGATTGTGGTCAGAGCCTTGAAATTTGAGTCTCTAGGTACGATAATAGTTGAGTTAACATGAGGAGCAAAATGTTGCTTACGACGAGGAGACGCAAGTTCAAAGGGTTTGTTCTTCAGCTGGTCTATGCGCTTATTCTCCATCAAATAGGCAAGTTGATACTTCACCAGATTCGGCTCGTCAGCAATTAGAGTTGACATCGGGCGGGTCTCCTTCATACAATTGGCATAGTCCTCTTCCAAAAATTCTGAGCCATCAGTTTTGTATTCTGGAAACCTGCGTTCCATCGCCATTAGGTCCAACTATTGCAAATATGCAATTGCGCGAGCAAGTGCCACATTAGCCCCAACACGAGCCATCAATCTCCTAAACTCTTCAAACCATTGAGGTACTGTAGACATCTGATTCAGCATATCTTTAAGTCTTTTAGGAGGCTCCTCGGGATTTTTTACCGCCATTATGGAAAAAACACATCCCGCGAACATCTGCTCCACATATGCGAATATCGCTTTGAGCTTTACAATTGGCTCTTGCAAGATATTGTGACTTTTTCTCCCTCCACAAAGAAGACAAGCATGAACATGAGTCAGCAAATTTGATGACCTGGAATATTATAATAGAGAGATCAAAAGTTGTACCAAAGCTGGCAACAGTCATATCAGTAATATGCTTCTGCAGGGTTTTTAACTCATCAGTGACTGAGCCGAGACTCTTTTCTGCCTCTTCTTCTCGCATACATAAGGCAACTTATTACATGCCAGAATTGGCCTTAGCTAGATCCAGAAGATCGTTCACTTGGCGCATGGAATGTTGAAGACGAGCGGCCAGCAGTTCTGCATCAGTCTTGAGCTTCTTCTCTTCTTTAAATTACCTTTGCAGGCCGGCTGCGGCACACTCGGCCTCCTCCAATGATGCCCATGCAAACATAGAAAGCATGAGAGCATGTATATAAGCCCCGAGCCGCCATGGGCAGATGACCCAGCACTTGGGGGCTACAACATACAAAAATTGGTTTATTTTTCAATCCCCATGTTGTTGCAAGCAATCCACATGGCACTTGGGGGCTAATATGAGACACTTCTATTCTAAACGACATGAAAACTAGGCTATCTCACAGAGATAAGATGGCCATTGTGGGCTACAATTTCTATTCTACAAATTTAGAGATAACAAATATTTCTCTACAAGAAAGATCTAGCCATCTCAACAACATAAGTTGTCCTTTGGGGGCTACAGGTGTCACTTTTATCTTCAATATTTCAGGTAATCCAAGAAGTATCGGCTCATTATTATCATAATAAGTCGGTCCTTGAGGGCTACAATTGGTTCTTGAGACAACAACAAGAACCAACTCACAACTTATTGTACTAAGCTGGCCCTTGGGGGCTATGATAGTATGCATGATAAATGGCAAAGGACAAAGTTTTACCTCATATTTTCACTTCAAAGTGTTGACCAAGTTCATTTCAGTGTCCAGGCTCTTAGACAGCTGGGTCAGATATTGTTCATACAGGCCATCAATATCAAGAGCAGAAAACTCCGGAAGCTCCAGCTTGGCTTTTCCTTTTTCCAACATCTTCGGCTCATTTTCGGTTAGAAGCTTAGCCAAAACATTTGAAGTTCTAGGAGCATGGAAATCTTCTCCTACAATGGCTACTTCTGTATTGTTCATGGAGGCTGATGGGGCGGTCCTATCCACATTGAGCACATGATTTGAAGGGTGAGGGGGGCTTGATGGTTGAAAGGTCTGGTCATTTGGCACACCATGATCTTTAGCAGATGTCTCCATAATGAACCGTAATTACCGGCTCTTTAACATGGTCCATCTCCATGTCATGAGCCGGCTCAGTACCCAAACCCGAGTCATTTTGGCCAAAGGTCTCAACATGAGTTTCCACTTCATCCGGTGGCTGATTTGGAATAATGCGGTCCACAACATCAAAAGATGACTCGCCATCCTTTTTACTCGCGAAGGCTTTGGCTCTGCAGTCATAAAACCAAAGTATTGGATTAAGGAAAATTCAAGTGATGGCAAAATAAATGCAATTTAAGTAAAAAAACTAACCCATATTTAATGGTAAAAGCTGAGAGCTGTGTTGTTGTTTAGTTTCCAAAAGAAGGCGACGATTCCTGATAAAGTGAATTAGAAGGGTTGAGAGGTTGTTCAAAGAGGCCAGCTCAGGGATGAGAAGCAGTCGGACTAGGTGGCACCTCAACGCGGTGCTTAGGGGCGGCCAGCTCGAGAGATAAGCTGGGGGATAGTTCCCAGAGCTGCTCCAGGTCATGCGTTTTAGTTGATCGTCGTGTTAATTTTTATTGAGAGGAAGTTCGGATCTAAGTAAGCATGTGAGTGAGAAAAGTTAAGTTTCCTAATGGCTTGCACCTTCCTCTTCGGGATATATGGTTTTGATGAGTTGGAGGAAATAGAAATTACCTCAACATTGTTGGCTTGACTAGTTTTGTTGTTATCCTGAAAGGTGGATGTGTGAGCAAGAGAAATAAACCATCGGCCAAGATAGTCAAGCTCTACCTCAGAATCTTCTCCCGAATCACTATCATTTGTGGGGCCATCAACCAACTTAGTTTGAGAGTGAAAAATAGTATTGCCCCTGGCTTGCCACCACTCAAACTTGGTCTATGGAAACATACAAACCATAAAATGAGTATGATAAAGTTGGAAAAATCTGACGGTAAAAATAAAGAAAGCTCAAGAAGTACTCACTGAAGGAACCGGGTTGGTCAAGCAAAATGGAGCCAACCCCATGATGCTGCATTTTCTCCTTTGAATCACCAAAGAATCTCTTGGTGGCCTTATTGATGTCACTGTGAGACAGTTTCTTCCTACTGAAATGTTGAACATCTTTCAACTCGCATGTGTACTTACACATCAAGTCGCCTCTTAGAATAAGAGGTGGAATCGACCAACTTATCCAACACCGGTTCAAGCCGATTACGGTGAGGTCGTTAGCATTCAAGGCCCCTAGACTTAGAAGCACAGACACCAGTTGTTTTCTCTCGTCTTCAGCAAGACAACTAGGAAATTTAGTGGAGGAGTTAAGTAGTTCCAATGTGTAACGTTGAAAGGGTTTTTGGCCTTCATGGGCAGTGTTCATGCAATAAGACCAAGTCTCGTTCCAGCCCTTTGGGTGACTCACCAGTTTTGATTCAGGAAAATTATTGTTTTTTCTTTTCTAATAGAAAATGCACCAAGCTCTATGTTGGGGCCATGCTTTACTTCAGTTTGGTGACTAATGTAAAAAAAACTCTCTAAAACGAGTGATGGACGGCTCAATTTGAAGATATACTTCGCATAGGACCTGGAACTGGCAAATGTTGGTCATTCAGTTGGGACCAATGTCTTGTCACCTAAGATGGAAGAAATTCAGAAGATTCGTAACGAATTTTGACCCGGGCAGTCGAAAACCTCTGTGCACGTAGTCCATGAAAAAAATAATCTCCCCTTGCTTGTGTTGAGGGAAGGGCTCTTCTTCAGGTGCCTGCCACCTGATTTCGGCTTGAGGCGGCAAAAGTCCTTGAGACATGAGGTTTTCCAATGTAAGCACCGACTCTTGCGATCTAACCCAGCCGTAAGCCTTGTTCGTTTTGGGAGCCATCATGATTTTTACAGATCCAAGTGTAAAGGTAAAGATAAGAGAATAAGCGAGTATCTGATTGAGAAGTATCAAGGAGAATAAACCCGCTAGAACTTTCAAAAGAAGAAAAATAGCTTGATAAGCCGACAAATGAGTTGGATTGTATCTCGAGGCTCAATATGAAAAAATAAGTCGGTATATATCATTGAGCCGGCTAAAAGATGATGCGGGGACTAAAAGATTTCGTGAATTTTTACATATATACAAAGTACTTCCTACCAGGAAGGAAGGACAGATGAATCTAATAGTGCAGAAGAAAAGAAAATAAAAAGGCTTAAATTACGGAAAGAATATTGACACGTGACTGTTACGAACTCTTCAGGGGTTTGGAGAAGATCTACGCATTACAAAACATGAGCAGAACTAAGAGTATGATTTATTGGTGGGGATTTGATGACAAGCTAGACTCACATTAAAAATCTAGTTTTATTTCTGGTGATGCTTCGACGAACTTTTGAGAACACGGAAAAAACCTAATGGAAGGGATAGTGCTTACCGGATCAGAAGTGAGGAGGAATTTGGACAATCTTGTTCCCAAAGAAGACATCATTCGATGTTTGTGAAGACCAACAAAAGTGGTGGCAGAGACGGCTAGGGTTGCAAGCAAGAACTATGGCGAACCTGGATACAACTCCGGGGACAAGACGAAGAAGAAGAGATAAAAATTGAATCCAAGGGGGGCTCAGGTCTCTTTATAATAAGACGGGAGCGCGAAATGGCATATTGGAAGAATAGAACGGTCGTAGTAATTTTTGGTTGGGATGATGCCTGGATTTTTGCGCCTGATTGGATTTGACGAGTATTCAAAAGGATTCTCCATGACGGCATGAAAGCATTAGTGGTCAGCAAGGTGACTTATGGTAGCGGTAGCCAAAAAGACGCTAAGTGTTGGACAAGGGAAGATAACCCGGAAGAATGTTAACCTGGACGAAAACTCCATATTAGATAGAAGAGAAATATCGGCTCAAGGGCGAAACTTGGTTTAGTTTTCACATTTTAGGTTTTCTTTCATTTTTCAGGATGGATTTTAACATGGATAAATCCAAATTAAACCAGGGGCTAATGTTGGGGATATACCCCACGGTATGACCCACCCAAGAGATGGCCCGACTATTGAAAGACGGCCCATGAGTAGCCCCCAATAGGCGGCTCATAAGAAGGTCGGCTCAAGGCTCGTGGCCTGGCGGGCCGAATTAAGGAAAGATGTCTTAGGAAGTTCTTCTTACTTGGGAAAAAGATGAATAGAAAGTAAATTAAGTCATGGGTCATATTACGACCCGGACTCTGTTGAAACCACGAAGCGTCAACCTATATATAAAGGATAGCCCATGAGGCAGAAAGATTAAGTTAGAAACCCTCAAGAGCTATTTTAGTGACTCCACACCTATCGGGGTTGTGGGACCGGGGGTACCCAGGCCGGCTTGCCTGCGGCCCAGGGGCCGATGCATGTTGTGGGCCCCGGGATGCTCCCCGCCAAGGCCCAGGAGTCCGACCCTCGCGAGGCCCCTCCCTGCGAGGTGCTAATCATTGAAGGTTTTTGGGGACCTCCGGAGTCCCCCTCGAGGCCGTCCCCTCGGGGCCCGCATGAAGAAGCTGCCTTGTGACAATCCTCCCCTGAGGGGCGGACTAACCAAGGGCGGCCTACCGGGGTTGCACGGTCCAACCTCCTCAAGTGGGTGACATGAGCCATGATGCACGACACCAGGGTCGGTGCGAGCACCCACGAATAAAGAAGCTTTCCCCTTTAGTACTAAGGGAGCCGAGCCAGCCGGCGGGTTCCCAAAGCAACCCCTAAAGGTTTCCAAATTGGTGCAAGTGGTCCAAGGATGGGGGCTTAGCAGGATGGAGGTCAGCACCGAGCTCACCAGCGCGTCATAGCGAAGCACCTTTGCACGCGAAGACCACCTTTGTGAGGGTCAGGCCGCAGTCATGTCCCCTTTCAAACTGGCCATTATGGCGTACCATCCCGTCAAGTGTGTTTTCGAAGGAAGAGAATGAAGGCCGGTATAAATGAGAGGCCCGACCTCTGTAGCAGGGACTCGCTCGATCGAGCATCTCCACTACGGCAAGAACCCACCTTTGTACTCATCTTCCACCTCAAGCAATCCAAACTAGCGGGGGTAGGGTTTCATACAGCAAGGTGGCCTCAACCTGGGTAAACTGCTCGCGTGTTCTTGTTTGCTTTCCTTAGCTCAAGCCATCAGAGAGTCGCGGTGAAGTTGAGAGGTAGAAGAGGGTAGGAAAGCAAGCGCAGCCCAGAGTTCGAACCTTTCTGGGTTTGTGGAACCCCAATTCTGACATTTGGTGCACCAAGTAGGGGTGCGCAGCCATTCTTCATCTCCGATTTCACTGCCAGCTTCACCGACCCCATGGACGACGCTCGCCGTGTGCATGCCGAGCATAGTGTTGCATGGGTCGTGGTAACCGCGCCTGCGGGGCCTGGCTCCCACCGTCACTCTGTCGGGGTCGAGGTGGAGGCCACTGACCCCGCTGCCCGCAAGCGAAAACCTTCATCCGTGCACACTTCTGTGCGGCGGGAGGGCAGCACCGCCACGACATCCTCCTCCCACGCCCATCTTGAACGTGTGAACGCGCAGCGGCGCTGCTCATGGCGCGCGAGCTGCTTCGCTTCCGCCCGGCGGACATTCGCTACGATGCATGGCTGGGCCGCATCACCGAGCTCGTCACCGCCGCCGGAGAGGCCCAGGTGCCCTCTCGCTCACTTCACCCCCCTCCGTCCCACGATGGAGAGGAGGCTTACGGAGCGCCGTCGCCTCCTCCCGCATGCGGCGACCATGTTGAGCCCAGCCGCGGCGCGCGTCTGGGGAACCCGCCTCATGAACCACCACCGCACGCCCAAGATGAAGGAGACTACTGCGAGATCGTCCGGTGTGAGGCTCCGCTCGACGTGCGCACGGTCCTCGAGCAGGAACATCAGCGCCTGGACCAGGACGTCCAGGATATCATAGCGGCTAGGCGCCGAAACCGGGCTGCCCTTACCCGTGGCGGCTCATCAAGCACTATGGGTTGTCGGGCCTTCACCCATGAGCTGTGCACGGTCGTTTGGTCGGCCAAGTTCAAGCTAGACCTGCTCCCGCACTACGACGGCTTCCTCGACCCCATAGAGTTTCTCCAACACTACACCCTTAGCATCGAAGCAGTGGGCGGCGACGTTAAGGTCATGGCGAACTAGATTCCGATGGCACTCAAAGACAACGCACGGTCCTGGATCCTGAACTTGCTCGAGGACTCAGTCTCTTCTTGGAGCAACCTCTGCGAGCTGTTCGTCACCAACTTCAAGGGCATGCATGACCGTCCCCTCCCCGTCAATGACCTATGCCGTGTGAAACAACACCCTAGTGAGATCCTCCACAAGTACATCCAGCGGTACAGCCATTTGCACAACAAGATCCCACATGCCACAAACGAAGCAATCATCATGGCGTTCACCAATGGCGTCAAGGACCTCAAGATGTGCGAAAAATCTTGCCACCAATGACACCCCGGGCACGACCATGGAGTTGTTCAACCTGGCCGACAAATGCACCAAGGCCGAATAGGGCCGCCTGTTCGCCCATGACAACCCTGACGACGCACCCAAGGACGCCAAGGCCAAGGCAAAGAAGGTCAAGCGCAAAGGACCCGCCGTGCTTGTGCCTGAACCCGAGCAGAAGCGCGGCTGCGAGCAGGGCATACCCGAGAAGGAACGTTGCCCATTCTGCATGTACCACGACATGCACACCCAAAACGCAGAAGGCTGCCAGGAGCTCAGGGTCCTCCGGGACGAGCGGGTTGGCCGGCGCCCGGAGCACAACGACCGCGGTGCTTGTCATGGCGGTGGCTATGGCGGGGACATATGGGACAGCCGCGACTGCAACCCTCGTTGGGGATGGTACGAGCATCCTCGTGATAACGGCTGGTGCGACCAGCCTTGTGAGGTGCGTCCTCGGGACAATGCAGGGCTCCCTCCGCTGTCTTCGCCGCCGCCGAGGTGGAACAAGGACAACTGCTACCTCTTGAGCTTGCGTTGGTTTTTCCCTTGAAGAGGAAAGGGTGATGCAGCACAGTAGCAATAAGTATTTCCCTCAGTTTGAGAACCAAGGTATCAATCCAATAGGAGTATCAAGATGAGGCACCAATGTTCCTACGAAAAAACAAACAAACTTGCACCCAACGCTATATAGGAGTTGTCAATCCCTTCACGATTATTTGCAAGGTGAGATCTGAAGGTGAAAAGTGCAACAAAGTAATTGTGTAGATCTGAAAATATGATGTGAAGTAGACCCGGGGGCCATAGTGTTCACTAGAGGCTTCTCTCATGATAGCAAGTATTACGGTGGGTGAACGAATTACTGTCGAGCAATTGATAGAATCGCGCAAAGTCATGATGATATCTAAGGCAATGATCATACATATAGGTATCACGTCCGAGACAAGTAGACCGATACTTTTTGCATCTACTACTATTACTCCACACATCAACCCCTATCCAGCATGCATCTAGTGTATTGAGCTCGTAACAAAGAGAGTAACGCCTAAAGCAAGATGACATGATGTACAGGGATAGATTCGTGCAATATGATATAAACCCCATCTTTTTACCCTTGATGGCAACAACATGATGCGTTCCTCGCTACCCCCTCTATCACTAGTTGAGGACACCGCATGGTATGAACCCAAAACCAAGCACTTCTCCTATTGCAAGAATTATAGATCAAGTTGGCCAAACGAAACCCACAACTCGATGAGAATTACAAGGATACGAAATCATGCATATAAGAGATCAGAGGAGACTCAAATAATATTCATAGATAATCTTATCATAAATCCACAATTCATCGGATCTTGACAAACACACAACAAAAGAAGATTACATCGGATAGATCTCCATGAAGATCATGGAGAACTTTGTATTGAAGATCCAAGAGAGAGAAGAAGCCATCTAGCTACTAGCTATGGACCCGAAGGCTGTGGTGAACTACTCACGCATCATCGGAGAGGCAATGGTGTTGATGAAGAAGCCCTCCGTGTCCGAATCCCCCCTCCGGCAGGGCACCAGAATGGTCCCCAGATGGGATCTTGTGGAGACAGTAGCTTGCGGCGGCGGAAAAGTATTTTCGTGGCTCTCCCAGGTGGTTTTGGATTTTTAGAGAATTTATAGGCGGAAGAGGCAGGGCAAAGGAGCCATGTGGGGCCCACAAGCTTGCTATGCGCCCCCCAGGCTGCGGCTAGGGGGCTTGTGACCTCCATCGAGGTCTCCTGCCTTGGTTCTCAAGTTCCCTGCATATCTTCTGTTATGGAAAAAATCGTCCCGCGGGTTTTATTCCGTTTGGACTCCGTTTAATATTCTTCTCTGAAAAAGGTCAAAAACACAGAAAAAACAGAAACTGCACTTGGCACTGAGTTAATAGGTTAGTCCCAAAAAAGATATAAAATAGCATATTCATGCATACAAAACATCCAAAGTTGACAAGATAATAGCATGGAACCATCAAAAATTATAGTTACGTTGGAGACGTATCAAGCATCCCCAAGCTTAACTCCTGCTCGTCCGCGAGCAGGGAATTTTTGATGTGGAAAGCTACCTAACATATTTGTCCTTTGTAACTTATTTCTTGTGGCATGAATCTTCAGATCCGTAAGATTCAAACAATATTTTACTATTGACATGAAAACAATAATACTTCAAGCATACTAGCAAAGTAATAATGAACTTTTGAAATAACAAGGCCAAAGAAAGTTATCCCTACAAAATCATATAGTCTGCCTATGCTCCATCATCCCCACACAACGAATTTAAATCATGCACAATCCCGGTATTGGCCAAGTAATTGTTTTCGCACTCTTACTTTCTCAAACTTTTTCAACTCTCACGCAATACATGAGCGTGAGCCATGGATATAGCACTATAGGTGGAATAAAGTGTGTTGGAGGTTGTGAGGCAAAAAGGAGGAGATGGTCACATTGACTTGGTGTATCAATGGGCTATGGAGATGCCCATCAATAGATATCAATGTGAATGAGTAGGGATTGCCATGCAACGGATGCACTAGAGCTATAAGTGTGTGAAAGCTCAAAAGGAAAACTAGTGGGTGTGCACCCAACTTGCTTGCTCACGAAGACCTAGGGCAATTTTGAGGAAGCCCATCATTGGAATATACAAGCCAAGTTATATAATGAAAATTCCCACTAGTATAAGGAGTGACCAAACAAGAGACTCTCTAACATGAAGAACATGGTGCTATTTTGAAGCACAAGTGTGCAAAAAGATAGTAGCATTGTCCCTTCTCTCTTTTTCTCTCATTTTTTTGTTTGGGCTCTTTGGCCTCTTTTTTTCATTTTTTTATTGGGCATATTTTCCCTCTTTTTTTTATTACCTCACATGGGACAATGCTCTAATAATGATGATCATCACACTTTTATTTACTCACAACTCAATACTTAGAACAATGATGACTCTATAGGAAATGCCTCCGGTAGTGTACCGGGATGTGCAACGATCTAGCTTAGCGTATGACGTTGAAACATCTCGCTAGCTATCTTACGATCATGCAATGGCAATATGAAAGTGAAGTCACATGTCATGAGACAGAACAGTGGGAGTTGCATGGCAATATATCTCGGAATGGCTATGAAAATGCCATAATAGGTAGGTATGGTGGCTGTTTTGAGGAAGGTATATGGTGGGTTCGTGCACCGACGAAAGTTGCACGGCACTAGAGAGGCTTAGCAATGGTGGAAGGTGAAAGTGCATCCATACCATGGACTCACATTAGTCATGAAGAACTCATATACTTATTGCGAAAGTTTTATTAGTAATCGAAACGAAGTGCTAAACGCATACTCCTAGGGGAAGGGTTGGTAGGTGTTAACCATCGCGCGATCCCGACCGCCACACAAAGGATGACAATCAATAAATCAATTATGCTCCGACTTCCTAACATAGAGGTTCACCATACGTACATGCTACACGAATCACTAACTTCAACACAAGTATTTATAGATTCACAACACCTACTAACATAACTCTAATATTACCATAACCATATGTCAAAACTAATTGTGAGGAATCAAACTTCTCTTACTAATCAATGCACTTGAATATGGAAGTATTTATTATATCCTCTTTGGATGCCTATCATCTTTAGGACTACTTTCATAGCACACGCCAATTACCAAGTTACTTAGAGAGAGCACTCTCAAAAAGATATAAGTGAAGATCGAGAGTTTTTATTTCTTAAAAATATGACACCCCATGCTCTAAAAGGATCTAAGTGAAGCACTAGAGAAAAGTTATCTAGCTCAAAATATATAAGTGAAGCTCATGCTAGCTAAATTGCCTAACTCAAAAGATATAAGTGAAGCTCAATGAGTATTCTAGCAAATTCACGATGAGTACATGTCCCTCTCAAAAAGGTGTGCAGCAAGGATGATTGTGGAAAAACAAAAGAAAAGACTCCTATAATACACGACGCTCCAAGCAAAACACATATCATGTGGTGAATAAAAATATAGCTCCAAGTAATGTTACCGATGGATTGAAGACGAAAGAGGGGATGCCTTCCCGGGGCATCCCCAAGCTTAGGCTTTTTTATGTCCTTGAATTTGGCTTGGGAAGCCTTGGGAAAACCCCAAGCTTAAGCTCTTTCCACTCTTTATCCCATTGTCCATGAGAACATCACCCAAAACTTGAAACTTCACAACACAAAACTTAAACAGAAACTCGTGATATCATTAGCATAAGAAAACAAACCACCACTCTTTAAGTACTGTGGTAAACTTGATTTATATTTAGATAGATGTTAGATTACTGTATTCTCACTTTTCCATGGCTAGTACCCCCCGATACTATCCATAGTTTTATCAAAATAAGCAATCAACACAACAAAAACAGAATCTGTCAAAAATAGACCAGTCTGTAGCAATCTGTATACTTTGTATACCTCTGTTATCCCAAAATTATGAACAATTATGAAAATTAGGGATATTTTCATATCAACCAGCAGCAAAACGAACCAACTCAAAAGCTCCTTCTGGATAGGAATTAAAAATAATTTCGTGAACGCAAAGTTTGTGTCTTTTTCAGCATGATTAAACAACTATCACCAAAACTGATCATAAAGGTTCTACTTGGCACAAACACTAAAAGAAACATAAAAAACACAATCATAACAGAATTATGATGGTGAGGACACAACAAAACAAAAAGTGAAAAGCAAAAATAAATTTATTCATTGGGTTGCCTCCCAACAAGCGCTATCGTTTAACGCCCTTAGCTAGGCATTGATAATTCAATGATGCTCACACAAAAGACAAGAATCGGACACGAAGAGAGCATCATGAAACATGTGACAAACATATCTAAGTCTAACATACTTCCTATGCATAGGCATTTTATAGGAAAACAAATTATCAAGACAAGCAATAACTACCATATGCAAGGAAGAAGAAAGAAAGAATAGCAATCTCAACATAACGAGAGGTGATTTAGTGATATGAAAATTTCTACAACCATATTTTCCTCTCTCATAATAATTACATGTGGAATCATATTTAAATTCAACAATATAACTATCACATAGGATATTATTTTCATGATCCACATGCATGCAAAGTTGACGCTCTTCAAAAATAGTGGGATTATCATCAACTAAATTCATGACTTCTCCAAACCCACTTTCAATATTATTGCAATCATCATTATCAATATCATATTCATCATGAGGCTTAAACAAATTTTCAAGATCATAAGAAAAATCATCACCCCAATCACGATCATTCCAACAAGTAGTGGACAAAGCAAAACTAGGATCCCCAAGCTTAGAGTTTTGCATATTTTTAGCATGATTGACATTAATAGAATTCATAGTGAAACCATTGCAGTCATGCTTTTCATTCAAGGAGCCCTCGCGAATCACTTCATAAATTTATTCATCACAATTTTTAGATTCACGCATCTCAAGCAAAACTTCATAAAGAAAATCTAGTGTACAAAACTCACTAGCAATTGGTTCAACATAATAGGATCTCTTAAAGAGATTAGCAAGTGGGTGAGGATCCATATCAATAGATTTTCAGCAAGCGAAGATGCAAGCATATTGAAGGCATAGAGCACACAAGCAAAGGAAAGGAAAATGAAAAAGGCAAGTATTTTTGTATTTTTTTCAGAAGTGGGGGAGAGGAAAACGAGAGGCAAAAGGCAAATAATGTAAATGCAAGAGATAAGTTTGTGATGGTTACTTGGATATGCTTCACTTTGAATACTCCCCGGCAACGGTGCCAGAAATTGGCACGTTGATGGGAGACTATTCTTGACTTGATCCTCCCCGGCAACGGCGCCATCAATTCTTCTTGCTACCTCTTGAGCTTGCGTTGGTTTTTTCCTTGAAGAGGAAAGGGTGATGCAGCACAGTAGCAATAAGTATTTCCCTCAGTTTGAGAACCAAGGTATCGATCCAGTAGGAGTATCAAGATGAGGCACCAATGTTCCTGCACAAAAACAAAAAACTTGCACCCAACGCTATAAAGGGGTTGTCAATCCCTTCACGATTATCTGCAAGGTGAGATCAGAAGGTGAAAAGTGCAACAAAGTAATTGTGTAGATCTGAAAATATGATGTGAAGTAGACCCAGGGGCCATAGTGTTCACTAGAGGCTTCTCTCATGATAGCAAGTATTACGGTGGGTGAACGAATTACTGTCGACCAATTGATAGAAACGCACAAAGTCATGATGATATCTACGACAATGATCATACATATAGGCATCACGTCTGAGACAAATAGACCAATAATTTTTGCATCTACTACTCTTACTCCACACATCGACCACTATCCAGCATGCATCTAGTGTATTGAGTTCATAACAAACAGAGTAACGCCTTAAGCAATATGACATGATGTAGAGGGATAGATTCATGAAATATGATATAAACCCCATCTTTTTACCCTTGATGGCAACAACACTATGCGTGCCTCGCTACCCCTTCTGTCACTAGGTGAGGACACCGCACGGTATGAACCCAAAACCAAGCACTTCTCCCATTGCAAGAATTATAGATCAAGTTGGCCAAACGAAACCCACAACTCGAAGAGAATTACAAGGATACGAAATCATGCATATAAGAGATCAGAGGAGACTCAGATAATATTCATAGATAATCTTATCATAAATCCACAATTCATCGAATCTCAACAAACACACCGCAAAAGAAGATTACATCGGATAGATCTCCATGAAGATCATGGAGAACTTTGTATTGAAGATCCAAGAGAGAGAGGAAGCCATCTAGCTATTAGCTATGGACCCGAAGGTGTGTGGTGAACTACTCACGCATTATCGGAGAGGCAATGGTGTTGATGAAGAAGCCCTCTGTGTCTGAATCCCCCCTCTGGCAGGCACTAGAACGGTCCCCAGATGGGATCTTGCGGAGACAGAAGCTTGCGGCCGTGGAAAGGTATTTTCATGGCTCTCCCAGGTGGTTTTGGATTTTTAGAGAATTTATAGGCGAAAGAGGTAGGGCAAAGGAGCCACGTGGGTCCCACAAGCCCGCTAGGCGCCCCCAGGCCGCATCTAGGGGGCTTGTGACCTCCCACGAGGTCTCCTTCCTTGGTTCTCAAGTTCCCTGCGTATCTTCTGTTATGGAAAAAAGCATCCCGCAGGTTTTATTCCGTTTGGACTCCGTTTAATATTCTTCTCTGAAAAAGGTCAAAAACACGGAAAAAACAAAAGCTGGCACTTGGCACTGAGTTAATAGGTTATTCCCAAAAGATATATAAAATAGCATATTCATGCATACAAAACATCCAAAGTTGACAAGATAATAGCATGGAACCATAAAAAATTATAGATACGTTGGAGACGTATCAACAACCAACGCGACGAGGAGGTCAGAGCCCATCATGAGCCTCGCTCGGTGGCTTGCATCCTCAGTGGGTCCCATACCCCCTCATCGAACTGCCAGTTCAAGCAGCTCTCTCGCGAGGTGAATGCCGCCCTCCCGAGGCCCGGGGCTGCGGAGCCCCTCAAGTGGTCCCAGTATGCCTCTACTTATAAACTGCGTTAGATTTTTATCCCCGATGAGGAGAGGATGATGGAGCACAGTAGAGTAAGTATTTCACTCAGTTAAGAAACCAAGGTTATCAATCCAATAGGAGAACCAAGCAACATCGGCACCTCCACACACAACGCAAACCTTCGCACCCAACGCAGACAAGAGGTTGTCAATCTCTCCGCGGTCAAGAAACGAGATTAAATGATATATGATAGATTGATAGATTGATTAATACATAAAAGATAAAAAACACATCAAGTATTTTTGTATTTCTGTATAAGTAAACGAGATTGAGCTTATAATAAAAGTAGACCTTGGGGCCGTAGGATTCGCTAGTGGCATCTCTCTCAAGAAAATAACATACAATGGGTTAACAAATTACTGTTTGGCAATTGATAGAAAATCAAATAATTATGACGCCATCCAAGGCAATGATCATGACATAGGAATCACATCCAAATCAAGTAGACTGACTCCTGTCTATATCTACTACTATTAATTCACACATCGACCGCTATCCAGCATGCATCTAGTGTATTAAGTTCATAAGAACAAAGTAATGCATTAATAATGATGACATGATGTAGTCAAGACAAAAGAATATAAGAATACATGCCAACCTTTTATCCTTAATGGCAACAACACATGTGTATCAACTCCCCTTTTATCAATAGGACTGAACACCGCAAGATCAAACCCATTACCGAGCACCTCTTCCCATTGCAAGAAGATCTAATCTAGTTGGCCAAACCAAACCAAAACTTAGGAGAAGAAATTAAAGGCTATACTAAATCATGCATAAAAGAGATCAGCAAATAACTAAATAAAACAAGGATAGATCTGATCATAAACTCACAATTCATCGGATCCCAACAAACACACCGCACAAAGTCATTACATCGAATGGATCTCCATGAAGATCATGGAGACCGTTGTATTGAGATACAAAGAGAGAGACATCAAACACATAGCTACTAGTACATACCCCTAGCCTCGAGGGTGGAATACCCCCTCCTTGTCATGGTGGTCATCGGGATGATGAAGATGGCCTCCGGTGATGATTCCCCCCTCCGACAGGGTGCTAGAACAGGGTCCAGATTGGTTGTCAACTAGAGAACAGGTTGAGAGAAGGAATTGAGTCATCATGAAAGTAAATAGGATAAAATTATATAACATGAAAGTAAAAGATAGGCCCTTCGCAGAGGGAAGTAGAGGTTCTCATGCGCTTTTTATTTTTGGATGCACAAACTCTTAATGCAAAGGAACGTCACGTGATATTGCCCCTTGTGATAGCAACCTTTAATATGAAGCCCGTCGCTTTTATTGCTTTACCATCACAAGTGTTAGAGCATATTTCTTAGTATGTGGTTTTGGTAATTGATGACAATCCCTATGGATTAAAGGTTTCATTGAGTTATATTCGAAGGATTTGTCCATAGGCACTTCTTGAAGTCCGTCTATTGGTTTCAAGGAGTTTATATGATGACCAAGGTGATACTCAAAGTATTATACAAAAATTGGTCATAAATACACAAGGTTGATCAAGACTAAGCAAAGAGTAAATAAGGATGATCAACACACAAAGTGCACAAGATGTATCGAGAGGGATCAAGTGATCCCATGGTATGGTAAGCATTGTCCATAACGCTTTTGTGTACTAACACATGGTCTTCGTGAGAGTTCTATGTGGGGTTAGCTGTGTTTCCATGGTTTTGCGTCAAGAGGAAGATCTCATTCAATCTATGAAGGATGACATCAAGTGGTGATCGTCATCAAGTTTGCGGTGTGCAAGTTCAAGTGGAGCATCACGAATATTTCATGCTTGAAGTTTGTCGTGCATTGTGGTGGTAATGGAATTCTAAAGATGTGCTGAAGAGTGGCTCACCCATAGTGAGTATGGGGGAGCAATCAACTAGTCTTCATCAAACCAACACAATCAAGAAAGGTGGTCCATCTTGAGGAAGCCAAGATCATCGTCATTTAGCTCAAGAGGACTAGGTGCAAGGTATAGGTTTTCCCTTGATAGGTTTTTCTATTTTAGGATAGTTTGCCATACTGTTAAGGGGGTCTCTCAAGTGAGTAGCTTGATAGGATCGTTCATTGAAGAGCTCAAATCATTTGCATCCTTGCATCATATTTCTTGGTTCTTAATTGGTGTTTCTCTTTGTGAGTTTTAGAGCTTATGGTCATCTTCATGACAAGCTCGAGTTCATCGAAAACGGAGTCCATATGCATATTTTATGATGTTTTCGATGTTGGAAGTATTTGTCGGTTCTTCATTCATAGAGGTCTCACATCTCTATATCATTGGAATTTTTCTTAACTGCATGTTCTTAAGATTTCCGGATTTTCTTTGGATAGCTCTTGTCGTTCTGAATCCAACAAGCTTGACTTTGCTCGATTCGGAGCCCGTATGCGAAAGTTATGGCAGTTTCAGTACCCGAGTTGTTTTTCTCTAAACACACGGTAGTACCGCTCGGTACCATGTAGTACCGCTTGGGAGGTACTTCCGCTATGTAAAGAGCGGACATAGTTTTTTACTACAGCCCTCACGTGGTAGTAGCGCAAAACCGTCTTCGGTACTAGCGTGCCGGATTTTTGCACAGTCGTAGCCTCAGCGGAGGTACACACGGAAGTAATTTTTTACCTCCGTGTACCTCCTCTCGCAGTTGGATACTACCATGCGGTAGTACCTCTCCGGTGGTTCTACTGCTCGTTGCCCCGTGCAGTAGTTCCTCCCTCTGCTACTACCGTGCGTGCGGTAGTACCACACGGGACAACGATAGTACCTCTTTGCTCGGGCTGTAAGTGGGGGTAACGGTTGGATTCTTTCCCCCACTATATAAAGGGGGTCTTCTTCCCAATTGGTTCTTATCCTTTGAGCTCTTGTTCTTCCCCCATTGTTGACCTTCTTAGATCTTTCTAACTCTCAATCCCTCCAATGATTCTTGCTCCTTTTTGAGGAAAAAGAGAGAGCAGATCTAGATCCACATTTCCACCAATCACTTTCTCCTCGAAGTGAGGGGAACCTCTTGAATCTAGTTCTTGGAGTTCTTGGTGTTCTTCTTTGTTCCTCCTCTTATTTTCCATCATACCGTTAGTTGTTGTGGTGGGATTTGGGAGTGAAGGACTTGGGCACTCCGTGTGTCCTTGCCATTGCATTTCGTCCATAGATTTGAGTTCTCCACGGTGATACATGGATGTGAAGTTTGAGAATCTTATTACCCTTTGGTAGTTTGTACCCTAGATATTGTTCTTCATGGATGCTTTGGCGTCCTAGAAGCTTGGTGGTGCCTCGGAGCTCAACCATTGTGGTGTAAAACTCCGGGCAAGCGTCGGGGGCTCCAATTAAGTTGTGGAGATTGCCCCAAGCATTTGTGGTCACCTCGAAGCCATATGCCATTGTGGTGAAGCTTATTGGTGTTATTGGGAGCCTCCCATTAAGTTGTGGAGATTTCCCCAACCTTGTTTGTACGGGTTAGATTTCCGCCCTCATGGGTCCCTTAGTGGAATCATGGCATCCCGCATTGTGTGAGGGTGTGAGGAGATTATGGTGGCCTTAATGGCATCTTGGGGAGCATTATGCCTCCACACCGCTCCAAACGGAGATTAGCATCTGCAAGGGTGTGAACTTCGGGATACATCGTCGTCTCTGTGTGCCTTGGTTATCTCTCACTCGAGCTCTTTACTTATGCACTTTACTTTTTGATAGCCATATTTTTTCTTGTTGTATATCTTGCTATCACTTAGTGTTTTATTTTGATTATCATAAGTTGTTGGTGCACATAGGTGAGCCTAGTTGTTTTAGGTTTCGTGCTTGACAAATTAAATGTTAGTTTTATTCTGCATTTGTTCACGCCTAAACTGTAATTATTTTAAAGTGCCTATTCACACCCCCCCTCTAGGCGATATCCGTGTCCTTTCAACAAGTTTGTACCACACTTATTTTCCCTTACAATAAAAGATCGTATTTAATTTAGTAGCATTTTTTATTGCTTTTTGCATCGATGAAAACTTACTTGAAGGATATTATTCAATCCATAAGTAGGTATGGTGGACACTTATGGCAAGAAACTGGATTTAAGGGGTTTTGGATGCACAAGTAGTATTTCTACTTAGTGTGAATTTTTGTATAGGAAAAGATCCTAAGCAAGCACCACATGTTGGAGGATCCATAACAATATAACTTCTATGCAAATATACCCAAACATAAGTCATTACGTTGTCTTCCTTGTCCAACTTCAACTAATTTTCTCAAGTTTGAATATAATTAATGAGTATTCACAATCATAAAATATGTCCAATACAATATATTTATATGTGAAAGTTCTCTTCCTCATACTATTCATTCATGAATTGCTTGTATGGTCAATATTTTGATTGTCAAGGTTCAAAAGATTTCACCATCTAAACTCAATGTGAAGCTACCTCTAGGCATAATGCAAGCATATGAAGCTCATAATACTTCAACTTTATGGTATTCAATTCATTCACAATTTACTCATAGGATACAAGTGAAGAACACGAGTAAATGAGAAACTACTCCAAAAAGATATAACTGAAGATCAAATGAGTAGTCAAACAATTAAGTAGCTATGTGAGAACTCTATCTAAATAAAGATTTCAGATCTTGATGATCATATTAAAACAGCAAACAGAAGGTAAATGAAATGACACACCAAGTATAGCACAACTCATGTGAAGAAGCAAAAACTTAGGCTCAACGAAAACTAACCGATAATTGTTGAAGAAGAAAGGTGGGATGCCTACCAGGGCATCCCCAAGCTTAGTTTCTTGAGAATTCTTGAAATATTTTCTTGGTATGCCTTGGTCATCCCCAATCTTGAGCTTTTGTGTCTTCTTAATTCGTCTCATATCACAGTTTTTCTCAATGTTAAAAACTTCTTCTACATAAAACTCGACAAGAACTCATGAGATAAGTTAGTATAGATCAATGCAAAACCTTATTATTATCTACTATAAAAAATCACTAAAATTATAATTTAACATTGCATACTAAATGTATCTGCATATTTAATACTCCTATCCTCAAATAGGACCATTAAACAAGCCAACATATGCAAACAATGCAAACAGGACAGACTGTAAAGAATGCAGCAAGATCCATGCTTAATTAACTCCAAACAATTTGAAACTTTACCACACTTTAGAGAATTTATAATAACATGATGTGTCAACATTTCAAGATTTTTTGACATACTGACTTTTCTAGGAAATGTTTGGACTAACATCAAACTTTCTATTTTGAAACAGCAACTCATTCAGTTGCAAATTGAGCATGATAAAGGCTACACTTGACACTTCTATTGAAATAAAGGATACCAAACTTCATTATAAATAAAATCAAGAAAAATTCAACAAAATAAAATGACTCTCCAAGCAAAAAATATCATTTGACGAATAAGTATATAGTCCAAAGTGAAGTTACCGATAATGTTGAAGACGACAGAGGGGATGCCTTCCAGGGCATCCCCAAGCTTAGTTGCTTGGGTCTTCCTTGAGTATTACCTTGGGGTGCCTTGGGAATCCCCAATATTAGGGTCTTGCCACTCATTATTCTCCTCATATCGATATCTCACCCAAAACTTGAAAACTTCAATCACACAAAACTTAACGGAACTTCGTGAGATGGGTTAGTATGATAAAGAGCAAATCATTCACTTAGGTAATGTCAAAGACAAGATCCATAATTGTTCTCACACTATGCCTACTGTACTCCATCATTTACACAATTTATATCACTTAATATAACCTATGGAAATGCTAAAACAAGCAAACTATCCAAACAAGGTAGATTCTGTCAGAAATAGAACAGTCTGTAATGATCTGAACAATCACCAAACTTCTGCAGCTCCAAAAATTCTGAACAATTAGGACAACGTGGGGAATTTGTATATCAATCATGTATAAAACATTCCGAACCTTTTGATGCTTTGATGAATTTATAAAAATTCTACACTAGGCACAAAAGTTTTTGTTTTTGCACAGAATCAAGTCAACTATCATCCACACTATCCCAAAGGCTTTACTTGGCACATTATTGAAATAAAAGCTATAAAACATGATTACCACAGTAGCTTAATCATGTGAACACACAAAAACAGTAGGTAAAAGTGTTGGGTTGTCTTCCAACAAGCACTTTTCTTTAATGCCTTTCAAGGTAGGCATGATAATTTCAATGATGCTCACACTTTTCTATAAGAATTGAAACACAAAGAGAGCATCATGAAGCATATGAGTAGAACATTTAAGTATAACCCACTTCCTATGCATAGGGATTTTGTGAACAAATAATTTATTGGACCAAGTATCAACTAGCGTATGAAGGCAAAACAAGCATCACTTCAAAATTTTCAACACATAAAGAGGAAACTTGATATTTTTGCAATAAGTAAAAGCATATGTTCCTCTCTCATAATAATTTTCAGTAGCATCATGAATGAATTCAACAATATAACCAGCACATAACGAATTATTTTCATGATCCACAAGCATAGAAAATTTATTACTCTCCACACAAGAAAATTTCTTCTCATCAATAATAGTGGAAGAAAACTCAACAAAATAACTATCATGAGAAACTTGATTGACATAATCCAATTGAAAATAAAAAAACATCATGATAAGTTTCATCATTATTCTTTATAGCATACGTGTCATCACAATAATCATCATAAACATGAGGCATGCATTCATCATAATAAATTTACTCATCAAAACTTGGGGGACTAAGAATATCATCTTCATCAAACATAGCATCCCCAAGTTTGTGGCTTTGCACATCATTATCATCATGGATATTCATAGAAAGCATACTAACAACATTGCAATCATGCTCATCATTCAAATTAAAACAATTATAGTATTCTTCTTCAATCAATTGAGCACAATTTTCAGAATCCTTATTTTCGAGAAAGACATAATAAAGGTAAAGCATTAATTGCAACTTCAATTCCATTTTTAGTTTTCTTTTATAAACCAAACTAGTGATAAAACAAGAAACTAAAAGACTCGATTGCAAGATCTAAAGATATACCCTCAACCACTCACCTTCCCGACAACGGTGCCAGAAAAGAGCTTGATGTCTATTGCACAACTTGTACTTGTAGACACGTGTTGGGCCTCGAAGCGCAGAGTTTTGTAGGACGGTAGCAATTTTCCCTCAAGTGGATGACCTAAGGTTTATAAATCCGTGGGAGGCGTAGGATGAAGATAGTCTCTCGCAAGCAACCGTGCAATCAAATACAAGAAATCTCTTGTGTCCCCAACACACCCAATACAATGGCAAATTGTATCGGTGCACTAGTTCGGCAAAGAGATAATGATAATAGTGTAGTATGAATAGTAGATATGAGTTTTGGTAGTGCAAACAATAAAAATAGCAAGGTAGTAAATAATAAAACGGAGCACAAACGGTATTGCAATGATAGAAAATGAGGCCTAGGATACATACTTTCACTAGTGCAATCTCTCAACAAGAAAATAGCATATGGTGGGTAAACAAATTATTGTTGGGAAATTCATTCGAAAGCAAATAATTATGACGCTATCCAAGGCAATGATTGCGGCACCCCGATTCAACGAATTGGATTACCAGTGTTTCCAACCCAGAGATCATGTCTTCTGGAAACACTCAACAACTTGGCACATAACCGAACTAACTTTATTGATAGCATAATGTTACAAGAGCATATCTTACAATGATAGCGAGGCCAAAGGCACCCTTGGTGCAGCACAGTATCTACATTATTTATGAGACATAGCGGGGCCTCGATACTACGAAGTACTTCTACGGCGTAGTGGAACATAGCGGCAACTCCATACCCAGGGACACTGTTGTGAACACTTCCTAGTTAGCATCCTCAGGACCTCCGTCCTCAGATTCTCCTACATCTAGAATGATATGCTAGGTGAGTACTTGGAATGTATCGCAAGCTCATAATATACAAGCAATGCAGCAAACAATAGCATGGCAACAAATTAAGATTAATACCACTCGGCTTTATAACATCCACTTACTAATGTCCGGGGTTGTCTCACAGACACCGGAATTCTTATCAAGCATTTCCACTCAACTGGAGAGTTCTTCCATCATTACTAACATCCACATGGGTGACCATATACTGAGGTCTGGTCGGTCTGTCCATTACCATGGACACGGCTCTTCGAATAGGTTTGACACTCTGCAGAGGTTTCACACTTTACCCACACTCTGCAGCACTAACCTCGTGATCCCATTCGGGTGGACCAGCATTGCTCCAACGCAACTTGCCTGTCCCGTGACTCTCTCATTAGATCCCCGGCAACCACTCCCTTCCGGAGTCCTGCCCTGGGTGGCCCTGTGTCCTCATGACACCTGTGTCCTCATGACACCTGCCACCGTCATGGCCAAACAAAACTGTCCCAAACGGGGACGGGCCCAACTCAACTTAACTGGGCTCACAGGGTTATCACCGCCCACCGGGCCAAGGTGGCACACCTGCGTAACCCTCCCTATTTGGGTCATATCGGTGAGAGATCACGTGGACAGCCCAAGTCACGGCCTTCCCATACCGGCAAGAGGTGGTTGTATGATTATGCCCGGTCAGATGACTCATGATCATCCATCATATCATAGTAACCATAGTGATTCATAATCATAAGCATATATCTCTATATGATTATTTATTAAATCATTATTTCTTAGTAAGTTAAGCAAATATAATGCATGAATATGTGAGCTATGCTATGCAAAACTACATCACGTGGATATGATGGCTTGCGTTGATTAGTGGGGTTGTTCAAACACTCCTGGTCTTCAAAGTTTCCCTCTGAAGATGTGTTTGAAATAGCCAAAGAAAATGAAAAGCATTAAATACTTTTTTATTAACCAGAAATTCTATGAGTGTGGGAAAAATACCAAAATTTACCACATTGTAAAGAATTTCAATACCAACCCAATGCAAAAAGAATCAACTGATTTGGACTTGTAAATAAAAAGATTTAAATGGTCAAAGATTCTGTTAAAATCTGGAATAAATAAAAGAAAAGGAAATCCTGGGAGGGGCCACGTCAAAGGCGTAAAGTGGAGGGGCGTCTCCACTTAACGCTTCGGCCGCAGGCCGCAGCCACTCGCAGGTGGGGCCTGCCCTTTTAAAACAGAGAGAGGGGAGGGGGAACAGAGGAGGGTGGCTCACCGGCGACGCTCACTGGTGATAGAGACGGCGGCGAGGCTGGGAGATGATGGCAATGGAACGGGCACTCGACGGCGATCCTCCCTGTACCTGTAGCTCCTCCGGAGGTGGAAGGACGGCGTCGCCCCTTCTTCTCCGCCGGGTGGAGGCTACGGTGGTCATAGACGGCGATGATTCCGGCAGGGATTCGACTCGAGGAGCACCAGAGGGACCAAGGGAACACACTGGTGGCCTTGGATTTGACTGGGGAAGGGCGGAGGAGGCTAGCAACAGAGGGGATTCGGCGGCGGAGCTTGTCGCCGGAGCTGAGGGAGACGAGCTCCCGGCTCTTGTTGGGGGTCTCTAGGGCTAATCCAGAGGTGGAGGAGAGGGTTGGGAGCTAGGAGGGGTTCGGGCATTGCCTTAAATAGGCCAGCGAAGAGCGCTACCGAGCTCTCCTGAAGCGGCGAGGCTCGGGCTTGCCACTGGAGCAAGGACGGCGAGCTGGCTGTCGCGGCGTGGGGGTGAAGTGATGGAGGAGGTCAGGGGAGCGACGGGACGGGTCCGGAGCCATTAATGGCGTGCGGATGACCACGGTTGGCCGAAGCCCACTGTGTTGCCCGTGGCGAAGCTTGGCCGGGAGCGATGGCGGCCTTCTCTGGTGACCCAGAGGGTTCGGGAGGTGCCACGCAGCTACCAGGGACCTCGTCGGCGCTTAGGACAAGGGGGGCATCGATTGACGGCTCGGGGCGGCTCGGCTGCCACTGGAGTTGCGCAGAGCGCGCTCTATGGCATGCCAGCACCGTGATCACCATGGTTGCGGCCACCCTGATGCCACGCAAGCCTTGAAACCTTGTCTTTTG
The DNA here is from genome assembly GCF_904849725.1 of Hordeum vulgare subsp. vulgare. Taxonomy (NCBI): domain Eukaryota; kingdom Viridiplantae; phylum Streptophyta; class Magnoliopsida; order Poales; family Poaceae; genus Hordeum; species Hordeum vulgare. Next base: position 210,237,276 of record NC_058520.1, on the reverse strand, counting down.
GGTCGACCAGCCCTCCATCAGTCACCATCCACTGCTTGCCTGAACGTACAAGCTCTGCTACGAGTAGGAACATCAACAACAGGTTTTGCCAGCAGACTTTGGGAGGTTCTAGAGCTCAACAGGGTTGGGATAAGAGCAAACTAAGATGTCTAGTGGAATCAGCATAGAAAAGAGTCTAAACTGGCAAAAATTGGCAAGGTTTAAAGGTCAAATGAATATAGTTCCTTTGGAAACCATCTTTCCGGTCCAGAACACAAATGAGCTCCTAGCACTCACTTGCAAGCTATGCTACCAATGTATTTTGGTGGGGAAGTGTCATTTGGTAGTGCACACATGCCCAAAAATTTGTAGCTCCATTGTGCACTCCTAGCTAGCACTTCCTTCATAAAGGTACTGTTTTAGGAGAAACTTAGCAGAGTGTTTTTGCTCAAAATTTGTATTGGACCATGGGATGTTTTTACATATTGGAACCATATATGATCCCTAGTAACTACAGGAATTTATTGGGAGTTTTTCAAAACAAGAATCATGGGGTTTCTTCACAAAGGGATAATTCTGGTCAGATAATAAATAATTATTCTGGCCATAATTATCCATTGGACAAAGAAATATTTTTGAATATCTTGAAATCATATGACATTGAGAAGATGTTGCAACAGTTTTGGATCTTAAAGCTCATCCAAGCTATAGGTTGCTTCACAACCCATAGTGATGGCAAAATTCCCAAAATAGAAAAAGAGAATTATTTAAGAGAATAAAATATTGCAAATAAATCTCAGAAAGGTTTTAGTAAGAAGCAAATGGTTTTGGGTTGTTTGGGACAAGAAATCAGAGATTTCATAATCCAACTTGCTTTGAGAATTTGAAAATCCACCAAATTGCAAGTGATCTTCAAAAATATTTTAAAAAGAAAAGGTTTGAAAAATCAAGGTGTTACTAACCTACCCCCCCTTAAGATGAATCTCGTCCTTAAGATTCGGTTGCTCAGGGAACAAGTATGGATATGCGGATCTCAAGAAATCTTCTCTCTCCCATGTAGATTCTTCCTCAGTATGGTGTTCCCATAATACCTTATAAAACTTAAGCACTTTACTCCTGGTAGTTCTTTCCATCTCATCCAAGATTTTGACAGGTTTCTCCTCATAGGTCAGATCCTTAGCCAATTCTAGCTCACTCATATCTGCCTGCTTAATTGGAGGTGCAATACACTTTCTTAGCTGCGAGATATGAAAGACATCATGCACATCTGACAATTCGGGTGGTAGCTCTAACTGATAGGCGACTCTGCCTCTTCTTGCAATCACTAGAAAGGGACCGATATATCTCGGTGCGAGCTTTCCCCGTGTGCGAAACCTTCTCACTCCTTTCATGGGGGTTACTCGGAGATAGGTGTATTCTCCTGGTTCAAAGGTCACTTCTCGGTGCTTTGGGTCATAGTAGCTTTTCTGGCGGGACTTGGCTGCTTGAAGGCGTTCCTGAATATCTTTGACCTGGTTCTCGGCCTCCAGCATCAAGTCGGTTCCAAATATGCGACTATCTCCTGTTTGTGACCAATTCAACGGCGTTCGGCACATCCTTCCATACAATGCTTCAAAGGGTGACATCTTCAGGATTGTCTCATAGCTCTTGTTGTAGGAAAATTCTGCATAGGGTAGTCTATCTTCCCATTTAGGCCCATGGGTGAGGGCACATGACCGAAGCATGTCCTCTAGTATTTGATTCACTCTTTCTGTTTGTCCATCCGTCTGAGGGTGGTATGTGGTACTGTGTTTTAGCATGGTGCCCAAGGCCTGGTGAAGTCGTAGCCAGAATGCCGAGGTGAATAGAGAGCCTCTATCTGATGTGATTGACTTAGGTACCCCATGTAGGCTTACTATCCGGGACATGTATAACTGTGCTAATTGATTGGCGTTGAAAGTAGTCTTTACTGGGATAAAGTGAGCTACTTTCGTTAGCATATCCACAATGACCCAGATGGCATCATTGCCTCTTATTGACTTGGGTAGTCCGACAATGAAGTCCATGCATATGTCGTCCCACTTCCATTGGTAAAGGTTGTAGTAACCACGCGGGCTTTTGGTGTTCTGCCTTAACCTTGTTGCTATATCCTTTCGCATCCCTGACAACCAAAATGTCTTTCTCAGATCTTGGTACATCTTCGTTCCTCCTGGATGAATAGAATATGTGGAATCATGCGCTTCCCTGAGTATTTGCTGTCTCAGGCTATTTTGGTCGGGGACGCATATTCGTTTTTCGAACCATAGTATGCCTTGGTCATCTACTCGGAAGGATTTGTCCTTCCCCTTTGGCAGTGACCCTTTGATCTTCCTGATTCCGTCGTCTGATTCTTGAGCTTTCTTGATTTTGTCTATGCGGGTGGGGGTAATTTCCAGGGTTTCTGGGGTAATTGGACCGCATAATATCATGTTGAGACTAATGAACTCTTCTTGTAGTCTCGGATTCATACTTTCCAATAGTGCATTTACCGTGATTGGCTTTTGACTAAGAGCGTCTGCAACCACATTGGCTTTCCCCGGATGATAGTTGATCCCAAGGTCATAGTCCTTGACTAGTTCAAGCCATCGTCGTTGTCTGATATTCAGATCGGGTTGGGTGAAAATATACTTAAGACTTTTGTGGTCCGTATATATCTCACACTGTTTCCCAATGAGGTAATGCCTCCAAATTTTTAAGGCATGAACCACGGCCTCTAGCTCCAAGTCATGAGTGGGGTAGTTCTCTTCATGTGGTCATAGCTGTCGGGATGCGTACACTACAACCTTCCCTTCTTGCATTAGTACACAGCCAATTCCTCATCAGGAAGCATCACAATAAATGTTAAAACTCTTGTGAATGTCTGGGAGGATTAAAATAGGTGCTGTCGTTAGCCTTGTTTTTATCTCCAGGAAACTGCTTCCGCATGTTGTCGTTCATACGAATCTCTGGTTTTTATTGAGCAATTCCGTCAATGGTTTGGCTATCTTGGAAAAGCCTTCTATGAATCGTCGGTAGTAGCCTGCCAATCCCAGGAAGCTACGAACTTCGGTCACCGAGAGTGGTGTTTTCCAATTTAGCACTGGTGTTACCTTACTGGGGTCGACAGCCACACCTTGTTCTGACAGGATATGTCCCAAAAATCCCACTTCCTTCAGCCAGAACTCGCATTTACTGAACTTAGCATATAGTTGATGGGATCTCAGTCTTTCCAGGACAGCACAGAGGTGACGCTTGTGATCCTCTTCGTCTTTAGAATATATCAGTATATCATCAATGAACACTACCATGAACTTGTCTAGGAAATCCATGAAGACATTGTTCATCATGCTCATGAAATAGGATGGAGCATTTGTCACACCAAATGACATGACCGTGAACTCATACAAGCCATATCGGGTAGTGAGCGTTGTCTTGGGTATATCTTCCTTTCTAATTTTGAGCTGATGATACCCAGTCCTGAGGTCAATATTGGAGAACACTCGTGCTCCACTCAACTCGTCGAATAGGTCATCGATGTGTGGTAGTGGGTACTTGTTTTTAATAGTGACCTCATTTAGCTGACAATAGTCTATGCACATTCGCAAACTTCCATCCTTCTTTTTGATGAACAGTACTAGTGATCCCCATGGTGAGATGCTTGGGCGAATGTATCCTTTCTGCAGTAATTCGTCCAACAGTTTCTTTAGCTGTGCCAATTCCGGTCCTGGCATACGATAGTATTTCTTGTAAATTGGGGTGGTACAGGGAACTAATTCAATTGCGAACTCCAACTCCCTGTCCGGTGGCATTCCTGGCAATTCTTCGGGGAACACATATGGAAATTCACATACTACTAGAATCAAGTTCATATCTGTGACATCTGCTTGGTATGCCATTCCGTTCCTTGTCTTCATGTTGTTGGCGATAAACTGGATGGTTTTACCAGCCGGATTAACCAGCGTCACAGTTCTGGTGGCGCAATTGATGCACACTTGATGGGGTGTCAACCAGTTCATCCCTAGTATTGCATCTAATCCCGAGTATTCGATGGCAATTAGTGCAGCTGGAAAGGTAGCTCCTTGTATCCTTATTTCCAGATCCCGGTATACGAGATTTGTTCTGAGCATAGACCCAGGGGATTGTACCACCATGATTTTATCCAACAACGAAGGGGAAAATTGGTGTATGGCGGCAAAACTCCTTGAAATAAATGAGTGGGAAGCCCCGGAATCAAATAAAACTATTGCTGGTATGTTGTTAACAGAGAACATACAAATAACGACTTCTGGAGCTTCGCATGCTTCTTCGGCAGAGATATGGTAGACACGTCCTTGGGTAAACTTAGAGTTAGGGCGGCGTCAAATAGTGTTGATCTACGGTTTGATGTCGGAGGATGGTTTTCCGCCATTGGTGGGGCACTGCTTTGCATAGTGTCCACTTTGGCCGCAAGTGAAACAGGTGTTGTTGCGGCGGCAATCCTCTAGTAGTGGCTGTTTGCCAAAGGCCTTGTTCTGGCTCACTATCTTGTTAATGTTGTTACTGTTGTTCCAAGTGGGCTTGTAGACAGTGGTGTTTGGTTGCCAGGTACATGGCTTTTGTGCAATCTGCTCCTTGTTTTCCTTCTTGGGTTCAAACTTCCTCTTGCGGTCATCGTATCCAGTCTTAAGCTCTCATTCGGCTATGAAGGCTTTGTTCACCAGCGTCTGGAAATCTGGAAAGTCCAGCATACAAAGCTGACAATGGAGGGCATGGTTTAGACCGCCTAGGAAGCGATCAATCTTCCTTTCCTCAGTGGATACATCATGGGTCGAGTATCGTGCCAGATTGTTAAACTTGTTCAGATACTCGACTACCGTGATGTTTCCTTGAGTAAGAGCAAGGAATTCTCTTTGCTTTACCTTCATAATACCCGTAGGAATATGATATTTGCAGAATGCTTCCTTGAATATTTCCCATGTAATCTCTTCTCCACAGGTCCATGTTACCTTAGTATTATCCCACCATATAGCTGCTGGCCCTTCTAGGTAGTGAGTGGCAAAGGGAACCTTGTCTGCTTCCTCACAACGGGCTATGTCTAGCTTCTTCTCCATAGTCCTTATCCAGTCATCGGCTTCAATCGGATCCGCAGCTTGGCCAAAATTGGGACGCTTAGTACGCTGAAAATATGACGACTTGGATTGTGCCCCGTTGTGGTTATTCTGGCCTACCATAGCTTGCATGCCTCTCAGGAATTCCATGAGATCCTGATTCCTCTTTTCCTCAAACATTCTCATGATTTGCTCAGTATTTCGTGCCTGGGGTGGTGGAGGTGGTAGGTCTTCTGGTGGTTGACCTGCCTGCCTAGCAGACTGACGGATGGGGGTTCCATCGTTGCCTTGGCTACATCTCCCTTTCATCCTAAATTATTGTTCCCATTGCAAAGTACCAAATCAATGAGCAACATCCATAAGGGGAAAACATGGTCATAAAACACCAAAGAAATTCTCATGAAAAAAGGCGAATAAGCAAAGAACATAATTATACAATGCAAACTAACATCATTCTTGGCAAGCTAGTAGGGGAACATATCATGACTAGACTGCTCACACGGCAGTTGACGTTTCAAAGATGCATGCTCAACAACTCCAACCTCGGCTCTAGTGGCGCAGATGGCACGAACACTTGAAGACCTCCGACTCCTCGTCATCTGATCTTGAGTCAGAGTCTGAACTGATGATGCTGACCTCAATCTTCGGAGCAAAGGCTACGCGGTGACGCTGACGAGACGGTCCTGCTTCCGAAGGAGCACGACGCCTCAGTATTGGGGCAGCAGGAGTGGCAAGGAGTGAGGCCCACTCAGAATGAGCCTCACGGCGACTGCCAAATGAAGTGCCTAGCGGTGTTGAAGAACTAACTGGGATCTCAAATCCAGGTGGTGGTGGAACTAGTGGTGCATCTGAGGGTGGAACACAAGACTGGTGTGGGGTGGCACTGCTGTTGCAATGACAAGTGCCGCCCGAAGACAGGATAGCTCCTCAGCCAGGGACACGATCGTACGATAGCTGGCGCTCACATAGCGAGACAGCACAGCAGTCGCATGGTCACATGTCGAGTCTACGGGAGAAAAAATGACTCGCCCTGTCGAAGGCGACAAGGTGGGGTAATGGAAGAAACCTCGATGAGTCTGCATCTCCACCTCGTGGTAGCGCAAGTCAGTGAGAGCATCCACCGTAGAAAACTAGATTGCCATCTCTCGAGTAGAAGTTGTTCCGCCCTTAGTAGAGCGAGAATAGCTCCCAATATCCGAGCTGACAACCAGGTAAGCCTCAGCATGGAACTCGTACACGGACTCGGCAAGCTGCTCCCGAAACACCTGGTACACTGGTTCCTCGCCATGCGGGTACAGTCGAAACCAGACGTTCCGCAGCAGTAACGGGAAGGAGGATGGTGCAGGCTCATACTGGAAATGATACGGAACCGGTGCCATCTACACTCACAAAGCCAAAGGTTAGTAAAACAATGAGTCATGATGCATGCCATACACCAATCAAATGCAGCATCCAAATGCAACAAGCAAATCCATACTCACGACCCTGTACTACTCGTTGTACTAACGCGGTTACTACGGTGTCCTACAGTCGGCGTGGCTCTGATACCAAGCGTTGTGGCACCCCGATTCAATGAATCGGATTACCAGTGTTTCCAACCCAGAGACCATGCCTTCTGGAAACACTCAACAACTTGGCACAGAACTGAACTGACTTTATTGATAGCATAATGTTACAAGAGCATATCTTACAATGATAGCGAGGCCAAAGGCACCCTTGGTGCAGCACAGTATCTACATTATTTATGAGACGTAGCGGGGCCTCGATACTACTAAGTAATTCTACGGCGTAGCAGAACATAGCGACAACTCCATACACAGGGAAACTACTGTGGACACTTCCTAGTACGCATCCTCAGGACCTCCATCCTCGGCTTCTCCTGCATCTGGCATGATACGTCAGGTGAGTACTTGGAATGTACTCGCAAGCTCATAATAACCAAGCAATGCAGCAAACAATAGCATGGCAACAAATTAAGATTAATACCACTCGGCTTTATAACATCCACTTACTCATGTTCGGGGTTGTCTCACAACCACCGGAATGCTTATCAAGCATCTCCACTCAACTGGAGAGTTCTTCCATCATTACTAACATCCACACGGGTAACCATCTACTGAGGTTTGGTCGGGCTGTCCATTACCGTGGACATGGCTATTCGAATAGGTTTGACACAATGTAGAGGTTGCACACTTTACCCACACTCCGCAGCACTGACCTCGTGATCCCATTCGGGTGGATCAGCATTGCTCCAATGCAGCTTGCCTGCCCCATGACTCTCTCATCATATCCCCGACAACCACTCACTTCCGGAGTCCTGCCCTGGGTGGCCTTGTGTCCTCGTGACACCTGCCACCGTCGTGGCGAAACAAAACTATCCCAAACGGGGACGGGCCCAACTCAACTTAACTGGGCTCACAGGGTTATCACCGCCCACTGGGCCAAGGTGGCACGCGTGCATAACCCTCCCTTTTTGGGGCATATCGGTGAGAGATCACGCGGACAGCCCAAGTCACGGCCTTCCCATACCGGCAAGAGGTGGTTGTAGGATTATGCCCGGTCAGATGACTCATGATCATCCACCATATCATAGTAACCATAGTGATTCATAATCATAAGCATATATCTCTATATGATTATTTAATAAATCATTATTTCTTAGTAAGTTAAGCAAATATAATGCATGAATATGTGAGCTATGCTATGCAAAACTACATCACATGGATATGATGGCTTGCCTTGATCAGTGGGGTTGTTCAAACACTCCTGGTCTTCAAAGTTTCCCTCTGAAGATGTGTTCGAAATAGCCAAAGAAAAGGAAAAGCATTAAATACCTTTTTATTAACCAGAAATTCTATGAGTGTGGGAAAAATACCAAAATTTACCAGATTGTAAAGAATTTCAATACCAACCCAATGCAAAAAGAATCAACTGATTTGGACTTGTAAACAAAAAGATTTCAATGATCAAAATTTCTGTTAAATTCTGGAATAAATAAAAGAAAAGGAAATCCTGGGAGGGGCCACGTCGAAGTCATAAAGTGGAGGGGCACCTCCACTTAATGCTTCGGTCGCAGGCCGCAGTCACTGGCAGGTGGGGCCTGCCCTTTTAAAATAGAGAGAGAGGAGGGCGGCTCACCGGCGATGCTCGCCGGTGATAGATACGGCGGCGAGGTTGGGAGATGATGGGAATGCAATGGGCACTCAAGGCGATCCTCCCTGAACCCGTAGCTCCTCCGGAGGTGGACGGATGGAGTCACCCCTTCTTCTCCGGCGGGTGGATGCTACGGTGGTCGTCGACAGCGACGATTCCAGCAGGGATTCGACTCATCGACAGCTCGAGGAGCACCAGAGGGACCAAGGGAACACACTGGTTGCCTTGGATTTGACTGGGGAAGGGCGGAGGAGGCTGGCAACAGAGGGGATTCGGCGCCGGAGCTTGTCGCCGGAGCTGAGGCAGACGAGCTCCCGGCTCTTGTTGGGGGGTCTCTAGGGCTAATCCAGAGGTGGAGGAGAGAGTTGGGAGCTAGGAGGGGTTCGGGAGCGCCTTAAATAGGCCAACGACGAGCGCTGCCAAGCTCTCCCGAAGCGGCGAGGCTCAGGCTTGCCACTGGAGCAAGGACGGCGAGCTAGCTGTCGTGGCGTGGGGGTGAGGTGATGGAGGAGGTCTCGGGAGCGATGGGATGGGTCCGGGTCCAAAGCCCACTGTGTTGCCCGTGGCGGAGCTTGGCCAGGAGCGACGGCGGCCTTCTGCGGCGACCCAGAGTGTTCAGGAGGTGCCACGAGGATACCAGGGACCTCGTCGGCGCTTAGGACAAGGGGTGCATCGATTGACGGCTTGGGGCGGCTCGGTTGTCACTAGAGTTGCGCAGAGCGCGCTCTGTGGCATGCTTGCACCGTGATCACCATGGTTGCGGCCACCCTAATGCCACCCAAGCCTTGAAACCTTGTCTATTGCGTCAACCAGCCCTCCATCAGTCACCATCCACTCCTTGCCTGAACATACAAGCTCTGCTGCGACTAGGAACATCAACAACAGGTTCTGCCAGCAGACTTTGGGAGGTTATAGAGCTCAACAGGGTTGGGATAAGAGCAAACTAAGATGTCTAGTGTAATCGGCATAGAAAAGACTCTAAACTGGCAAAACATGGCAAGGTTTGAAGATCAAATGAATATAGTTCCTTTGGAAACCATCTTTCTGGTCTAGAACACAAATGAGCTCCTAGCACTCAATTGCAAGCTTTGCTACCAGTGTCATTTGGTGGGCAAGTGTCATTTGGTAGTGCACACATGCCCAAAAATTTGTAGCTCCATTGTGCACTCCTAGCTAGCACTTCCTTCACAAAGGTCCTGTTTTAGCAGAAACTTAGCAGAGTGTTTTTGCTCAAAATCTGTATTGGACCATGGGATGTTTTCACATATTGGAATCATATATGATTCCTAGTAAGTGCATGAATTTATCGGAAATTTTCCAAAACATGAATCATGGGGTTGCTTCACAAAGGGATAATTCTAGTCAGATAATAAATAATTATTCTGGCCATAATTATCCATTGGACAAAGAAATATTTTTGAATATTTTGAAATCATATGACATTGAGAAGATGTTGCAAAAGTTTTGGGTCTTAAAGCTCATCCAAGCTATAGGTTGCTTCACAACCCATAGTGATGGCAAAATTCCCAAAACAGAAAAAGAGAATTGTTTAATAGAATAAAATATTGCAAGTAAATCTCAGAAAGGTTTTAGTAAGAAGCAAACGGTTTTGGGTTGTTTGGGACAAGAAATCAGAGATTTCATAATCCAACTTGGTTTGAGAATTTGAAAATCCACCAAATTGCAAGTGATCTTCAAAAATATTTTAAAAGGGAAAGGTTTGAAAAATCAGGGTGTTACAATGATAATCATATAGGCATCACATCCAAATCAAGTAGACCGACTCCTGCCTGCATCTACTACTATAACTTCACACATCAACCGCTATCCAGCATTCATCTAGTGTATTAGTTCATAAGAACGAAGTGATGCGTTAAGAACAATGACATGATGTAGTCAAGCCAAAAGCATATAAGAATCCATCCCAACTTGTTATCCTTAATGGCAACAACACATGCGTATCAACTCCCCTTTAGTCACTAGGACTGAACACCGCAAGATCGAACCCATTCCCGAGCACCTCTTCCAATTGCAGCAAGATCTAATCTAGTTAGCCAAACCAAACCAAAACTTCGGAGAAGAAATACAAGGCTATACTAAATAATGCATAAAAGAGACCAGCAAAGGACTCAAATAAGACCAGCAAAGAACTCAAATAAGATGCATCTGCGGTGCGATCGCGGAGGCTGCCGCATCAACCTCCAGGGCCCATGCAGTGGTCGCAGCCTCGACACTCGGTGCCGGGGGCAGGACCACTGTGGCCTTGGTCGGTGGCGCTCGCGACTGGGCCATCGCGGCCTCTACATTCGTGCCCCTCCCCGCATGAAGGGGACGCTTGGAGATGCAGTGGCGCCTGTGCGCCCGAGCACAGCGCCCGGCTTGCGCAAGCTACCTCCGCGCCCGCTGAGACCCCAACCAAGGGACGAGGGAGCCTTCGATACTTGCATCACCTTCGCCCCAATGGCGGCCTTTTTCTTCTTCTCCTCGCCACCGCTTGGGAGCTGATACGTCCATTTTGCATCATGATTTTATGTTGATATCTATCGCTTTATGGGCTGTTATTACACTTTACGGTACAATACTTATGCCTTTTCTCTCTTATTTTATAAGGTTTACTTGAGGAGGGAGAATGCCGGCACCTGGAATTCTGGTCTGAAAAAGGAGTAAGTTTGAGATACCTATTCTGCGCAACTCCAAAAGCCGTGAAAATAAACGAGGAACTATTTTGGATTTTATAAAAAATATTGGGTAGAAGAAGTACCGGAGGGAGCCACCAGGAGGCCACAAGCCTGCCAGGCGCGACCTACCCCCTGGCCGCGCCTGGGTAGCTTGTGGACCCCTGTTGCCCCTCCGGCTCCCATCTTCTGCTATAAGGAGGGTTTCATCCCAGAAAAAATGAGGAGAAGGCTTTCGGGAGGACACGCCGCCGCCACGAGGCGGAACTTGAGCAGAACCAATCTAGAGCTCCGGCAGGGCCGTCCTGCCGGGGAAACTTCCCTCCCAGAGGGGGAAATCATCGCCATCGTCATCACCAACACTCCTCTCATCAGAGGGGACTCATCTCCATCAACATATTCATCAGCACCATCTCATCTCCAAACCCTAGTTCGTCAGTTGTAACCAATCTCCGTCTCGCGACTCCGGTTGGTACTTGTAAGGTTGCTAGTGGTGTTAATTACTCTTTGTAGTTGATGCTAGTTAGATTACTCGGTGGAAGATCATATGTTCAGATCCTTAATGCTATTCAATACCTCTCTGGTCATGAACATAATTATGCTTTGTGAGTAGTCACTTTTGTTCCCGAGGACATGGGATAAGTCTTGCTATAAGTAGTCATGTAAATTTGGTATTCGTTCGATATTTTGATGCGTTGTATGTTGTCTTTCCTCTAGTGGTGTTATGTGAACGTCGACTACATAACACTTCACCATTAATTGGGCCTAGAGGAAGGCATTGGGAAGTAATAAGTAGATGATGGGTTGCTAGAGGGACACAAGCTTAAACCCTAGTTTATGCGTTGCTTCGTAAGGGGCTGATTTGGATCCACTAGTTTAATGCTACGTTTAGACTTTGTGTTAATTCTTCTTTCGTAGTTGCGGATGCTTGCGAGAGGGGTTAATCATAAGTGAGATGTTTGTCCAAGTAAGGCCAGCACCCAAGCACCGGTCCACCCACATATAAACTATCAAAGTAGCGAACGCGAATCATATGAACATGATGAAAACTAGCTTGACAGAAATTCCTATGTGTCCTCGGGAGCGCTTTACCTCATATAAGAGTTTGTCTAGGCTTGTCCCTTGCTACAAAAGGGATTGGGCCATCTTGCTGCACCTTTGTTACTATTGTTACTTGCTACTCGCTACGAATTATCTTATCACACAACTATCTGTTACCAACAATTTCAGTGCCTGCAGAGAATACCTTGCTGAAAACCACTTGTCAGTTCCTTCTGCTCCTCGTTGGGTTCAACACTCTTACTTATCGAAAGGACTACGATAGATCCCCTACACTTTTGGGTCATCGATACTCTTTTCTGGCGCCGTTGCCGGGGAGTGAAGCGCCTTTGGTAAGTGGAATTTGGTAAGGAAACATTTATATAGTGTGCTGAAATTTATTGTCACTTGTCACCATGGAAACTAATCCTTTGAGGAGCTTGTTCGGTGTATCTTCACCTCAAACGGAAGCACAAGGAGTTGCTCCTCAACCTACTGCACCTACTGAAAATATTTATTATGAAATTCCTTCGGGTATGGCAGAGAAACTGTTGGCTAATCCTTTTACAAGAGATGGAACATCACATCCCGACTTGCATCTAATATATGTAGATGAAGTTTGTGGTTTATTTAAGCTTGCAGGTTTGCCCGAGGATGAGGTCAAGAAGAAGTTCTTTCCCTTATCTTTGAGGGATAAAGCATTGACATGGTATAGGCTATGTGATGATACTGGATCATGGAACTACAACCGATTGAAATTGGAATTTCATCAAAAGTTTTATCCTATGCATTTGGTACATCGTGATAGGAATTATATCTATAATTTTTTGCCTCGTGGTAGAGAGAGTAGCTCTCAAGCTTGAGGGACACTTAAGTCAATGCTATATTCATGCCCCAACCATGAGCTCTCGAGAGAAATTATTATTCAGAACTTTTATGCTCGGCTTTCTCATGATAATCGCACCATGCTTGACACTTCTTGTACCGATTCTTTTATGAAGAGAGATATTGACTTCAAATGGAATTTATTGGAAAGAATTAAATGCAACTCTGAAGATTGGGATTTTGATGAAGGTAAGGAGTCAGGTAGGAATCTTAAGTTCAATTGCGTTAAATCCTTCGATGAAACAAATACTTTTTGTGATTTTAGCGCTAAACATGGACTTGACTCTGAAATAGTAGCTTCATTATGTGAATCATTTGCTGCTCATATTGATCTCCCTAAAGAGAAGTGGTTTAAATATCATCCTCCCATAGAAGTCAATGTAGTTAAACCCAATCCAGTTGAAGAGAAAGTCATTGCTTATAATGATCCTATTGTTCCTAGTGCTTACATTGAGAAGCCACCTTTCCCTGTTAGAATAAAGGATCATGCTAAGGCTCCAACTGTGATACATAAGGGCTACATTAGAACACCTACACCCCCTGAGAAAATTAAAGTTTAACCTAGCATTGCTATTATCAAAGATCTCCTGTCCGACAATGTTGATGGGCATGTTATTCACTTCTGTGAAGATGCTGCTAGAATTGCTAAACCTCATGTTAGAGACAAACATAGGCCTGTTGTTGGCATGCCTGTTTTTTCTGTTAATATAGGAGATCATTTTTATCATGGTTTATGTGACGTGGGTGCTAGGGTTAGTGCAATACCTCGATCTTTATATGATGAAATTAAAGACGAGATTGCACCTGTCGAGATGGAACCAATTAATGTTACTATTCAACTTGCCAATAGAGATACTATATGCCCTTTGGGAATTGTTAGAGATGTTGAAGTCTTGTGTGGTAAAACTAAGTATCCTACTGATTTTCTCATTCTTGCTACCACACAAGATAGCTTTTGTCCCATCATATTTGGCAGACCTTTCCTCAATACTGTCAATGCTCATATTGACTGCGTGAAGCAAACTGTCAGTGTTGGCTTTGAAGGTGTGTCACACGAATTCAATTTCTCCAAGTTTGGTAGACAACCTCATGAAAAAGAATTGTCTAGTAAGGATGAAATTATTGCTCTAGATTCTATTGATGTGCCTCCTATTGATCCTTTAGAGCAATACTTGCTTGAGCATGAAAATGATATGCATATGGATGAAAGGAATGAGATAGATAGAGTTATCTTTGAACAACAACCTATTATTAAGAATAATTTGCCTGTTGAACTGCTTGGAGATCCACCCGCACCAAAGGGTGATCCTGTGTTTGAGCTTAAACAGTTACCTGATACTCTTAAGTATGCTTACCTTGATAAAAAAGAGATATATCCTGTTATTATTAGTGCTAGCCTTTCAGATCATGAAGAAAATAAATTATTGAAAACTGTGAGGAAGCACCGTGCTGCTATTGGATATACTCTTGATGATCTTAAGGGCATTAGTCCCACTCTATGCCAGCATAAAATTAAAACCGATCCTGATTCCAAACCAGTTGCCGATCATCAACGGAGATTAAATCCTAAGATGAAAGAGGTAGTAAGAAAAGAAATAATAAAGCTCCTGGAAGCAGGTATTATCTATCCTGTTGCTCATAGTGATTGGGTAAGTCCGTGCATTGTGTCCCCTAAGAAGGGAGGTATTACCGTTGTCCCTAATGATAAACATGAATTGATCCCACATAGCATTGTTACTGGCTATAGGATGGTAATTGATTTTAGGAAATTGAATAAAGCCACTAGGAAAGATCATTACCCTTTGCCTTTTATTGACCAAATTCTAGAAAGATTGTCTAAACGCACACACTTCTGCTTTCTAGATGGTTATTCAGGGTTCTTCCAAATACCAGTTGCACAATCTGATCAGGAGAAAACCACTTTTACCTGCCCTTTTGGTACCTTTGCTTATAGACGTATGCCTTTTGGCTTATGTAATGCACTTGCTACCTTTCAAAGATGTATGATGGCCATATTCTCTGACTTTCATGAAAAGATTGTTGAGGTTTTCATGGATGATTTCTCCGTTTACGGGTCTTCTTTTGATGATTGCATGAGCAACCTTGATCGAGTTTTGCAGAGATGTAAAGATACCAACCTTGTCTTGAATTGGGAGAAGTGCCACTTTATGGTTAATGAAGGCATCGTCTTGGCACATAAAATTTCTGAAGGAGGTACTGAAGTCGATAAGGCTAAAGTTGATGCGATCGAGAAAATGCCATGCCCTACAGACATCAAAGGTATAAGAAGTTTCCTTGGTCATGTTGGTTTCTATAGAAGGTTCATTAAAGACTTCTCTAAGATTTCGAGGCCTCTTACCAATCTCTTGCAAAAAGATATTCCTTTTGTTTTTGACGATGATTCGGTGGAAGCATTTGAAATACTTAAGAAGGCATTGATAACTGCACCTATTGTTCAACCACCTGATTGGAACCTACCTTTTGAAATTATGTGTGATGCTAGTGATTATGCCGTTGGTGCTGTTCTAGGACAAAGAGTTGATAAGAAATTGAATCTTATTCATTATGCTAGTAAAACTCTAGACAGTGCCCAAAGAAACTATGCTACTACTGAAAAGGAATTTTTAGCAGTCGTGTTTGCATGTGAAAAGTTTAGATCTTATATTGTTGATTCCAAGGTTACTATTCACACTGATCATGCTGCTATTAAGTATCTCATGGAAAAGAAAGATTCTAAACCTAGACTTATCAGATGGGTTCCCTTGCTATAAGAATTTGATTTGCATGTTGTTGATAGGAAGGGTGCTCAGAACCCCCTAGCAGATAACTTGTCTAGGTTGGAGAATGTTCTTGATGACCCACAACCTCTTGATGATAGCTTTCCTGATGAGCAACTGAATGTAATCAATGCTTCACGTAGTACACCGTGGTATGCTGATTATACAAATTATATTGTTTCTAAATATATACCACCTAGTTTCACATACCAACAAAACAAGAAATTCTTCTTTGATTTGAGACATTACTTTTGGGATGATCCTCAACTTTATAAAGAAGGAGTAGATGGTGTTATTAGACGTTGTGTACCTGAGCATGAACAGGGACAGATCCTACAAAAGTGTCACTCTGAGGCTTACGGAGGACACCGTGCGGGGGATAGAACTGCACACAAGGTATTGCAATCCGGTTTCTATTGGCCTACTCTCTTCAAGGATGCCCGTAAGTTTGTCTTGTCTTGTGATGAATGTCAAAGAATAGGTAATATCAGTAAACGTCAGGAAATGCCTATGAATTATTCACTTGTCATTGAACCATTTGATGTTTGGGGTTTTGATTATATGGGACCTTTTCCAAAGTCTAACAGGTATACTCATATTCTAGTTGCTGTTGATTACGTTACTAAGTGGGTAGAAGCTATCCCAACTAGTAGTGCTTATCACAACACCTCTATCAGGATGCTTAAAGAAGTTATTTTCCCTAGATTTTGAGTCCCTAGATATTTAATGACTGATGGTGGTTCACATTTTATTCATGGTGCTTTCCGTAAAACGCTTGCTAAGTATGATGTCAACCACAGAATTGCATCTCCTTATCATCCTAAGTCCAGTGGTCAAGTAGAGCTAAGTAATAGAGAAATTAAACTAATTCTGCAAAAGACTGTTAATAGGTCTAGAAAGAATTGGTCTAAGAAGCTTGATGATGCACTATGGGCTTATAGAACTGCTTATAAGAATCCCATGGGCATGTCTCCGTACAAAATGGTTTACGATAAAGCATGTCATTTACCTCTTGAGCTAGAGCATAAGGCTTATTGGGCAATCAAAGAGCTCAACTTTGATTTCAAACTTGCTGGTGAGAAGAGGTTATTTGATATTAGCTCACTTGATGAATGGAGAACTCGGGCATATGAAAATGCCAAGTTGTTTAAAGAAAAAGTTAAGAGGTGGCATGATAAAAGGATACAAAAACGTGAGTTCAATGTAGGTGATTATGTCTTGCTATACAATTCTCGTTTAAGATTTTTTGCAGGCAAGCTTCTCTCTAAATGGGAAGGTCCTTACATTGTCGAAGAAGTGTATCGTTCCGGTGCCATCAAAATCAACAACACGGAAGGGAATTTTCCGAGAGTTGTAAATGGGCAAAGAATCAAGCATTATATCTCAGGTACTCCCATAAATGTTGAAAGCAATATTATTAATACCATAACTCCGGAGGAGTACATAAGGGATATTTATCAGCCTGTTTCAGACTCCAAAAATGAAAAGGTATGTGATTCAGTAAGTAAACCGACTCCAAAACTTTTCCAGTAGCAATTTTCTCCGTTTTGGAATTTTTAGAAAAATAGAAAATTTTAAAGTAGTCCGAAAAGGCACGAGGAGGAGACAAGCCTGCCAGGTGTGGCCTACCCCCTGGCCGCGCCTGGGGGGCTTGTGAGCACCTCGTGTGTCTCCCGGACTCCGTTTTCTGGTGGAATACTCCTTTTGGTCGGAAAAAAATTCATTATATATTCTCCCGAAAGGTCTGACCGTCGTATCACGCAAATATCCCCTGTTTTCGTTTCGAGCCTGTTTCAGCAGCAGATTTAGGGCAAGATGTCTTCTCAAGATTCAGAGGGGGAGAGTTATGTGGCCGATTACCTTGCTAACCCCAAGGTCTATGGGGACTCGGATCATTATGGTTGAACCACTGATGAGGAAGAAGATTATGATCCCAAGGGGAAGGAAGGAACAAGTTCCGATGAAGAGAAGGCTCTTCTACCCCAATCTGGAAACACATATGTAGAGTTCAAGAAGTCGAGCCTCCCTAACTCAAGGAAGAAGCCTAAGATTTTGTTTACCCCTTCTCGTCTTCTGCAGGAGAGTAAGCAAGAATTACGCCAAAGGGTGTTGAGGCTTGAAGAGGAAAATAATAATCTGAAAGAGCAGAATTTTGTGCTCAAGAGGAAATTAAGCAAGTTCAAGAACTCTGCAACAACTCCACCACCATCACCTTCGAAGGAAGACAATTAAGCACGGGTATGGGCACTCCTCTTGGCTTGTGCCAAGTTTGGGGGAGTTGCCCCGGTATCGTATCACCATCACATCTTTTGCCTTTACCTTTTTTTAGTTCGATCCTTTTTGGTTTGATCTTTCTCTAGTAGAATAAAGTTCTCAGTGATCTCGGATTGAGTTTTGCTTTGTGTCACCCCAATGTAATCGAGTTCGTGGGTCATATAATAAAGAGTGTTTTAGTTAAGGGCCTTGCCTCATGCCATGATCTAAAGAAAAGAATAATAAAAGAACAAAAGCATGAAAGATCATGTAATGATCTTATGGGAAGTGATGGCTTCACATATAAACAGAATGTTGATTGAAACTTGTTGTGGGTGGACAAACGTAGACCTTGGTCATTGTTGCAATTAATAGGAAGTAATAAAGAAGGAGAGGTTCACATATAAATATATCATCTTGGGCACCATCTATGATTGTGAACACTCATTAAACTATTACATGCTTAGAAGTAGATCTTGGACAAGGAAGACAACATAATGAATTATATTTGCTTGGTTCCGAACAATGTTATATGACTAGAGATCCCTTAGCATGTGACGCTTGCTTCCACCTCATATCAGCCAAAACTTCCGCACTAAGTAGAGATACTACTTGTGCATCCATAAACCCTCAACTCAGTTCTGCCATGAGAGTCCACCATACCTACTTATGGATTGAATAAGACCCCTCAAGTAAGTTGTCATCGGTGCAAGCAATAAAAATTTATCCCTAAATATGTATGATCTATTAGTGTGTGGAAAATAAGTTTTGTACGAACCTGTGATGAGGAAGGCATAAAAGCGACAGACTGCATAATAAAGTTCTTTATCACAGGAGGCAATATAAAGTGACGTTCCATCACACTAAGATGTCACACATCCAAACCTCAAAAGCGCATGACAACCTCTGCTTCCCTCTGTGAAGGGCCTATCTTGTACCTTTACTTTTTATCCTTAAAAGAGTCATGGTGATCGACACCAATTCCTTATTTCACCATTGTCTTGGAAAGCGTCATGTGCTAGGGAAATATCTATATTCATATGTCAACTTGGAAGTAAGTATTCATGAATTATTATAGTTGACATTACCCTTGAGGTAAGTAGTTGGGAGGCGAAACTGTAAGCCCCTATCTTTCTCTGTGTCCAACTGAAACTTTGATCTCATGAGTACCACATGAGTTTTAGCAATTGTAGAAGACGAAAGGATGATTGAGTATGTGGATTTGCTTTACAAGCTCTTATTTGACTCTTTTCGATGTTATGATAAATTGCAATTGCTTCAAGGACTAAAGGTATTGGTTGTTAATTCTCAATAAGGTTCTTGATCCATACTTTACTTTGTGAAGGAATTTTCACTTTAGCATAAGAGATTATATGACGATATTGATGTTCTAAATATGACCATGATGCGTGCATGTCCGTATTTTGTTTTATCGACACCTCTATCTATAAACATGTGGGCATATTTATTGATCTCGGCTTTCGGTTGAGGACAAGCGAGGTCTAAGCTTGGGGGAGTTGATATCTCCATTTTGCATCACGCTTTTATGTTGATATTTATCGCTTTATGGGTTTTTATTACACTTTACGGTACAATACTTATGCATTTTCTCTCTTATTTTATAAGGTTTACATCAAGAGGGAGAATGCCGGCAGCTGGAATTCTAGTCTGAAAAAGGAGCAAGTCTGAGATACCTATTCTGCGCAACTCCAAAAGCCGTGAAAATCAACGAGGAATTATTTTGGATTTTATAAAAAATACTAGGCGGAAGAAGTACCAGAGTGGAGCCACCAGGAGGCCACAAGCCTGTGAGGCGCGACCTACCCCCTGGCCGCGCTTGGGTGGCATGTGGGCCCCCTGTTGCCCCTCCGGTTCCCATCTTCTGCTATAAGGAGGGTTTCGTCCCAGAAAAAAATCAGGAGAAGGCTTTCGGGAGGAGATGCCGCCGCCACGAGGCGGAACTTGAGAAGAACCAATCTAGAGCTCCGGCAGGGTCGTCCTACCGGGGAAACTTCCCTCCCGGAGGGGGAAATCGTCTCCATCGTCATCACCAACACTCCTCTCATCGGAGGGGACTCATCTCCATCAATATCTTCATCAGCACCATCTCATCTCCAAGCCCTAGTTCATCACTTGTAACTAATCTCCGTCTCGCGACTCTGTACCATACTTGTAAGGTTGCTAGTAGTGTTAATTACTCTTTGTAGTTGATGCTAGTTGGATTACTCGGTGGAAGATCATATGTTCAGATCCTTAATGCTGTTCAAGACCTCTCTGGTCATGAACATAATTATGCTTTGTGAGTAGTCACTTTTGTTCCTAAGGACATGGGACAAGTCTTGTTATAATTGGTCATGTGAATTTGGTATTCGTTCGATATTTTGATGCGTTGTATGTTGTATTTCCTCTAGTGGTGTTATGTGAACGTCGACTACATAAAACTTCACCATTATTTGGGCCTAGAGGAAGGCATTGGGAAGTAATAAGTAGATGATGGTTTGCTAGAGTGACACAAGCTTAAACCCTAGTATATGTGTTGCTTCGTAAGGGGTTGATTTGGATCCACTAGTTTAATGCTATGGTTAGACTTTGTCTTAATTCTTCTTTCGTAGTTGTGGATGCTTGCGAGAGGGGTTAATCATAAGTGGGATGTTTGTCCAAGTAAGGGCAGCACCCAAGCACCGGTCCACCCACATATCAAACTATCAAAGTAGCGAACGCGAATCATATGAACATGATGAAAACTAGCTTGACAGAAATTCCTATGTGTCCTCGGGAGCACTTTACCTCATATAAGAGTTTGTCCAGGCTTGTCCCTTGCTACAAAAGGGATTGGGCGTCTTGCTACACCTTTGTTACTATTGTTACTTGCTACTCGCTACGAATTATCTTATCACAGAACTATCTGTTACCGATAATTTCAGTGCCTGCAGAGAATACCTTGCTGAAAACCACTTGTCAGTTCCTTCTGCTCCTCGTTGGATTCGACACTCTTACTTATTGAAAGGACTATGATAGATCCCCTACACTTGTGGGTCATCAGGAGCCTATGCTGAAGAAGGGCTGGCCTGAGTAAACCGATCACAGATGAATAACATGAGGATGGGATAAGGTACTTACTCGTCCCCGGCGGCCCACTTCCTCTTTTTCTCGATGGCGGGTGACGCGTCCTTGCCACATTCACGTGCCGCCCTGCCGCCACCAAAGGGGTGCTCGCTGTGGTCCCCGCCGTGCTCGTCCTGGCCTCCCTCCTCCCTGGGGGCCTGAGGGGTCCCCAGAGAGATACGTCTGTCGCTAGGGGACGCGTCGCACCATCGTGAAGGGCTCCCACCGCTCGCACTTCAGCCGTCATGGGTCCCAACCTTGCTCCTTCCCGTGAGGCCACGGGCCTAGGGAGAATCGTCTGGCCCCACACGTCTGCAGCAACGTCGTCCCCGAGATTGTGCAAGGACAGATGGAGGCCGGGCAGTGGAATCCAGCCGGCGTCCTCCTCCCCTTTTGTCGCCTCCGAACCCTGGTCGCTATCATTATCGCCCGAGGACGCCACTATGATGGGGGAGCCCTTGTGTGTCCTGACTAGCCCCTATTCGTTAAAGACGGGCATTTCCGCGACCATTCCCTCCATGTCGTCTCACGCGTATAGCGGCGGCGTGACCTATCAGAGCCCCCAAGCCTCCGTCGAGTTCGTCATACGTCAGGCCGCTGACGTGCAAGTGCATCGGGTCCCTCCCATCGGCGAACTCCCACAAGGGCGTGAGTGTGCCTGAAGCGGCGCGATGTGATGCCCCAGGAACTCCTTGATGATAGTCTCCCCCCATCAGGCGGGCCTCCGCGAGGGAAGTGATTTGCTGCAAGAGAGGCCCCGCCCTCTGGTCGGTGAGCTTCTTGTGGCTCCACCTGGAGGTTTGCTCGGGCAGACCCAAGGGAGTCGCCAGGAGTGGGCTCTCCTGGTGTGCGTCCATGAATACCCAGTGGTGTCTGTAGCCTTCCACCTTCTTCCCGGCCTTCTGGTGAGTTCCCGCACCCGCGACGTCAACAAAGGAGATGCACACGAAGCACTGGCCCTGGGCAGAGAACCGCAAGCTGAAGAAGTGGCAGAAGAGCGCCACCGAGGGCCTCACGCCCATGAAGGCCTCGTAGTAAAAGGCAAAGATGGACAGGGGGAGGACGGATTTGGGATGAAGGTGTAGGGCTCGGATTTGGTAATGGGAAAGGATGGCGTAGAAGAAATCGGAGATGGCGGGACCAGCCCGACGTAAATGATGTGGAGGAAGAAGGGGTAGGTAGTCTTCACCAAGATGCTCGGCGCTGCTGAGCCCGACGAGATGGCGGTCGCTCCCCTTCGTTCGTGTAGTCGGCCACTAGTGGGAGCACCAGGCCCAGGTCCTCCGCCTTGGAGATGCGGGAGGGCATGAGAGGAGACCTGGTAGCGGCATGGCTCGCGGCGGAAGCTGCGACCTTCCCTTTCCTGTCGGCGGGGGCCATCCATGGACCGGAGCCGCAAGAAGGGCGAGAAGGTGACTCGCTCGGAGATTGGATCTAACACGTTCTTGCATGGAGGAAGAAGATACAGAAAGGTGGGTATGGAATGAAGGTGAGTAATGTCGGCTCCACCCCGCGTGCCCACTTTATGTCAGCCAGGGCGGACGCCAAAGCGGTACGAAAAGGCGGGGTGCACCCTGCCCCATTGCATGCCACATGTTCGGCCTGGCCCGCAGGCGGTGAGAGCGTGCGCCATATCGCCCCTCCGCGAGGGAAGCGATTTGCTGCAAGAGAGGCCCCACCCTCTGGTCGATGAGCTTCTTGTGGCTCCACCTGGAGGTTTGCTCGGGCGGTCCCAAGGGAGTCGCCAGGAGCGGGCTCTCCTAGTGCGCATCCATGAATACCCAGTGGTGCCGGTAGCCTTCCACCTTCTTCCTAGCCTTCTGGTGGGTGCCCGCGCCCGCGACATCAACAAAGGAGATGCACGCGGAGCACTGGCCCTGGGCGGTGAACCGTAAGCTGAAGAAGTGGCGGAAGAGCGCCACCGAGGGCCTCATGCCCATGAAGGCCTCGTAGTAAAAGGTGAAGATGGCGAGGGGGAGGATGGATTAGGGATGAAGGTGTAGGGCTCGGATTTGGTAATGGGAAAGGATGGCGTAGAAGAAATCGGAGAACGGCTGGACCAGCCCGGCGTAAATGCTATGGAAGAAGAAGGGGTACGCAGTATTGACCAAGATGCTCGGTGCTGCTGAGCTCGACTAGATGGCGGTCGCTCCCCCTCGTTCGTGTAGCCGGCCACCAGCGGGAGCACCGGGCCCAGGTCCTCCGCCTTGGAGATGCGGGAGGGCATGAGAGCAGGCCCGGTAGCAGCATGGCTCACGATGGAAGCCGCGACCTTCCCTTTCTTGTCGACGGGCGCTATCCGTTGACCGGAGCCGCAAGAGGGGCGATAAGGTGACTCGCTAGGAGATTGGATCTAGTGCGTTCTTGCATGGATCAAGAAGATGCAGAAAGGTGGGCATGGAATGAAAGTGAGTAATGTCAGCTCCACCCCGCGTGCCCACTTTATGTCAGCCAGGGCGGACGCCAAAGCGCTACGAAAAGGCAGGGTGCCCCGCGCCCCATTGCATGCCACACGTTCGGCCTGGCCCGCAGGCGGTGAGAGTGTGCGCCATCTCCCCCCGATTGTCAGGACATGAACGTCACGGGCTCGGGGGCTACTGTCGGGGCTCTATGACCAGCTGTACCTAGGCCGACCTGCCTACGACCCATGGCCCGGTGCATGCTGTGGGCCCGGGGATGCTCCCCGCCAAGGCCTGGAGTCCGACCCTCGCGAGGTGTTGATCACTCAAGGTTGTCGGGGACGTACGGAGTCCTCCTCGAGGTCGTTCCCCCGGGGCCCGCATCGAGAAGCCGCCTCCTGACAACCCTCCCCCAAAGGGTGGACTTACCAAGGGCAGCCTACCGGGGTCGCACGGTCCAACCTCCTCACGTGGGTGACGTGAGCCACATTGTGCGGCGCCAGGATCGGTGCCAGCAGGCATGGACAAAGAAGCTTTCCACTTTGGTGTTAAGGGAGCAGAGCCAGTATGAGGGTTGCCAAAGCAAACCTCCAAAGATTTGTCGATCGGTGTAAGAGGTCCAAGGCTGGGGGCTCGACAGGACGGAGGTCGCCTCTGAGCCCACCAGCGTGTCATGGGGAAGAGCTTTTACAGGCAAAGACCACCTTTGTCATGGCAGATCGCTGTCATGCCCCCTTTCAAAATGGCCGTTCTGGCGACCCTTCCCGCCAAGTGTGTTTTCAAGGAAGAGGACCAAAGCCAGTATAAAAGAGAGGCCTGACCTACGTAGCAGGGACTCGCTCGATCCATCATCTCCACTAGGGCAAGAACCCACCTTTATACTCATCTTCCACCTTAAGCAATCGAGATAAGCAGGAGTAGGGTTTTACACCTCAAGGTGGCTTGAACCTGGGTAAACTGCTCGCGTGTTTCTTGTTTGCTTTCCTTAGCTCGAGCCGTCGAAGAGTCGCGGTGAAGTTGAGAGGTAGAACAGGTAGGAAAGAGAGCGCACCCAGAGTTCGAACCTTTCTGGGTCTGCGAAGCCCCGATTCCAACAGCACCCTTGTAATTGAGATCATCATCAATACACACAAAGCACGATGTATGCTTTTACCTCCATCAAAGGGGCTGAACCTAGGTAAACCCTTGTCTCTCGTTCCCGATCAACCTCATCCAAGCAACCACCTAGGTGCGATTGCCCCTAAACTAAGCCCTATCGATAGGACATGTGCCATGACAAAAAACGACACCGACGTTGATGATGAAGCTCGGTTTCGATGTGTGGATCGCGTTGGAGACGATCTCGGTAAGTACCAGCAGGGACCAACATGGGCCACCAATGTTAGTGCTAAATCTGGCATATCTCCAGGTAGATGTCCTAAGCTAGGTGTCTTGGAGCTATAGTAACATGGACACGGGATTTTACCCTGGTCGGGGCTCTCTCGAGTAGATAATACACTACGTCCCACTTTTGATTGTATTGATAGAGGGGATAGTTCATAGTACAGGTATCTACCACGAGATTGTTGTAACGAATTTGAGATTCGATCATCTATCGACTAGCCTAGCCTCAGCTTATATAATGTACGGGAGGCCTAGGATAAAAAGAATCCTAGTCGGCTACATCGGTGGAGAGGACTCATTGTGTTGATCACTAAGTCTCGTGAAATATTCCTCGTATATGTCATGGGTTGTCCAAAGTGACCCATTAGTGAACTGTCATGGGGTCCTCGGCGTGACCAACCTGGTCGGGAGACGACGTGGTGAGTACCTCCTTGTCCATGACACCGTCAATGAACTAATAAAGAGGGAACTAGCCTGCCAAGCTGAAGAGACTAATATGAGGATGGAGCAGTAGTCTTTGACTTTGAAGACCAGTTCAAGGGCTACTAACGGTGTCCTGAACAAAGGGGTACTAAATTGTATGGCCCGAAGTCCATGGGCGAGGCTTATGGCCCTCCGATCTCTAGAAGGAAGGACGATCGAAGCTGCAAATCTTGGCGTAACCGAGATGGAAACCTCCGAAGACTTGGTGTGTATTTCAAGGATTGCTCTATAACCCGCATGTTGGCCACCGACATGGGTGTAACGTAGGTACCCCTAGTGCAAATATAAGTTGTGGGGTTTAGTTTTTAGAGACACGATTACCAACCTTAGGGTTCAGAATGCAATCTTATACTTTGTACCCCATCACATTAATACAATTTTAATATGACATAGGATTTTACCTCTTCGAAAAGGCTTGAATCTAGGTAAACAATAAGGGCTCTTTTGATTCAAAGGAATTTCACAGGATATTTGGAGGATTAAAATCCTTAGAGTTTTTTTCTACATTGGTCCTTTGATTTATTGGATTGGGTTCCATATGAACTTTTCCTATAAAATATTTTGTACTTGAAATCTTACATCCGCTCCAACCTCTTTTTACAATTTTTGTATGTTTCCCATGACATCAAACACTCATTGCTAGTCTTATAGGATTCAAATGAACATGCCACTTCAACCCTACACTTTTTTTATTCCTGCGTTTTAAAAATCCTATGAATCAAAAGGGCCCTAATAGGTTGGTTTTATCACAAGGAACCTAACCATCTAAACTACTCTCAATTTGTAGTTCTTGCATTTATTTAGGGGGAAAATGAGAGTTGAAATTCCGTGTAATTTACCAAGTGGCCAACTTGGTAAGCTATCGGCAAAAAGAGAAATTCCGTGTAATTTCATCGTCGAATCACACACGTTCATGCAATCCGTATCCTTTCCCTGCTCCGAGACTTCTAAACGTACCCGTTACCCCCACAAAGAACAATGAATCAAATTGAAAAATACAGTACAACAAGACGCACCCTGACAGAACCATAACAAACCCTCCGTATCGATCTTGGAGAGAGGGAAAAGCCAGTTCGCTACCGCGGCCGTGATGGGCGAGGCCGACCACTACAGGACGCTGGGGCTCCGGCGAGATGCCAGCAAAGCCGAGGTCAAGGCCGCATTCTCCCGCCTCGCCCTCCTCCACCACCCCGACCGTCACGCCAAGGCCGACGCCGCCACCCGCGCTGACGCCACCCGCCGCTTCCGCCAGGTCTACGACGCCTACCACGTCCTCTACGATGACAGCCGCCGCGCCGAGTATGACCTCCGCACCTCCTTGGCTTGGAGCGGCTTCGGTCAACACGGCGCCAAATCCCGCTCCTCCTCGGCCTCGGGTGGCTACGGGCATGGCGGGGCCTCCTCATCGCATTCGGGTCGCTACAGGTACCGACACGGACGCGGAGGCGATTTTCAGGACTGGTCATCTCCGAATCCGAGGGAAGGCGAAAGTCTGGGCGTTTGGATGAGAGCCAATTGGTACCCCTTGCTCTGCTGGTAAGCACAAATTTGGCTGCTAAGTCGGCGCCAAACCTTTTGTTTCTTGTACCATGGCCACCCGTTCTAATGCCGGTGATATCATCAGTATCTGAAATGTGATTTCTCATGACGATAACTCTGCTGCAGCACTCTGAGGGTCGCAGAAGTTGTAATAGATGGCTGGAAGCTCTATAATACTTGGGTAAGTGAACGACCCCTCAACCTCTAAAATAATCGATGGGTTTTGATTTCCCCTTAGTTAATCAGTCAACTCCTGTTCTCTTAGATACATTTGGCTAATATGCATGTTTCAGTCCATTCATGCTCCCATTATATGTCTACTACTATTAATGAAGTCTGCTAAAATCAGTAACGAATTTGGAATCATTGGTCTGTGCCAGTATATGCCATATTGCCATGTGGATGGTAACCAAGCAAATTGGCATGCTGATTTGATTGTTACTCCCTCTGTAAACTATTATAAGATCTTTTATACTTAGATCACTAAAGTGGTTATCTAAAAGATCTTATAAAACTTTACGGAGGGAGTAGTGAGTAAGCTAATTAAATTAAAGAGTTGGTTAGAAACTGCAGAAGATATGCTACTCAAGCTGACAAAAGAGGGGTACAGGGGAATTAGCTCATTTGCATCCTGCAATATTGACGGTTGTTCGCTTTGTGAAAATAGAAATATTGTGTTAGCAAGTTAAAACACGCCAGCTTGATGTCCTATTCGAAATTACAAAATGCAGGTATCGATGCGCTGATGTTCGCCTGCCCTATGGATAAATGCAACACTAAAATTGTATCCTGCCATTGCTGATGTTTTATTTTATTGATTGCTATTTGGGTTGATAGTCAAATTAAATGCAATGCATGACCTTCGTGTGTGTCTGTTTACTTGCAGAAATCATGAAGGCAGTCGTCCATAGAGAAGGAAGCAGAGGAGTCAGAAGAGAAGATGAAGAATGAGCCCTCAGAAGAGAAAGAGTAGATGAACTGGGTTTGAAACTGGCTCATGAGGTGACCCACTGGCTACCATTCCATGTCTAGTTCCACATTGATGCAAGGTGTGAGAGAGCAACGCATAAGGTGTAACTCTTGCCATTCTCTGAACTTGTGGCACATGGCATTGGCATGAGAGATACTAGAATCCTTGTAAATTTTGTCTAGCTAAGAGCATCTCCAAGAGCATACCCATATTTTGGGTAGTCAAAACCATTATGGGTAGAGGAGAGAGAAGGTTTGGGTATCCAAAAACAATTCTGCTTTTCAAGCTTACCCATATTTGGATACCCAAAAACTGGTTTCATTGTTTTGATCATTTCCTTCTCTCTACTTCTCTCCAACATTTATCATACACCAACACAATATAATCCGAATTTAATAGAAATCATACACAAGATAATTTAAACAATTGCACACTCATTCAAATCCATCATAGAAGTTCATCACTATCCATAAAACCGGTAGCAAAATGCATCACCAATCACAAAGTGCATCATCAACATAAGATAAAAGTTCATCGGTGCATAGAACAACACCATAGCCGCCACCACCTCCACCACCATAGCCGCCACCACCTCCACCACCATTACACGAAATTTGTACTACAAATGAATTGCATTTGACTACAAATCAAACATACAACAAACAGGAATTTAAAAACAAAAAAAAACAATGCAATTACCTTGCGGGCATTTGGTCGAGCACCATAAGGGCAGTACCCGTGGTGGCCGTCGGCGACGCCGGCACGTGCACAATCGGCGGTGATTGAGACGCCTGAGGTGCGGGAGGGCATGGCGGCGGGACCTGCACGGTCGCAGATGGCGGCAGAGGCGCCGCCATGGCCTTCTTGGCCGCCTTCTTCTTCTCCGCGAGCGCCGGGTCCCGGGGAGGCCGCTTTGCCGTGCCCTTCTTCTTCGACGGGGCGGCGGTCGGAGCAGGCTCGGCGGCGCTCTCCAGCGCGCCAGGAGAAGCGGGGGTGGCGGCGACCGGCCGCGTCGGCTTCGCCAACCCTAGGCACCGGGCGGCCTTCGGCTTGGAAGTCGTGGCCGCGGGGGCAGCAGGCATGGCGGCGGGAGGGGCGGGAGGGGGTGCGGGAGGGGCGACGGAGGTAGCGGGGTCGACGGCCCCCTCATCCATGGCGCGGCGGCGGCCGGCGCGACGGCAGCGCGCGGTGGCGGGGTCGGACGGGGAGGCGAGGCGACGAGGAAACTTCCCGCGCGAGCGGTTTCCAGTTCCCGCGCGAGATTTGGGTTGGATGGGTATTTGCCCCATAATACCCATATATGCCAATGCTGGGCTAGATAATGGGTAGTGATCCATTTTTTTTGTGTGGGGACCATTTTTGGGTATGCTCTTGGAGCTAGTTTTTTGCCCGCAATACTCAAAAAAGCAGTTTTTGGGTATTGAGAGCAAATATGGGTATGCTCTTGGAGATGCTCTAACTACTACTAATAGATTCCATCGTGGAACACATGTTTTCTGTCTTGAAAGATTTGGATCCACCCTCTCTAAGGTTGCACTGTGATCTTGGTTTGTGTTCCAAGCGGTGTATATAAATATACTCCCTCCGTCATTTTTGCAAGCTAACATAGCTTGAAAAACGCCTTATATTATGAGACGGAAGGATAGCTTAAAAAACGCCTTATATTATGAGACGGAAGGAGTGTAATTGATGTGACACATTAGTCCATTAACACATACACATAGTGGATTCATATTACATTTAAAGATAAATAGTGGACGTTCGGAAAACTGCAATATATCCGAACGATCCCGATTCTGTTGGTTTCAAATCAAACGATCACCATTAGCCCCCACAATTTCCGGTCCATCTCGCATGTTTTGCACGACCCCCATCCCCTATCCACAGTTTCCGCTCCATCCAGCACGTCTTTCGTCCTTGACTCCTCGCTCGTTTCGTCCTTGACTCCTGAAGTCTCCTTTTTTGGGTTGTCTTCCTTTTTGTTTCGGTAAAAAATTAGGAGGGATTGTAGAGTCTAAGAAGGGACCTGACAGCTCAAGGAGTTTTAGCAATCTATCATCAACCACCTAGACAAACTCTATGTCGTGATTAGATTCATGTCAGATAATTTTCATACCTTCATGTTGAGGCAGACTCTTGTACTCGCAGATCTGATCGAGTGTTATTCTGCTGTCAATATTTTTTCTTACAAACTTTTTACGTAGAAAATTACAAAAAAAAATACATTTTTACCGAAAATATATAGGAGCTGTGAGTTAAGCTCGTGGTTTTAACATAGAAGACTCTTGTGCTCTTGTACATAGATATGACTTGAGCTCATGGTTTTAACATGGTAATTTACTCAATGCAACATTGATAACTTGTGTACAGATATTGTGGAAACCTCGATCGGATGAAAAACACGTTTTTAAAACACACCCTGGTAACTCATATGAAAGTAGCGTGATACAATACGCAAGGTATTCGTGATAACTTTGACCATGTGGGGGAGTGTTGATTGGAAAACATCCCCGGTAATTTATGTGTAAATTGCATGATAACTCACGCATATCAAACTTAATCACTAATATACAAACACCGTGATAGCTTTTATACAAACATCCTTATAGCGTGCTAGTGGGCCGGCCCACAAAAAACGACTTGTTTTTGACAAGATATAGATCTCATAACTTGACGGGCAGATATATCTTAACTTTGGCTCAGAAAAAAAGTTGCTCAAATATACCCAGACTTCTTAAGTGATATGTTATACTCGTGGTAATTTGGCCCAAAAAAAAGTTGTTAAATACACAGTATGTTGACTACAATGTAAATAACATGATAATATGTGCATCACACACCAGATAACTCAGGCACATACAACACGATAACTTGGACTTGCAATTTTTTTATTTAGAAAACATACCTTCAGAAACTAATGTGTAAAATAACATGGTAATATATTCATCGCTTACCTGATAACTTAGGTACAAACACCATGGTAATTTTTTATTTGGGGAAAAAATTATTGAAAACTAATCCGTGATATCTTCTGTATAAATAGTATGGTAATATACGTGCAACACACCTGATAACTTTGGTACAAACACCCTGATAACTTTAATCTGAGGAAAAAAGGTTGTTTAAAACATAACTCTAGTAACTTTTGTGTAAATATCGGGGTAGTATACGCACCGCAATATTCGTAACTTAGGTACAAACACCAAGGTAACTTTTTACCTAGAGAAAATACTGTTATGTGTGAGTTACCACGGTGTTTGTGCGTGAGTTATCAGGTATGTGGCATATAAATTATCATGCTCTTTACATAAAAAGTTGTTGGTCATGTTGTCAAAAAAGTTACCACAATGTTTGGACGTCAGTTATCAGGTTTGTGACGTATAAATTACCATGCTCTTTTACATATAAGTTGTCGGGTGTGTTACAACTTACAACAACATTTTTTCTACGGGTCAACAGTTACCATGGTGCTTGTGAGTGAGTTATTAGGTTTGTGGTGTATAATTACCATGCTCTTTTACATATAAGTTATCGGGTGTATTACATTTTTTTTACCTAGGGTCAAAAGTTTACCACGGTACGTGAGTTATCATGTCTATGATGCACTAATTACCGTATACAAAAGAGAAGAGAAAATGGTAAAGAAAGAAAGAAAACAACTTCTTTTTCTGGATGTTAGTTGTGTCTATATATATATGGGAGTTATGCTGTTTCACGTAACAGAATATTAATTGTTGAACTGACAAATTCGAGCGGTTGGACTGTTAATTTCATTATGTCGAACTGATCATCCTGTTTACTTCAAAACAACAATAACAAACGTTGCAAGAAAAAATGGTCGGAACGGGGTGTGTAATATATCGTTGCAAAACTCTTGACATTTAGATTACAATCATATAGAATTGTTTCGCAAAATCATCATGGTCTAAGAGCAGTTTAAAGAAAATCGTTTTTAAACCGAAAACTCGAATCGTATTTTAGTGTTAATTTTCAAACGGTTTATTGGAATTGAGCAAATGAGATGACATTGGAAAGCTGGAGAAAATCCGCATATTCCATACGTAGAATGTTTTCCAAATTCTGTAAGATTTAAAAGTAATTTGAAAAAGAATGAAATTCTGGCCGGAGCGTATTTTTGTGATTTTTTGCAAACGGTTTGTCAGATTGACGCAAATGATATGGTGTTAGAAAGCTATGGAAAATTCACAACTTTTGTGTATTGAAAGTTTTTTCTGATTGTTTATGGTTTAAATTTGAATTCGAATTCGGTGAAATTTGGTTTTAAACCTGATTTTTTAAAAACCTTGTTGACATGAGGCAAATAATATACCGTTGCAAAGCTATCAAAAATGCAAAACTTAGTCATGTTGAATGTTTTCTCAAATTCGCAACCATATGAGAGTAATTTTGAATACGGTAAGACCCTCGTCATGTTTTCCCGACCAAAATACACAGTACTCGTACTGATATTTGTGTGTGTTTGTATTGAGGTATTTTTGATATAGTAATTTTGAACAGTTTCGAAATGAAAGTACTTAAACTGATGTCCGTATGGGTCTGTAATGAGCGTATTTTCACAGACTAGACTTTTCTTTGTTTTTTCGGTATAGTTTTCCTCGTACCTTTTCAATGATTTACGGTATGATTGCCTTATGATTTATTTATTTTTGTTCGAACTTACCACGTTTATCAATTTGAACGTTTCAAAATTTGCTCCGTGGATTTTGAACATGTAACTATTTCAACGTGTGACTATTTTCGTCAAATTTCATTTTTTTTGACTTAAAATTATGCGCTTTTGACTTAAAATTAAATCAAGGTTTCAAATGAATCTACGTATAATGGACCGTTCAATGGTTTGTACTATCTTGTTGTTAGAAAAACAAGAAGAACCAAATATGCATACTTAGTTTGCAGATCACATCACATATATCAAATAATTATTTCTGTACAAAACAACAAATGTTTATTCTATAAAATAAGAATCCAACAGGGAAGGTACATTAGTACACATCCCTCCAATCAACAACCACTTGGGAAAAACTTAAATTTTTGAACTTATGTATGGAGATGAATAGAACTATTCAACACATATTTGTTATACAATAGGGACCACTCGAGCTTCAGAACTGAAACCCCAAGTTAATTACTTCTCTCCAAAACATGTACAAATCCTAGAGCAACCTGAACTGAATGATGAATTATTTTTTCTTCCTGTGACGGCCCGCGTTGTCCAAAACGTGTTAGTGATCTTTTTCTTCCTCTTAACTTATGGTCTTTTTGAGTCTGAACTGATGTAGACATTTTTTGTTGACTATTGTGGACTTCTAGCCGTAGACGCACAACCTAACAAGGCAATGTACAAGTTCATGTAAAAAGAGCAACCAAGTTAATGTACAGTAACATATAGTAACATCATAAATTTAAAAAATAAAAAGAATTGTTTACCGTTTTTGCTATAACAACTAAGTTAATGTAAGCCATGGGGCTGGACTAGAACGCCGCTGCAGATCATGGAGCCGTGAAGTGGGAGCTCATATCACTAACAAATCAATTAGGATTCTAGAAATTCGTGGAACATAACTAAAACCAAACTATTGATTACAATCACTCTTGGACCGATGCATGGATGTTCAAGAGAGAACTGATGTTGTTTTGCAAGGTGGACTTTGACACTTTCAATTTTTGCATAGTTTATTTTGTACAACCTTAAGCCACACATCTGCATTATAAAATTGGTTAACCAAGTGACACTACGGTACTCATTCTCAAGCACAACCACACGCTATTGTTTGTGCTATATGAAGATGGAAACACAAAGGAAATTAGACTCACCATTGGGAAGTAGATGTACTGAAAAGCATCCAAAAGATGAACTTATGCATGTTGTTTTTGCAACAACCTACAAAAATAGGGACAAATTTAATCTAGAACACACAAACAACAACATCAAATGTCATCAAAATAGTTTGGTTCTCATAGGCATTTTGGCAAGCACCTATAGTATATGAAATTTAGCACAAAAGTAGCATAACATTTAAATGAGTAGAAGCAAAAAGAAGTTGCAACATCAGCTCTCTTTGTGGCTCATATATTTGAACTGAAGGATAACAGAACCAATGATCCGGAGCTCAGCTCTCTTGTGCCTTGATGTCTACTACACCACTTTATTCTTGTAGACTACGTTGGGCCTCCAAGCGTTGACTTTTGTAGGACATTAGTGATTTTCCCTCAAGTGGATGACCTAAGGTTTATCAACCCGTGGGAGGCGTAGGATGAAGATGGTCTCTCTCAAATAAGTCTGCAATCAAATACAAAAAAATCTCTTGTGTCCCCAACAGACCCAATACAATGGCAAATTGTATCAGTGCACTAGTTTGGCGAAGAGATGGTGATAGAAGTGTAGTATGGATAGTAGATATAGGTTTTTGTAATCTGAAAATATAAAAACAACAAGGTAGCAAGTGTAAAACAACGAGAA
Organism: Hordeum vulgare subsp. vulgare; assembly: GCF_904849725.1. Lineage (NCBI taxonomy): Eukaryota > Viridiplantae > Streptophyta > Magnoliopsida > Poales > Poaceae > Hordeum > Hordeum vulgare. The sequence goes on along the minus strand of NC_058520.1, from coordinate 210,203,072 downwards.
AAATATTTTATAAATGATTGGTAATAAGTCCTATGGTTTATACTTTCACTAATGCAACCTTTCAACAGTGCTAACATAGTAGAATCATATGATCATCCCTCAACGTGCAACAAAGAATCACTCCAAAGTTCCTACCTAATGGAGAACAATGAGCTGAAATTAGTGTAGGTAGTAGAACCACCTCAAAGTTATTCTTCCCGATCAATCTTTTGAGATATTTCCATAAATGTCACAAACAACCCTAGAGTTCGTACTAGAATAACACCCATGATACGTATCAATCAACCCTAATGTCACCTAGATACTCCAATGTCACCTCAAGTATATGTGGGTAAATTATGCGACATGCATCATAAAGTTTCAGATCTACCATATTCAATCCAACACACAAAGAACTTCAAGGAGCACCCCAATATTTCTATCGGAGAACATAGTATGAAAACATGCAATCAACCCCTATGCATAGATCCCCAAGGTCAGCGAAATCCGCAATTGATGCCATAACATATATCAAGTGAATCACTTGAATACCCCAATGTCACTACAGTTATCCGCATGCAATACATACATCAAGTGTTCTCAAACCAAAATATTCAATCCAACATAACAAGATCTCAGAGGCAAAGATTCAATTCATCACAACAAGGTACCAAGGGAATAACATCATATGATCCAACTAGATTAACAAGGCCCGTGTTACATCAAGATCATGCCATCTCAAGAACGCGCGAGAGAGAGAGAGATTGAACACATAGCTACTGGTACATACCATCAGCCCTGAGGGTGAACTACTCCCTCCTCGTCATGGCCTCCGTAGGGATGATTAAGATGGCCACTCGAGATTATTTCGCCTCTCTAGCAGGGTACTGGAAAGGCTCCAGATGGATTTTTTGTGGATACAGAGACTTGCTTCGGCGGCGCGGAAGTTCTCTCTTTTTTTCTAGGGTTTGTGGTATATATAGGATTTTCAGCGTTGGACTCACGTCAAACGGAGCCACGTGGGCCCCAAGCCATCTAGGCACGACCTAGGGGGCGCCCTGTTGGCTTGTGGCCCATAGGTGGCTCCCCTCCGATGGTTCTTCGCTCCAATATTGCTTATTTCCTTCAGAAAAAAATACAAAAAATTCCGGGCGATTCCAAGAACTTTCATTTTCTGCACAAAAATAACACCATGTTATTCTTCTGAAAACAACGTTAGTCCGGGTTTGTTCAAAATAAATCATATAGAGTGCATCAAAACCATATAAAAGTATTGTAAACATAGGAAAACATGGCATGAATACTTCATAAATTATCGATACGTTGGAGATGTATCACCATCCCCAAGCTTAATTCCTACTCGTCCTCGAGTAGGTAATGATAAAAGAAATAATTTGTTAAGTGTGAATGCTAGCATAGTATATAAGTTTGATTAGTGATAATTTCAATCACTTTTTCTAGCATCATAACCAGCAACTTTTTCATAAAAATGATCGTGGTTGAGTAACAATCAATTCACATGTCATGGTACAAACAATGCATTCTCTTGAAACTCAACAACCCATGGTCTTAGGCACCAAACAACTTCAATGCATCATCAAGTCTAAGTAAGAGATCCACATACCCAATTATCTTATAGTCTTCTATGATTGTTGGTAATCAAAGCATATTTTTATAACAAACAACATCCATCGAACATGGAGAAAGATAGGGGTTTAAAGTTTCGCCTCCCAACATACTTACCATAAAGATAATTGTCAACAATAATGAATCATGATCGAATATATTTGACTGGATATATATGTTTAGATCTTCACCACCACATGATGCTTGCCAACTAATAGATTGAGGTTGGAATAAGAAGTTGACTCAACATGAAAGTAAATATATTGTCCCTTCGCAAAGGGAAGCAGGGATTTGCACAGGTTCCACAACTCATTATTTTAAAATAGAGATTACTATGTAATTTTGGGTGGTGTGCCTTTCATCTCAATGTCTGTAACAGCTCGGAACCGACGCTCCAGAAGATTTCCCTTTTATTCCATTGTCGTCGTGTGATTCGTTTGTTTGTCGCATTCATCATCGCATCATTCGCATAATCTGCATTGCATTGGCACTCCGTTGCCGTCATTTTTCAAAACTTGCAAATGTTGTTTAGTTGCAGGTTCTCTACATTTTTGTCGTCGACCTTTTCATGACCAACCACACACGCTCGCGCGTGTGGCACCATTAATATTTTATTTTTAAAATTATGTATAAAACATCCTCGGAATGGGTTGAAAGATTGTGTGCGATCTTAATATAGTGTAGGTAGACTGCCTACCAAATTTCATCGCAATCGAAGTCTGTTTGGTACCCGAACAATTAAATATATAGCGGCTATAGCCGGTTTATTATTGGACGTTTTCGGTGTTTTATAAACTCTATAATGTGCTGGCAAACTCACCTCTCTTCTCAGCCTAGCCCATATACACAACCATCTAGACCGACCTAGCCCCTCCCTCCGTTCGTGACCTTTGGATCGCGATCAGATGGACGGGATATAACCCACCCTAGTCCATTCCCTATATAAATACCACCCATGGACAGTCCCTTCTCACTCCACTAGGGTTTCCCCCTTGCCAAAACTGCAGCCACCCCTCCTAAACATTCCCCCTAGTCTCCCAAACCCTCCAGATCTCGCATCCCTAGCCCCCTTCACATTTGGACCCTTGGATCTTGATCTAGGGCTCAAATCGCCAAAAAAATCCCACCGGACATTATCCGCAGCCAACCCAGACATGTGCGGGCGACCCCAGAGCCAGCTCCCACAGGTGTCGCCCATGGCCGAAACCGATGTCGCGCATGTGCGTGATTCGGTGCGCCGTCGTGGCCTGCGCACCGGCGCGCCGCCCTAGCCCGCCACCAGAGCACCTCGCCGCCGCCCACGCCTCCGCGTCTCGAGCCCCGTCGACGTGCCGCCCTAGCTCGCCGCCAGAGCACCTCACCAGTGCCCGTGCCCCTGCCTCTCCAGCCTCATCGCCGCGCCTTGCCACATGCCTTGCCGGACCTCGTGAGCCATCGGAGCCTCTATAGCAAGCCCCATGGCCGGCCATCTAAGTTCCTCGCTGGAGTGGCCACCGATGCGTCGCCAGCCACCTGTGGCGCCGGATCCGGTCACCCTTGTAACGACTAAGATGCGGTCCTTTCCGATTTGGAGGACGAGGCCCCGAACTGGAAAGAAGCGCATCTAAGCGTTTCGCACACATGGTAACATAGCACATACATAATATCAACAGAATGACAATAAGGGATTCAATTGCCATCTCATAAATATATCAGAGTTACATCACGCATCCAAACAAGGTAGTTCCGCTATAGACTACAAAACAAGGGAAATGACCATGCTACCCTACATGCTTGCCCATGATCACGACCACGCCTCAGTCTTCTGGATAGTTCACGTACATGTGGTCGCTCTCCTCATCGTACTGCCACGCCAGCTGCGTGCCGTCGGGATCACCCATCTCGGGGGTACCTGAACCTATTGGTGTTGTGAAGGAATCTGTGAGCCACGGGGACTCAGCAATCTATGACCTCGATGCCAGAACTAGTCAAGTTATTAGGTAGGAAAGGTGGAGTGTTTAGGTTGCAGCATCCTAAGCCTTATATGGTGGCTAACTTACGTAGAACAGTATGAAGGTGGTCTATTCTAGCGGTCGATGATAGTTAACCACTAAGTGATCCTGAACACCTACCTACGTCAATCATAACCCCACCGTGTTCCCGATCAAAGAGAGATCTTCGAAGGGGACAGTCATGGTTACGCACACAGTTGGCAATTTTATTAGCTTATGTTTAAGTTATCTATTACCGGATGTTAACAAATATTCCAAGTTGCCACATAACCACGGGCACGGCTTCCCGAAAGATTAAATCCTGCATGGGTGCTTCAACTAGTCCATCACAAACGCACACGGGCCGCAAAGTAGTCCTCTATCACGAATCTCGTGATCTCGTCGGATTCCTTAGAGGAAAGCCTCAACTCTCGGGAGAACCAAAGCTTCATCGGGATTCCTATACGCAAGATATATCGCTAAGGTAAGACAAAACTAGCAGGACCTCCTGACGTGTCGACGACCCTGATAAGAGCCGCGTATCTCAGTCTCAGGACACGCCGGATAAGCGAAGCGTACAGTGGCCAGAGAAATCTCCCGAGTTGCCCCGGGATGGCCCCGCACGGTGCTCTAGTTTCGACCAACACTAATGAGGAGCACTGGCCCGGGTTGTTGATTAAATTCCTCGGGTAGGCCATTCCCTATGCAGATTATTATTAACTGATTAGCAAATTAACACCAATGTTGGGTCCTGCCGGACAAGTCTTAACACTACGCGATTTATCGAGGGGGTCCCCATAACAACCCCGAACGTGTTAGGAGCGATCATTATGGAATCAAACACCGATAGTCGGTAACTATAGCGGAAATAACGAAACAAAGCACCGGACAAAAGGCTAGGCCTTCTGTTTTTTTACCAAGTATGTATGTGCATTAATTAAATAACATATTTAACATAATGATATCAAACTCATCTTATCACATGAGACAAAGCACCTGCATCTAGCAACGCTAACATTAGTAGCTGAGCAAAGCCTACTTAGCCATTCAAGATTTGCTAGGAAGGGATAAGTGTTTGGGTTTCATGGCAATTCAGGAGGCAATTATTTCAGTGGTAGGCAGAGAGCATAATATGGAAGAAACGTAAACTAGCATAATAAGTCTAGAGATGGAATCAAGATCATATCATCTTGCCTGTGATATGCTCAGCCTGGAACTATTCTTGTTCGTCCTGCACGCACTCTCCCGAATCCACGTACTCGTTCTCCGATCCCGGTGCTACCCAACATAAGAATAACATCCGATGAACAAGAACACCTCAAGATGCAACAAGCACATGATGCATGAGATAAATATGAGCATGCATCCCTATTCTACTCACTAGCACAAGCATGAGAAGGAAATACATGTTCCTGGACAGATATTCACTCTAAGCTATCTTGAAATTCATGAGAATGACATGATCATACGCGTCTTGTGAAAACGATGCAAAAGCATATAAAGAACATTACAATCGGAGCTACGGATCAAGGGGAAACAACGAAACAAGAAATGAAGCCCTACGTGTCAAATTCATCACTACATACTCCAATGGCTCAACTCTGGAATTTCCAGGTAGCCAAGACATGAAACAAACCAACATGGATGGGGTGGAGCAAAGAAGAACACCACACCATCAACTATGCACTCACAATCTTCAAAACATCAAAACTACACAATCTGCCATAAACAACATCATAACACTTTGTGAGCTACATGCAAAGCACCTACAGCCACCCAAATATGCCAAATAATATATGTGGCAGTAGCTATCCAAGAGTACTACAAGCACAAGCAAAAATATCACACAAAGGAGTTAAACACAAAAAGTTACAAAGCTGCAAACTTGCCCAAAAATATCAGATTTCAGGGACTTGGTGAAAATTCCAGATTCTCACTATCTGTTTATGCTCTGAAGCATTTTGACAGCAGCCAAAACAATATCTACAGGACTCCAAATGGAATGGAAATTTACAGGGAGCTATAAAAACATATAAGCTTCAACTTTCCAGTTGAAAGCTAAGGCTGAATCACAACACATTGACCTGCACAAGCTCATCTACATGAGAAGAAAATATAAACAGATTCTCACACTTGGTGAAAGTCTCAGATTTTCACTAATCTGGAATTTCAGCCACATGCCTACTTTGAATGGGCACAACTTGCACACATGGATTCCTAAGCATTAAAAAAAACCAATATGGGGTAGAGGGGTTCACCCTCTAATGCCACAATAAGGAATCAACCTATTGTGCACACCACAACATCATGAGACCAAGCTCCAAACATAGAACAAATGTGAAATATGTCATTCCAGAAAATGTTCCAAAGGCAAAAAATGACTTCGCCAATGGATTCCTGAGATACTTCTACCCCAAAATTATATATAATATCTATGCACTTGCTTGGAACAAGTGGGCACAAACTAGAAAAGAAAAACTACATAGCATCATATCTAGGGAATAGTGAATCATCACATGTGCTATTCACTAGAACACAACCTACATAAGCATATACACATGACCACAACATCAATGGGGTACATGAGGGGTAGACCTCATGCCCATGTGCCTTTGGCACACCACCACTCCACCACAAGTACAAGCACAACATATAATCACCTACACTATCAAAGAGAGTATGCACACACTCACATATGAACCCACACACACCCACACTACTACACACTCAAATCAACAAGTGCAACATGAACTCTTGTTCATGTGTGTGAGATACACACTCACACATACACCACAATGCACCACTTGTATATGTGCCTTCACACACATATCTACCACAACATCATGTACACCACATATAAACAAGGTGTGTGGGGAGGGGGAACCCATCCACACACACACACACTCACTTGTGCACCAAAGGCACAAGCACAACAACACCACAACTACTACACATGCACACTTATCCACTAGAATACATATACACAAGGTTCAACTCCTTTACATGGGCAACTACACACAACCATCAAAACTATTATGCATATAAATGCTGTTGTGAGGGAAGTTAAATCACCCTCATGGTTGATGCACACCACAGCAACAACTACACAAGCCAAGATGCAAACAACACAAGAAAATAAATGCAGAGCACGAAAAAAGGAGGAGGAAGGGGTCAAACCCTGTACCTCTGGAGCCTGAAACTGCACCTCTACCACTCTGCTAGGCAACCAGTGTTTGACAAAGGAGGGACTCCAAATTGGATAAGATGTACTACTGCGCTACTCTACTGCTAGAATAAAATGCAAAAGGGGGGAGTGCATCCCCTGGGACTCGAACCCACGAGCTCACGAGTACACACACATGCTGTTACCACTGCGCTACGAAACGAAGTCTGACAGAGGGGAGGACTAAAACAAGGTAAACTAGCAGGAAGCCCTGCTCTGCCTACAAAGGGTTGCCGGCGATAGGGAGGGCGCCGTGCTGCACTACTAGTGCCGCTGCGCCTTGCGAAGGTCTACCCTAGTAGATCGGCTACTCACTACTGCTACGAGGGGGAGGGCCCCCCTGCTGTGCTCTGCTCAGACCGAGCACCCACGCGAGCAGACACACACACATGCGTCAAGACCTCTTCTCTCGGGACAGAGAACTCCGGCGAAACCTAATCGATCTAGACGAGGGAGGAAGGAAGGCTCCTCACCTAGGGAAGGAAGAGGAGACATCGAGCTGCTTGGAGGAAACGCTGGAGGGGAAGAAGACGCGCCGAAGGGGTTCTGCTGCAGGCCGACGTAGATGCGAGGAAGAAGGAGATCACCGGAGCTGGGCTGTTGACGACGAGCTGACCATCGACATAGATGTTCCCCGGCCTCATCGAGGTCGGGAATGGGGCGCGGGCACCTCCCCCGTGCCCTTGGACATGGAGGCGGCACCGAACGTCGACGGAAGCGGGGGTAGACGCCGACGGGTGCTTCTCTCTCTCTTTGCTCCTAATTACAGAGGCTTACTGGGAGGGGAGAAGAGAGATGGGGAATGGAGTGGCGGCGGCGGATGGGAGAGAGGGGAACCCTAGGAGAGGGGAGGCAGGACGTCCACATATATGGGGGGGGGACCTCGACGTTTGTACCTCACGGCGGCAGCTCCTTCTCTCTGATGCAGATGGAAAGCAAGCAGAGGGGGGGGGCGGTGAACGGCGTCAGGAGGTGGAAGGAGGGACGTGGAGCTGGGCTTAGCGCGGGGGAGAGGGGAACTGGGCCACGCTGGAGGGACAGAGCCCACCAGTGGTGCAGTATAAGAGAAGAATTAATCCCTGGGGCCTTATTCTATTTAGAGGAAAAACTAGAGAAGAAATAAAGCACAGGAAAATATACTGGGGATAAAAACAAAACAAAAATACCCCTGGTCATGATAAATCATGACCTAATTGAATAAAGTGAAAAAGAAATGTTTGGGGCAAATAAATATTTACAAAACAGCATTTGTTAGATCTGTTTTGTAATTAGTTGCACCTTTAAAACATGTTTTCAAAATAGCAATCACACCTCTCCATATCCAACACAAAACTTGCTAAATCATGGGCATTTTTAAAACATGATAGGAACAAGTGGAAATTGAGCTTGAGATAATTGGAGAGGGAGTTTGAAACCCATGTAAGCCAGTATGCACTATTCCTATTATCACATGCAAACTCCTAGAGTTGCACCACACCACACATATCATAAAACCACACCATCACGCAGGGTATCACATCAACTCATAAGAACACAATGCAACATCACAAGGACATGGACATGATATGATATGCCATGCATGCATGCAAGGAAGAATAACAAGTGACATCACATGAAATCACATGCATTGATAGCTCTCATGTCATTGACAAGGTGGACCCACATGAAGAAGGTTACAAAAGGGGAAGGTTACACACTTGGGGCATTACAAACTCTCCCACACTACAAAAAGATCTCGCCCCGAGATCTACGCCTGAAAGAACTCCGGAAATTCAGAACGGAGGTGATCCTCGCGTTCCCTAGTAGCCTCTTTATCGGAATGGTGTGACCACTCCACTTTGAGAAATTTGAGAGACTTGTTGCGGGTCTTGCACTCAGTCGCCTCGAGAACCGCAATTGGATGCTCACGATAAGATAGGTGAGGCTGAAGGTTGATGTCTTGAAGATGAACAGTGCGCTCGGGGGTCTTGAAGGACCACCGGAGCTGAGAAACATGGAACACATCATGCACATTTGTAAAGTTTGACGGGAGCTCGAGCTGGTACGCAAGGTCGCCTCTCTTGCCAACCACTCTGAACGGACCAACAAAACGAGGCGCAAGCTTGCCTTTGATACCAAAGCGCTCCATACCCTTCATAGGCGACACCTTGAGATAGACGAAGTCATCAAGCTCATAAGACATGTCACGATGCTTGCTATCATAATAGCTCTTCTGACGGGACTGAGCTGCTCTGAGGTTGTCGCGAATGACCCGACACATCTCCTAAGCATCTTGTATGAAATCATTCCCAAGGATCTGACGCTCGCCGGTCTCGGACTAGTTGAGCGGGGTACGACAGTTCCTGCCATAAAGAATTTCAAACGGAGCCTTGCCAGCACTAGCTTGATAACTATTGTTATACGAGAACTCCGCAAAAGGCAGACAATCCTCCCACTTCATACCAAAAGAGATAACACAAGCTCTCAGCATATCCTCAAGAACTTGATTGACTCGCTCCACTTGACCACTAGTCTGAGGATGAAAAGTTGTGCTGAAGCGGATCTTCGTGCCCATAGCAGACTGAAAAGAGTCCCAGAACTTGGAAGTGAAGATAATTCCGTCATCCGAAGAGATCAACATAGGCACGCCGTGCAAAGACACAATCCTGGAGGTCTACAACTCTACAAGCTGCGCTGCTGAAATGGATTCCTTGACTGGAAGAAAATGAGCCACTTTACTCAACTTGTCGATGACGACGAAGATGGCATCATTACCCTTCTTAGACTTCGGAAACCCGGTGACGAAATCCATCTCAATGTGATCGAACTTCCACTCGGGAATGGGAAAAGGATGCAAAAGACCTGCTGGACGTTGATGCTCTGCTTTCACCCTTCGACATACATCACATTCATTACGAACTGAACAATCTCACGCTTCATGCGAGTCCACCAGAAGGTCTGTTTCAAGTCCCGATACATCTTGGAGCTTCGAGGATGAATAGAGAGCAGAGAGTTATGCGCTTCTTCCATGATTACCTTTCTGAGGTCACCTTTCGGGACTACAAGGCGATCCTCGAAGAACAACGTGTCTCTGGCATCAACAGTGAAGCACTTATACTTGGGGAGACTCTTTGCCACGCCAATCTTGACTTTCTTCACCATAGCGTCAAGAAGCTGTGCTCCTCGGACATGATCTTCCAAGGTAGGAGAGATCTGAAGGTTTGCAAGAAATCCCTGAGGTACTAACTGAAGGTTGAGCTTCCTGAAAGACTCACAAAGACCAGGCTGGAGAGGTTGCAGAATAAGGCTGTTGCAGTATGCCTTCCTGCTCAAGGCATCTTCCACGACATTAGCTTTGCCTCGCATGTACTCAACACTCGGATTAAAATCTTGGAGCATTTCCACCCAACATGTTTGCCGAAGATTCAAGTTAGGCTGAGTGAAGATGTACTTGAGACTCTTGTGAACGGTGAAAACTTCAATCTTACGTTCCAACAAGAGGTGTCTCCAAGTCATTAGAGCGTGTACCACAGCTGCTAGCTCAAGATCATGCACATGATAGTTCTTCTCCGCTGGCTTCAACTTCTTGGAGGTATAATCAACCACCTTCTTCTCTTGCATCAGAACTACACCAAGGCCCAGGAGAGAAGCGTCGCAGAACACCTGGTAAGGCTTGGAATCATCCGGAGGAACCAAGACTGGAGTGGAGGTGAGCTTCTCTTTGAGTGTGTCGAAGGCCAACTGACACTATGGAGACCAAGCATATTTCACACCTTTCTGAAGAAGACTTGAGAGCGGCTTGGCAATCTTGGAGAAGTTATCAATGAACCTTTTGCAATAGCCTGCAAGGCCGAGAAAGCTTCGAAGCTGCTTCACATTCTGCGGAGGCTCCCATTCAACAATGGCCCAAACCTTGGACGGATCAACTTTGATGCCCTCGGCAGAGATAATGTGACCAAGATAGAGGACTTCTTTTCGCCAGAACTCACACTTGGAAAGCTTGGCATACAATTTGTACTCTCTCAGCTTATCAAGCACCAACCTGAGATGTTCTTCATGTTCTTCCTCAGTTTCGGAAAAGGCCAGAATGTCATCGAGATAGAGCAAGACAAAGTCATTCTTGAACGGAGAGAATATGTAGTTCATCAATCGACAGAATGTCAGAGGAGCACTAGTCGGACCAAAAGACATGATCGTATACTCATACGAGCCAAAACTAGTCCTGAAGGCAGTCCTCAGAATATCTTCTTCGCGAATGCGAAATTGATGATAGCCCATTCTGAGATCGAGCTTGGAGAAGACCTTAGCACCTTTCAACTGTTCGAACAACTCAGTTATGTTCGGAAGTGGATATTTGTTCCTGATTGTCTTCTTGTTCAATGGACGGTAATCGACACACAGTCGGTCCGTGCCATCCTTCTTCTTGACAAACAGAACACCACAGCCCCACGGAGACAAGCTCGGTCTGATCAAACCCAAAAGCTCTTGCTCATCGAGTTGCCTCTTAAGTTCCTTCAATTCTTCTGGACCCAATTTGTACGGCCGTTTGCACACCGGCTTGGTGCCTGGCTCAAGCTCAATCACAAATTCAACTTCTCGGTGCGGAGGCATGCCTGGGAGCTCTTCAGGAAACACATCTTCATATTCGCAGACCACTGGGACTTGCGAAATAGGATTAATCTCACCATTTTCATTCAAAGAGAACAGACGGATTGTATCATCGCACGACGCAAATATAATCACGTCCTCCGAAGAGTGGGTAAGCTTCACTTCTTTAGCTTCACAATCAATCGATGCCTTGTTCATGGCCAGCCAGTCCATACCAAGGATCAAGTCAATGTCGGAATTGCCCAAGACATACGGAGAAGCCAGAAAAGAATAACTTCCTATCATGACATTGACATCAAGAACTCTAGAATTTGACCTCATCTGAGCACCCGGAGAAACAACACCCAAAGGTCTATGCAAACTTGTCGAGGGAAAATCATGCTTGATGAAAAATGACTTTGACATAAAGCAATGCGAAGCACCACAATCGAACAAGACTTTAGCAGGAAAATCATTGACTGAAAGGTTACCCATGATCTCATCAGAGGAGTTGTCTGCTTCAGCTGCGTTCACCATGTTGACTCGAGCTGATCTGGGGTTGAACTTGACAAGAGAATTACTTGGAGGTTTGCCTGGAGGAGGAGGCGGCAGACGGAACTGAGAAGTATACTTGTTGGCATAATGACCCTTCTGCCCACACTTGTGACAAGTAACCTCTGCTGGCTGTCTGTACTGAGTCTGAGGAGGCCCTTGCTTCTAATGCTGGAATTTCTGCTGAAAGACAGGCTTGGGTGGGTGGGAAGAACCACGGCCACCAAAGTGCTTGAGCTGCTGCGAGTGCCGAGGAGGAGGAGGAGACACCCAAAACTTCTGTTGCTTCTGAACCACCTGAGTAGAGGAAGAGCTGGAATCTCTGAAGCGCTTCTTATAATTCTCCACCCTGAGCAAGGCTGCCTCTGCCCTGAGAGCTAAGTTGTAGAACTTGTCGAACTCCTCAGGATCGTGCAAAGCAAGAGCTAACTGCAAATCTTCTTTCAAGCCACCTCTGAACTGATAAATCTTGCTCTTCTGATCAGGGATATCCTGCAAGGCGTATCGGGCTAGCTCGTGGAACTCAACGTTGTACTTGTACACGGAATTGCCACCCTGCTTCAAGCGCCTGAACTTCTCACGCATCTCCTCCACGAAGCTGGAAGGAATGTAGTGGGACCTGAAGTCACGGCAGAACTCATCCCAAGTGATCACTCTAGCACCTCTGGAGTCCTTCAACTGTTGCCACCAGATTGAAGCTTGCCTCTTCAACTGGAATGTTGCAAATTTGACAAAATCCTCAGGACGAACATTGCTACACTCGAAATGCTTGTTCATATCACGGATCCAATTCTGGGCATCAAATGGCTGGTCACAGGAAGTGAAAGTCTTTGGCTGATTCGACAGGAACTGACTCAGATTAGCAAACTTATTGCCACAATGCGGGAAATTGCCTTGCTGCTGATTAGCCCTCTCTTGCAACAACTGTAGCAGCATCTGAGTGTTTGCATTAGTAGCAGCCATCACCGCTTGCCAAGCCTCAATAGGAGGAGGCGGCGGGGAGGAGGATTCTCCGGTGGAGGAGGTGGTGGCGGCACATCCTCACGCCCTGGGTTCTGACGCATTGCTGGAGCCATCCTGAAGACGGACAACACATTAGCCATAGAATAAACTGAAGATATAGCTGAATCAAAATGAAAGGAATATCAAAACAGGAATATAGCAATTGCACTCGAACAAAATAGTAAGAATGCTTCCTCAAAGCGACAGTCGACAAAATTCTGATTAAGACCACTGCAAACAAGTATGAGCTAGAACTGCTCGGAACAAACATATGATCAAGATTTCATCCGATATCTTCATGGATAAGATCACACGGGCTCGAAATTACAGTAGCCATCCTGTGCAAGGTAGTGCACAAGACATACGAAGTATCCCCGAGTCGTAGCGAGCTACAAGGACTCTTTAAGACAGAACGAGAACCGCTGTAAGACGACTATGAACAAACATACCCATTGAACATCGAATCCCAACCTCACTCGTGCATCTGTAGGAAGATAGTCCTATAAGATACTACTTGATATCCCACCTATGAATTCCCGAAATAACTGGTCATGCAATCTGGTACACAGATACAAGGAGTAATATCACACAACTCCTATACTAAGCGGTCACTTGTATCACATCCGTCAACACACAACCAGCATCCCGGACCTTCATCTACAACAGACCCTCGTGATCACAATGATACCAAGTATGCAAGTACTCCCAAACAATATGCACCAGTACTGGGGACATCGGGGTTATCTCGCCACTACGAGTATTGAAGCAATTACGAACATCCTTCGTTCTTAGATACTCAGAAATATGAATGATGGCGATGTGCGCAAGAATCCCCTGGAGCTCAACTCCCCGGAAGAAATCAAGGCAGACAGGAGGCACCAAGGCAGAACTCCGTCACATCGAAATCATATAGATTTCACAAATACCCGCGTGATCCTAATTTTTTTTTGAGCGAGAAGAGGAGTAGAATAAAGATTTCCTAAGACAGGAACCTCACCAGAGCATGGAAGAGGAGAAAAAAGAATCCTACTCTCTGATATAACTAAGACTCAAAACATTTTACTAGACTCGACTCGGCCAAGTACGATCACACAAATGCTCCTATGGTCGTAAGGCTCTGATTACCAACTTGTAACGACTAAGATGCGGTCCTTTCCAATTTGGGGAACGAGGCCCCGAACTGGAAAGAAGCGCATCTAAGCGTTTCGCAAACATGGTAACATAGCACATACATAATATCAACAGAATGACAATAAGGGATTCAATTGCCATCTCATAAATATATCAAAGTTACATCACGCATCCAAACAAGGTAGTTCCGCTACGGACTACAAAACAAGGGAAATGACTATGCTACCCTGCATGCTTGCCCATGATCACGACCACGCCTCAGTCTTCTGGATAGTTCACGTACAGGCGGTCGCTCTCCTCATCGTACTGCCACGCCAGCTGCGTGCCGTCGGGATCACCTGTCTCGGGGTACGTGAACCTGTTGGTGTTGTGAAGGAATCTGTGAGCCACGGGGACTAAGCAATCTATGACCTCGATGCCAGAACTAGGCAAGTTATTAGGTTGGAAAGGTCGAGTGTTTAGGTTGCAGCATCCTAAGCCTTATATGGTGGCTAACTTATGTAGAACATGTATGAAGGTGGTCTATTCTAGCGGTCGATGACAGTTGATCACTAAGTGGTCCTAAACACCTACCTACGTCAATCATAACTCCACCGTGTTCCCGATCGAAGTGAGATCTTCGAAGGGGACAATCACGCTTACGCACGCAGTTGGCAATTTTATTAGCTTATGTTTAAGTTATCTATTATCGGATGTTAACAAATATTTCAAGTTTCCACATAACTGCGGGCACGGCTTTCTGAAAGATTAAACCCTGCATGGGTGCTCCAACTAGTCCATCACAAACGCACACGGGCCGTTAAGTAATCCTCTATCACGAATCTCGTGATCTCGTCGGATTCCTTAGAGGAAAACCTCAACTCTGGGGAGAACCAAAGCTTCACCAGGATTCCTATACGCAAGATATATCGCTAAGGTAAGACAAGACTAGCAGGACCTCCCGACGTGTCGACGACCCTGATAAGAGCCGCGTATTTTAGTCTCAGGACACGCCGGATAAGAGAAGCGTAAAGTGGCCAGAGAAATCTCTCGAGTTCCCTTGGGATGGCCCCGCACGGTGCTCTAGTTTGGACCAACACTCATGAGGAGCACTGGCCCGGGTTGTTGATTAAATTCCTCGGGTAGGCCATTCCCTATGCAGATTATTATTAAGTGATTAGCAAATTAACACCAATGTTGGGTCCTGCCGGACAAGTCTTAACACTACACGATTTATCGAGGGGGTCCCCATAACAACCCCGAACGTGTTAGGAGCGATCATTATGGAATCAAACACCGGTAGCCGGTAACTATGGCGGCAATAACAGAACAAAGCACCTGACAAAAGGCTAGGCCTTCCGTTATTTACCAAGTATATAGGTGCATTAATTAAATAACTGATTTAACATAATGATATCAAACTCATGTTATCACATGAGACAAAGCACCTGCATCTAGCAACGCTAACATTAGTAGCTGACAAAGCCTACTTAGCCATTCAAGATTTGCTAGGAAGGGATAAGTGTTTGGATTTCATGGCAATTCAGGAGGCAATTATTTCAGTGGTAGGCAGCGAGCATAAAATGGAAGAAACGTAAAATAGCATAACAAGTCTAGAGATGGAATCAAGGTCATATCATCTTGCCTGTGATATCCTCAGCCTAGAACTGTTCTTGTTCGTCCTGCACGTACTCTCCCAAATCCACGTACTCGTTCTCCGATCCCGGTTCTACCCAACATAATAATAACATCCGATGAACAACAACACCTCAAGATGCAACAAGCACATGATGCATGAGATGAATATGAGCATGCATCCCGATTCTACTCACTAGCACAAGCATGAGAAGGAAATACATGTTCCTGGACAGAAATTCACTCTAAGCTATCTTGACATGCATGAGAATGACATGATCAGATGCGTCTCATGAAAACGATGCAAAAGCATATAAAGAACATTACAATCGGAGCTACAGATCAACGGGAAACAATGAAACAAGAAATGAAGCCCTACGTGTCAAATTCATCACCACACACTCCAATGGCTCAACTCTGGTATTTCCAGGTAGTCAAGACATGAAACAAACCAACATGGATGGGGTGGAGCAAATAAGGACACCACACCATCAACTATGCACTCACAATCATCAAAACATCAAAACTACACAATCTACCATAAATAGCATCATAGCACTTTGTGAGCTACATGCAAAGCACCTACAGCCACCCAAATATGCCAAATAATATATGTGGCAGTAGCTATCCAAGATTACTACAAGCACAAGCAAAAATATCACACAAAGGAGTTAAACACAGAAAGTTACAAAGCTGCAAACTTGCCCAAAAATATCAGATTTCAGGGACTTGGTGAAAATTCCAGATTCTCACTATCTGTTTATGCTCTGAAGCATTTTGACAGCAGCCAAAACAATATCTACAGGACTCCAAATGGAATGAAAATTTACAGGGAGCTATAAAAACATATAAGATTCAACTTTCCAGTTAAAAGCTAAGGCTGAATCACAACACATTGACCTGCACAAGCTCATCTACAAGAGAAGAAAATATAAACAGATTCTCAGACTTCACTAATCTGGAATTTCAGCCACATGCCTACTTTGAATGGGCACAACTTGCACACATGGATTCCTAAGCATGGAACAAAACCAATATGGGGTAGAGGGGTTCACCCTCTAATGCCACAACAAGGAATCAACCTATTGTGCACACCACAACATCATGAGACCAAGCTCCAAACATAGAACAAATCTGAAATATGTCATTCCGGAAACTGTTCCAAAGGTAAAAAATGACTTCAGCAATGGATTCCTGGGATCTTTCTACCCCAAAATCATATATAATATCTATGCACTTGCTTGGAACAAGTGGGCACAAACTAGAAAAGAAAAACTACATAGCATCATATCTAGTGAATAGTGCATCATCACATGTGCTATTCACTAGAACAAAACCTACATAAGCATATACACATGACCACAACATCAATGGGGTACATGAGGGGAGACCTCATGCCCATGTGCCTTTGGTACACCACCACACCACCACAAGTACAAGGACAACATATAATCACCTACACTATCAAAGAGAGTATGCACACACTCACATATGGACATGTGATGGTGCACACTTGACTTAGTAGGTCGGGGTGAACCCACACACACCCACACTACTACACACTCAAATCACCAAGTACAACATGAAATCTTGTTCATGTGTGTGAGATACACACTCACACATACACCACAATGCACCACTTGTATATGTGCCTTCACACACATATCTACCAGAACATCATGTACACCACATATAAACAAGGTGTGTGGGGAGGGGGAACCCATCCACACACACACACACACTCACTTGTTCACCAAAGTCACAATCACAACAACACCACAACTACTACACATGCACACATATCCACTAGAACACATATACACAAGGTTCAACTCCTTTACATGGGCAACTACACACAATCATCAAAACTATTATGCATATAGTGCTCTTGTGAGGGAAGTTAAATCACCCTCATGGTTTGATGCACACCACAGCAACAACTACACAAGCCAGGATGCAAACAACACAAGAAAATAAATGCATAACACGAAAATAAAAAGAAAAAGGAGGAGGAAGGGGTCGAACCCTATACCTCTTGAGCCACAAACTGCACCTCTACCACTCTGCTAGGCAACCAGTGTTTGATAGAGGAGGGACTCCAAACAGGATAAGTTCTACTGCTGCGCTACTCTACTTCCAGAATAAAATGCAAAAGGGGGGAGTGCACCCCCTAGGACTCAAACCCACGAGCTAACGAGTACACACACTTGTTGTTACCACTGCGCTACGAAACAAAGTCTGACAGAGGGGAGGACTAAAACAAGGTAAACTAGCAGGAAGCCCTGCTCTGCCTACAGAGGGTTGCCGGCAACAGGGAGGGCGCCGTGCTGCACTGCTACTGCCGCTGCGCCTTGCGAAGGTCTACCCTAGCAGATCGGCTACTCACTGCTGCTACAAGGGGGAGGGGGGCCCTGCTGTGCTCTGCTCAGACCGAGCACCCACGCGAGCAGACACACACACATGCATTATGACCTCTTCTCTCGGGACACTGAACTCTGCGAAACCTAATCGATCTAGACGAGGATAACGAAGGAGGAAGGAAGGATCCTCACCTAGGGAAGGAAGAGGACACACGGAGTTGCTTGGAGGAAATGCTGGAGGGGAAGAAGACGCGCCGAAGGGGTTCTGCTGCAAGCCGACGTAGATCCGAGGTATAAGAAGGAGATCACCGGAGCTGGGTTGTTGACGACGAGCTGGCCGTCGACGTAGATGTTCCCCGGCCTCACCGAGGTCGGGAATGGGGCGCGGGCACCTCCCCCGTGCCCCTGGACATGGCGGCGGCGCCGGACGTCGACGGAAGCGGGGGTAGACGCCGGCCGGTGCTTCTCTCTCTCTCTCTCTGCTCCTAATTACATAGGCTTACCGGGAGGGGAGAAGAGAGATGGGGAATGGAATGGCGCGGTGGATGGGAGAGAGGGGAACCCTAGGAGAGGGGAGGCACAGACGTCCACATATATGGGGGGACCTCGACGTTTGTGCCTCACGGCGACAACTCCTTCTCTCTGATGCGGACGGAAAGCAAGCAGAGGGGGAGGGGGGTGAACGGCGTCAGGAGGTGGAAGGAGGGACGTGGAGCTGGGCTTAGCACGGGGGAGAGGGGAACTGGGCCACGCTGGAGGGAGAGAGCCCACCAGTGGCGCAGTATAAGAGAAGAATTCATCCCTGGGGTCTTATTTTATTTACAGGAAAAACTAGAGAAGAAATAAAGCACAGGAAAATATACTGGGAATAAAAACAAAACAAAAATACCCCTTGTCATGATAAATCATGACCTAATTGAATAAAGTGAAAAAGAAATGTTTGGGGCAAATAAATATTTACAAAACAACATTTGTTAGATCTGTTTTGTAATTAGTTGCACCTTTAAAACATGTTTTCAAAATAGCAATCACACCTCTCCATATCCAACACAAAACCTGCTAAATCATGGGCATTTTTAAAACATGATTGGAACAAGTGGAAATTGAGCTAGAGATAATTGGTGAGGGAGTTTGAAACCCATGCAAGCCAGTATGCACTATTCCTATTATCACATGCAAACTCCTAGAGTTGCACCACACCACACATATCATAAAACCACACCATCACACAAGGTATCACATCAACTCATAAGAACACAATGCAACATCACAAGGACATGGACATGATATGATATGCCATGCATGCATGCAAGGAAGAATAACAAGTGACATCACATGAAATCACATGCATTGATAGCTCTCATGTCATTGACAAGGTGGACCCACATGAAGAAGGTTCCAAAAGGGGAAGGTTACACACTTGGGGCATTACAGCCCTGACCTCACCTTGCCTCGATCCAGTCACCCTCCGACGAGATCCGATGGATCTCGCCGCCATCGTCGAGCCGCCACCGCCCTGCTCACTAGTTCGTGCGAGGGACGACGAAGTCAGCCCCGAGCGCTCACTTGCCCCGCTGGACCGCTAGCCCACAAGCCGGTAGGGCCCAGCCGTGCCATGCGTCGGCCTGCTTCGACCAGCGATAGCGCCAAGGCCGAGTCGCGTGGCCTCCTCCAGCTGGCCCATCTACTCCCGCGCCGCGTAGGCCAAGGCCCGCTATGGTGAGGAGCTTGCTGCTACCCATCGCCATGTGTCTCATTTAGTTATTCTGCACCCACCTGTTCACCCGAGTTCCAGCAGATTAGGCCCGAAATTGTTTTTCTATGTTCTGCGAATTTATCCATTTAACAAGTGCATTAAAAAAAATACAAAAAATGCATGATTTGAAAAGCTAATAACTAATTAATCGTGCATCGGATTTAAATACTTTATACACGAAAAATGCTTAGAATTTTGTGTAGTTTCACAACATCCAACTTTCAACCATGTTTAAATTTTTTCACTTATTGTTTTCATTTATTTTGTATTAATGTCATATTAAAATGGTTGGTCTCATAATTAATTAACCATAGCTCCGATTAAAATGATCCACATATGTAACTTGACTAGAAAATGTGTAGAATAACATGGTGGCATTTATTTTGCTGTTTAACAACTCTAAAATTGTGTTATAGGAAGAACAATACAAAACTCTTAATTTTTCATATGGGGACTTTCCAGAATTGTTATTCGTTGTTTCGGCCTCATTTAAAACTTGCTTAGAATCTCATGTAGTTTCACAATATCTTGTTCATCCATGTTTTAGCATGCTTGTACTTGTCATTTGCATACATTTTTCATTCATGCGATATCAACTTGTGTTTGTCATATTGTGGGGACCCCGACTTACGAGTCGAGATCGCCGAATGAACGTGCTCAGTGATCCCAGAGATCAATGCTCACCGAACACACATATACTGAATATTAAGAGTCTTACATCCAACATACCGAAATGATACATAAAATGACCATTGATAACCCACAAGTATAGGAGATCAATTGTAGACTTTCTCGATAAGTAAGAGTGTCGAACCCAACGAGGAGCTAAAGGTAGGACAAATATTCCCTCAAGTTCTATCGACCACCGGTACAACTCTACGCACACTTTACGTTCGCTTTACCTAGAACAAGTATGAAACTAGAAGTACTTTGTAGGAGTGAAAGGATATGCTTGCAAGAAAGTAAAGAACACGTAAATAAAACTAGGGGCTGGTTAGATAAAGAAACAACTACGAGTGTCTAACGAGTGTGTAAAAGTGGTGGTAGGAGTTGCGGCATTGTCCCTAAGCAGTTGACTACGTTACTAGATCGATAGCAAGTATCATGTGGGAGAGGCCTCTGCTAGCATGTCATCCCTTACTTGGAATTCTATGCACTTATGATCGGAACTATTAGCAAGCGTCCGCAACTACTAACGTTCATTAAGGTAAAACCCAACCATAGCAATAAGATATATTGGTCCCCCTTCAATCCCATATGCATCAATTTCTATGCTAGGTTTGAAGCTTCTATCACTCTAGCCTGCCAATACATAGTCCTATCAACATACAACTAACCCTATGGTGTGATCCACGCACGCGATCATATGATGGGCAGCAAAGGACAAGAACATAACCACAAGCAAATTAGACCAATCATAGCAATTCATCAATCACCAATAGGACAACGATAATCTACTCACACATCACAGGATAGCAACACATCATTGGATACTAATATGTAGCATAAAGCACCATGTTCAAGTAGAGGGTACAGCGGGTTGCGGGAGAGTGAACCGCTGAATATAGATGGGGGAAGATGATGGAGATGTTGGTGAAGATGACGGAGGTGTTGGTGTAGATTGCCATCACATGATGATGTCCCGGGCATCGTTCCGACGCGGCCGAGAGAGAGGGGGGGAGAGCCCTCCTCCTTCTTCTTGCTTGACCTCCTCCCTAGATGGGAAAAGGGTTTCCCCTCTGGTCCATGGTCTCCATGGCGGCGGAGGGGTGAGAGCCCCTCCGAGATTGGATCTCTCTCTCTGTGTCCTTCTGTTTCTGTGCTCCCAGATTTTACGTTTCACGGTTTCTTAAATTCCCGGAGATCCATAACTCCGATTGGGCTGATATTTAACACGATTTTCTTCCGGATATTATCTTTCTTGCGACGGAAGAAGGGCACCAACCGCCTTAAGGAGTGGCCACAAGACTGCCAGCCACGGGCCCACCCCCTGGCCGCGGCTGGTGGGCTTGTGGGCACTCCGTGCATCGTCTCGCGTTCATTCTTCTTCCCAAAAATCATAAATATTCCAAAAAAATCCCCGTAAATCTTTATTGCGTTTGGACTTCGTTTGGTATGGATATTCTTCGAAACAAAAAACATGCAACAGACAGGAACTGGCACTAGGCACTGATCAATATGTTAGTCCCAAAAATAGTATAAAAAAGTTGCCAAAAGTATATGAAAGTTGTAGAATATTGGCATGAAACAATCAAAAATTATAGATACGACGGAGACGTATCAGCATCCCCAAGCTTAATTCCTGCTCGTCCTCGAGTAGATAAATGATAAAAAAAGATAATTTTTGATGTGGAATGCTACCTAGCATAATCTTGATCATATAATCTAATCATGGCA
Organism: Hordeum vulgare subsp. vulgare; assembly: GCF_904849725.1. Classification (NCBI taxonomy): domain Eukaryota; kingdom Viridiplantae; phylum Streptophyta; class Magnoliopsida; order Poales; family Poaceae; genus Hordeum; species Hordeum vulgare. The sequence continues at coordinate 210,180,896 of NC_058520.1, read as the reverse complement.
TGAATACTAAAACACGAGTGATTCGAAGAAATACTCTATCATTTGACATAAAGACAATAATATTTCAAGCATACTAACAAAGCAATCATGTCTTCTCAAAATATCATGGCCAAAGAAAGTTATCCCTACAAAATCATATAGTCTGACTATGCTCCATCTTCCCCACACAACGTATTTAAATCATGCACAACCCCGGTTTTAGCCAAGGAATTGTTTCATACTTTAGTGTTCTCAAACCTTTTCGACTTTCACGCAATACATGAGCGTGAGCCATGGAATAACACTATAGGTGGAATAGAATATGGTGGTCGTGGAGAAGACGGAAAAGGAGGAGATAGTCTCACATCAACTAGGTGTATCTACGGGCTATGGAGATGCCCATCAATAGATATCAATGTGAGTGAGTAGGGATTGCCACGCAACGGATGCACTAGAGCTTATAAGTGTATGAAAGCTCACAAAAGAAACTAGTGGGTGTGCACCCAACTTGCTTGCTCACGAAGACCTAGGGCAATTTTGAGGAAGCCCATCATTGGAATATACAAGCCAAGTTATATAATGAAAAATTCCCACTAGTATATGGAAGTGACAACATAGGAGACTCTCTGTCATGAAGATCATAGTGCTATTTGAAGCACAAGTGTGGAAAGAGGATAGTAGCAACTGTCCCTTCTCTCTTTTCTCTCATTCTTTTTGTGGGCTCTTTGGCCTCCTTTTTTATTTTTTTTATTTTTTTTATTTTGGTGGGCATCTTTGGCCTCTTTTTTGTAAATGGGCTTCGCTGGCCTCTTTTATTTCCTCACATGGGACAATGCTATATTAATAATGATCATCACACTTACAACTCAATACTTAGAGCAATGATGACTCTATATGAAATGCCTTCGGTAGTGTACCATGACAATGATCTAGCATAGCAATGACATAAAAAACGGACAAGCCATGGAAACATCATGCTAGCTATCTTACGATCATGCAATGGCAATATGGAAGTGGTGGCACATGTCATGAGACGGAACGGTGGTAGTTGCATGGCAATATATCTCGGAATGGCTATGAAAATGCCATAATAGGTAGGTACGGTGGCTGTTTTGAGGGAGGCTATATGGTGGGTGTAATGCACCGGCGAAAGTTGCGCGGCACTAGAGAGGCTAGCAATGGTGGAAGGGTGAGAGTGCGTATAATCCATGGACTCAACATTAGTCATAAATAACTCACATACTTATTGCAAAAGTCTATTAGTCATCGAAACAAGGTACTACACGCATGCTCCTAGGGGAAAGGTTGGTAGGAGTTAACCATCGCGCGATCCCGACCTCCACACAAAGGATGACAATCAATAAATAAATCATGCTCCGACTTCATCACATAACGGTTCACTATACGTGCATGCTACGGGAATCACAAACCTTAACACAAGTATTTCTTAAAAATACACAATTACTCACTAGCATGACTCTAATATCACATATTCATGTCACAAAACTGTTGCAAGGAATCAAACATATCATATGAAGTGATCTACAAGTTTTATGTAGGATTTTATGACTAACCATGTGAATGACCAACTCCTGTTAACTCTCTAAATAGGTATAAGTGAAGCATGAGAGTTTAATTCTTTCTATAAAAGATATGCCCCGCTCTAACAAATATAAGTGAAGCAAAAGAGCATTCTACAAATGGCGGTTTTCTATGTGTAGGGAAACAGACAATCCAAACTTCAAAAGATATAAGTGAAGCACAAGAAGCATTCTATAAAGCCAACCAAGGACTATCTCATACCAGCATGGTGAATAAAATAAAAAGGAAAAATAAACACAAAATACGCTCCAAGCATTTGCACATATCATGTGATGAATTAAAATATAGCTCCGAGTAAAATTACTGATAGATTGTAGACGAAAGAGGGGATGCCTTCCGGGGCATCCCCAAGCTTAGACGCTTGAGTCTTCCTTTAATATTACCTTGGGGTGCCTCGGACATCCCCAAGATTAGGCTCTTGCCTCTCCTTATTCCTTCATCCATCGTGCTCTCACCCAAAACTTGAAAACTTCAATCACACAAAACTCAACAAAACTTCGTGAGATCCGTTAGTATAATAAAATAAATCACCACTTCAAGTACTATTGTGTACTCATTCTAAATTCATATTAGCATTATATCTACTGTACTCCAACTTCACCATGGTTCATACCCCCTGATACTACCCATAGATTCATCAAAATAAGAGAACAATGCATAGAAAACAGAATCTGTCAAAACAGAATAGTCTGTAGCAATCTGTATATTCCGTATACTTCTAATATCTCAAAAAATCTGAAAAATTACGAACGTCTGGAAAATTTGCATATCAATCAGCAGTAAAAAGAATCAACTCAAAATCTCTTCCAGAATAAAAACGAAAATTAATTTCGTGAGCAGAAAGTTTCTGTCTTTTCTCAGCGTGATCAAACAACTATCACCCAAACTAATCGTAAAGGCTTTACTTGGCACATTATTTTTAAAAACACAAAGGAATTGTACAAGGGTATAATTATTTTTGTGAGAAACTTCCATGAAAAATTCTACATTGTTTCCATGAGCATGAACACAAGTGTTCAAGGTCGACCCTCACTTCCGCAATGCATCACCTTTCAATCGCTTCTATTTTTGAAAAAGTTTTTAGTTCCCCTCTATATATTTTTTGTTTTAGAACTAAATAAAAGCACTCAAAAGAAATAAATGACTCCCTAAAACTTCCGGGTTGTCTCCCAGGCAGCGCTTTCTTTAAAGTCATTAAGCTAGGCATAAAGTGCTCAAGTAATGGATCCACCCGGATCCCAAGGTATATCAAAGCCAATTTTAATTAGCAATGATTTGAAATTTAGTAGTGAGCACACGATAACATATATCAAGCAATGACGAAGTCTAACTCTCTTCCTATGCATTCTCATGTCATAAATGAACAATTCATGCACACCAAGTAAAGGCCAATACATAGCATAAACAGTTTCTTGTAATTTTATCGTATTGGAAACATAGAGAGGTGGAGATGTAGTTCCTCTCTCATAATAACTGCAAGTAGGAGCAGCAAGCACATGCATATTATATTCATCAAAATCATCATGTTTAACATAAGGGACTATAGCTAGCTCATCTTCATAAGCATCATTCATATTGGCAACATGGCCACAAGCATAGCATGCATCAAGTACATCAAAAAGGATATTTCAAACGAATCCAAGGGATCATAGCATTGATCCTTCGGTAAGAATGAAGGGAAATTAAATAATGTATGAGTTGAAGAGTTACTCTCATTAGAAGGTGGACACGGGGATCTAGTCCGCTCTTCCTCCTTTTGTTCTTCGCTCTCCTCTTCATCTTTTTCATCTAATGAGCTCACAATTTCAGCATTTTCTTCTTCCATAGTTTCCTGCAAAATAATAGTCTCTTCTTGGGCAGCATAGAATTTCTCCTTAAATCGTTCAATATGGGCATTATATTCATAATTAGTATAACAATAACGAAGCATAGCCAAATTTTCAGATCGGTAAGGAGCATCATCATTATCATCACACCCTTTAAACACAGCCTCAATTTCATAAGCACCCATAAAAGCAACACATTCTTCTATTTGCTCCACATCATAGTAATCATATATACCATTAGCATAAGAAGCCAAGGTTCTATGATCATTAAATTAACAAGAAAAAGGAAGGTGTAGAGACTTCATCCTAGAGCAACAAGTAACACCATATCTCTTGCATAGTTCCCAAGCATACCATTTCAACAAATGGATTTGATCCCATAAATTTTTCCCTTTTTGAGTCAAGCGATAATCCCTAAAGTATTCACGTTGATCCAACGTGTATCCCATTATATAATTGAACGGGGCTTTCTCAGGATTATTAAAGAAGGGCATAATATTTTCCACATAACGAGCCTCGAGGGTTTTAGGAGGTTCCCCATCTCCATGAGTAGCAAATACACCTAATTTTTTTGGTATTTCGTGTTCCATATCCATAACTAAAGATAGAGAACAACTTAGAACAGCAAATAAATGTACTTAGTGATAAAGCAAACAAGCACACACGAGGATATTCACCCCACGCTATTGCTCCCCAGCAACGGCGCGAGAAAAAGGACTTGATAACCCACAAGTATAGGGGATCAATTGTAGCCTTTCTCGATAAGTAAGAGTGCCGAACCCAACAAGGAGTTAAAGGTAGGACAAATATTACCTCAAGTTCTATCGACCACCGATACAACTCTACACACACTTTACGTTCGATTTACCTAGAACAAGTATGAAACTAGAAGTACTTTGTAGGAGTGATAGGATAGGCTTGCAAGAAAGTAAAGAACACGTAAATAAAACTAGGGGCTGGTTAGATAAAGAAACAATTATGAGTGTCTAACGAGTGTGGAAAAGTGGTGGTAGGAGTTGCGGAATTGTCCCTAGCTAAGCAATTGACTACGTTACTAGATCGATAGCAAGTATCATGTGGGAGAGGCCTCTGCTAGCATGTCATGCCTTACTTGGAATTCTATGCACTTATGATTGAAAATATTAGCAAGCGTTCACAACTACTAACGTTCATTAAGGTAAAACCCAACCATAGCAATAAGATATATTGGTTCCCCTTCAATCCCATATGCATCAATTTGTATGCTAGGTTTGAAGCTTCTGTCACTCTTGCCTGCCAATACATAGTCCTATCAACATACAACTAACCCTATGGTGTGATCCATGCGCGCGATCATATGATGGGCACCAAAGGACAACAACATAACCACAAGCAAATTAAACCAATCATAGCAATTCATCAATCACCGATAGGACAACGATAATCTACTCAGACATCATAGGATAGCAACACATCATTGGATAATAATATGTAGCATAAAGCACCATGTTCAAGTAGAGGGTACAGCGGGTTGCGGGAGAGTGAACCGCTGAATATAGATGGTGGAAGATGATGGATATGTTGGTGAAGATGACGGAGGTGTTGGTGTAGATCGCCGTCACACGATGATGTCCCGGGCGGCGTTCCGACGCCGCCGGGAGAGAGGGGGAGGGAGCCCCCTCCTTCTTCTTCTTCCTTGACCTCCTCCCTAGACGGGAGAAGGGTTTCCCCTCTGGTCCATGGTCTCCATGGCGGCAGAGGGGCATGAGCCCCTCCGAGATTGGATCTCTCTCTCTGTGTCCTTCTGTTTCTGCGCTCCCAGATTCTGCGTTTCACCGTTTCTTAAATTCCCGGATATCCGTAACTCCGATTGGGCTAAAATTTTAACACGATTTTCTTCCGGATATTGTCTTTCTTGCGGCGAAAGAAGGGCACCAACCTCCTTAAGGAGTGGCCACAAGCCTGCCAGCCGCGGGCCCACCCCCTGGCCGCGGCTGGTGGGCTTGTGGGCACTCCGTGCACCGTCTCGCATTGATTCTTCTTCCCAAAAATCATAAATATTCCAAAAAAAGTCCCCGTAAATTTTTATTGCGTTTGGACTTCGTTTGGTATGGATATTCCGCGAAACAAAAAACATGCAACAAACAGGAACTGGCACTGGGCACTGGATCAATATGTTAGTCACAAAAATAGTATAAAAAAGTTGCCAAAAGTATATGAAAGTTGTAGAATATTGGCATGAAACAATCAAAAATTATAGATACGACAGAGACTTATCAACCATCAAGGTCAAGTTCACATAGGTAGGGCCTATAAGGCCGAATCACACCATTACATTTACTAGCGGAAATCTTGGGGCTAAGTGGGTGCCCATGCAATCAGCCTACACCAACAGGCATTGTGACTGGGAAACGTCCTAGTTCGCAAGTCCGTCTCCGATGACGTACTCTTCTCCAAACTCTGGTCCTTCCATGTCTGGTCAATAACATAAGCAGTGGCAAGCCAGTGAGTACTTTGAATGTACTCGCAAACAGACCATGATATGGATAATGAAGTATGTACGATAACAAGTAATATGCAGTATTGGCGGGTAGCAGCTTAACCGTAAATAAACATGATCATAGATGGATATGCAACATAAGCTAGATGGTATTAGAAGAACAGGTGATAGATATCAACATATCTGTTATGGGCTGAACACTTCGGGTTCATCCGATATGCCAAGTCACCAAACTTGGTCATATCAAATCTTCCTCAGATATCACTCTAAACACACACACACATACTCACACTTGGTTTATGCAGAAACGACTGGATGTAGTTTAAGGAGGATTACCCAACTGTCCTTGGCCGTGGACACGGCTATTCGAATAGTTTTACACTCTGCAGAGGTTGTACGATGTACCCACGAGATCCGGGAAACTTCCGTGTCATCTAGGACTCGCGGTATATAGCATACCCAAGGTAAGTACCCGATCAATGCCTTTCCCTCACGATACTTGTTGGGGATATACCCCACGGTGTGACCCGGCTTGAAGTATGACCCGCCAAGACTTGGTGACTCACCGACGAATCAGCAGTGACCTGGAGGGCGGGCCATACATGACCCGGCAGGCGACTCAGACAAACGATAAAGGCCCAAGGCCCAGCTTGCACCCTGGCATAAGGCGACTGATAGAGAGGCTAGGAGGGCTGACTCACACAGAAGGCCCAAGAAGAAAGACTCCCACAAGAAGGAAACAAGACCCGGATTAGGATTCAAGAGAGACTAGTCCTATTCCTACTCCTAGTAGGACTCTACATGTAAACCTACCCCTTCCACCTATATAAGTAGGGGTAAGGCGCCCCAAGAGGGACAAGATTGACAACTTAGGTCTAGACAAGACAAATCATGAGATAGACAGATTAGACACCCATGAAATTAGAGGTGGCGAGTCTGCACCGTTGTAATTGAGATCATCATCTTCATCAATGAGGCACAAGCAGAACGTAGGCTTTTACCTCAATCGGAGGGGCCGAACCTGGGTAAATCCGCGTCTCTCGATTCAGACCAACCCCTCTCAAGCCGCCACATGGCTGCGATGGCCTCACACCTAAGTTCTCTCATGGGGACATCTGCCATGACAAAACCACGATAGTTGGCGCCTACCGTGGGGCTGATCGCACGGTGGTATTGTGTTCTTGGAGGGATCTCTCTAGGGATCGAGAAGTTTGCAATTTTCAGATAAAGAAGAGCCGATACAGAAGAATCATCCAATAGACCTGGGTGCAAGTTCCAACGAGGTCAACCAGAGTTCGGGTGAACGCGATCAACCTTAATTTGCAGCGACTACCGATCCATCAAAGTTGTGTTCCGCTACGTCCTCACCCGGGGAAATCATCAAGACATTCATCAAGACACGATGGTGAAGAAGCCTTGATTTTCTGATAGGTTTACACACTAGTGCATCTAGAACTTTCGTATCCAAGGATAAGAAGCATGAAAAAAAAAGTTAACTCCAAAGAGAAAGAAAAGGGAAGACCATGAATCCAACGATCCATAAAATAGGTCGACCACGGGCCAAGCCGGTCTCGACAAAAACACGGACTCGGTCTCTGCCTCCGCTGGTCCCCGCTGTCTCCACTCAGACGCGCCGACCTTCACCTTGCCTTCGGCCTCGAGCCGCCTCCGCGCACTGCTCGGCAACCACCCCGGGTCGGGCCGCAGCTCGTGCCCCGCCATCTCCATTCAACAGTGTCGGCCGTCGCCTCGCCCCCTGACCAAGCTATCCCGATTCCGCCTCTGCCTTCACCTCGCATCGGCTCCATATCAATCCGGGATGGTGTCGCCCCGTCCAGAGCCGGTTTTCAACTGTAGCCGCCGTCTGACGGCCGACTCCTCCCGCTGTCGTCGCGCCTCAGCCGCTGCTCCCGCACCTGACGGCTCCTGCTATGCCGCACGCCGCCAACCTCTGCCTCCACCATCGCTCCTCCGTGCCCGCACGAGTCGGCCTTCTCGTGCCGTTGCGCCGGCTCGCGGTGCTGCACCCCGACCGCGCCACGCCTACACGTCGTCTGCACCGCGCGCCGCACCTGCCGCGTGTTACCTCAAACTGCCTCCCATCGAGCCGTCGCTGACTCGCCTTCACTTTGAGCCGCCTCGTGTCGCGCTATCTGCCGCGCGTCGCCTCAAGTTGCCTCTGATCGATTCGCTGTCCGTTTCTGCCATGGGTCGCTTCGCCTTGACCCGGCCCGTACTTCACTGTACGACTGCGCCAGCCCCAGGTCACCCTGCGTTGCTCCGGCTCGCCTCACCTCCATCCATGCCTCCGCGCACCTAGAATCCGCCTACGTCGCCAACCCGTCCACTCCGCTGCATCGGCTCCATCTGCCGCGCCTCAGCAACTCCTCGCCTGTGTCGCGCGCGCATGCACCGGCTCCTCTATGCCCTTGTGCCTTGCCTCAGCTCCGCGGTCAGCCGCATCGCGCCTGATCCATGCCGCGCACGCCTCTCCCAGCGCTTGCGTGCCCCGCATGCCGGCGTAGCTCCGCCTGTTTGGATGCACGACCTGCGTTGCGCTACGCTTCGGGCCTAAGCCGCCGCGCGCCTCGCTAGTCTGCCTGCACCATGGATTCATGCCCTACCCGTTGTCACAACCAAGGAGGCAGGGCCATGCTCATCAAAAAGTGATCGCCAGCACACTCCTTGATATCCGGGATTGAAACTATATGTACTATTTTAAGGAACAAAGGGAGTACTAGTATACTGTTTGGGAAGTACTCGTCCATGGCCGCTGCTCCACACATGAAGGACAACCAAAAGAAGCACCATACATTAGTATTCATCAATTATCATTTGGGGTACTATCTGGTGGAGTGACACATGTGCGGGTTAGCTGCGCGTACCTGGACAAAGCTACACCGAGCAAAAATACATCCACTGCTCGCAACAATTATAACGGTGCAGTCGATTCTGATCTATAGTCGTACAGACTACACGTCCTGTCCAACTCCAATCCATCTGGACCCATTATCAATACGGTCATATGTGCACAGATCATCTGCCGTGAAAAAACATCAGGTGATATTTATCCGTTTGGTTTTATCAATACACATATTATTATTATTTTTGAAAACAATCTACTTCGTCCATGATATTTTTCTATGCAGAACAAGCGCTCATTACAAAGGCGATATAATATTGTGAATATGGAGCTCACGTTAATCACGCGCCGGCATCCATCCACGCTACATCAATCCGAGGTAGCCAACTCGCTGTCTACACCGGTTTACAAACGACGTGGTTAATTTGCCGTCCACACCGGTTTCCAACGGAGTGATCAAACTCGCCGTCATCGGCAGTTTACAATGACGCGGCCAATTCTCACGTCCGCGCGATCAATACGGCTTACAATGACGCGGCCAACTCTCACGACCGCGCAAACCAAGACAATTACAATGATGACTGATTCTCAAGTCCATGCCAAAAACATCAGACGCCTCTCCCAATGGTCCGGTTTATATCAACCATCGGTGCAGTGCTCGCCTGTACGAGCCGCCCAAGAGACAGACACAAGTCGCCGCCCCCATGATCCGGTTTATATCAACATGCCGGTGCAGTGCTCGCCTGTACGAGCCACCTAACAGATGGACGCAAGTCGCCGCCCTCACGGTCCGGATTACATCAACCTGCCGGTGTAGTGCTCGCTTGTACGAGCCGCCCAACAGAAGGACGCAAGTCGCCACCCTCACGGCCCGGATTACATCAACCTGCCGATGCAGTGCTCGCCTGTACGAGCCGCTCAACAGAAGGACGCAAGTCGCCGTCCTCACGGCTCGAATTACATCAACCTGCCGATACAATGCTCACTTGTATGAACCGCCCAATAGACGTGCACAACCATCAAGCATTATACCGGCTTGTGTCGAAATCAAGTATGGAGACTCTCAAGCCGCCTCCTTGAGTCAACTTAAGAGGACCAAACTGGATACTGGTAAACCAAAGAGGACCAAAGTTTCCACGTTGCACGGTTCAATCATGGGCGCCTTATATGATTCTGAGAATTAAGCCGACTTACTTGGGGGCTACTAGCTCCCAAGTCGTTTTGCAGTAAGAGCGTATACGCTTCTGCAATCCTATGTCTGGTTTTTTCCCTAATCATAGGTCACTTGGGGGCTTCCTCTCACTGAGATCATCTTGAATACCCTCTTGGCTAGCGAAAAATTAACGCATTACAAATGGTTATACTGGACTGTGTGTTGGACAAATCGCCCCATGGTCCCATGTACTCTTGGCGAGTTATTCCGTTTCTGGACCCTGAACTTGCCTTGGTTAAAACATGAAAGGTACCGGCAAGAGCTAACACATGGAAAATAGACAAACCATTGGTTCACTGAACCTGCTTCACTGAAGCTTGACTCGAGCCTGATCAGCCGGTCTAAACACAGCTAAGGCAGCTACAATAGCCTCTTGGTGTAGTACTAGAGTCGTACGAGCTCGTCCTACCCGCCGTGACTCACTGAGCCGGTTTATTTAAAATAGCTTGATGCCATACTTATCATATCATATACATGCATCATATTGCATTGCATCATACATCATACATACATATCATGCCGGTCTTCAAACCGGGTCAAAGCATAAATTATTGCAGGTGCAAATAAATCTTTGAATAGCCAATTTGGCTGGATTTTCGTCATGGTTTATCATAACCAGTGTTAAATGATTGGGTTTTTAAGCCAGCTCGGAATAATTGTCTATTGTCGAAGAGCCGCCCTATCATATATAAATGCCGGGTCATCTAATTGACTGACCCTTGGATTTCTTCAACTTGTGCTTTGTAGTAAACTACAACACTTATGGATTTTTCAAGGATATATTTGCTGGGTTACATTGCAACCACAGTCAAGGATTTCTTTTATCACAAAGGCATTATCAGCTCACAGAGTGGATATGATTTTATTCTACAGTGGAAGGAATAGCCCCGAGTCGCTGCAGGCACACAACCCGGCACTTGGGGACCACATTATTCAAATCAAGATTACATCCAAGTATGAAAGTCCCATGTTGCTGCAAGCATGCACCATGACACTTGGGGGCTAATGCAATCAGCTTTTCAAATCACCACATCATCAACAGACCCAACTATTTCAAGGAGATAAGCCGGCCCTGGGGGCTACAGGTCGCTCTTTATTCAAATATGGATTCAAGGAAGTCCCTGCTCATTATTGCATAATGACCCGACCCTTGGGGGCTACATCATATGATGTTTTATTTTCAAAGGAGAAGAACGTGGAAGTCCCGAGTCGCCGCAAGCAATCGACCCGTCACTTGGGGGCTACACTATTCAGATCATAATTTCTAAAGTCCTAGGTTGCCGCAGGCAAGACACCCGAACCTTGGGGGCTACATCACTAAGTTGTTTCACAGATCATGAGGTTCAAATTGAAGACCCGACCCATCACACACTGATGACCCGACCCTTGGGGGCTACACGTAATATGGATATAGCAAAAAATTGAAGAGACCCATCACATCATGGAGGTGAAGTATTGGAGACCGGTTCAACATATTTTTATCTAGTTGAAGCATTGAAAGACCGGCTCAACATCACACGGATTTGTTCATTCCCAATAATTCGATATAGTCAATTGAAGTTCACTTGTTTGATGGGGCACTACCAATAATCATGACCCGCCATTAGCAATCATGACCCGCAATTGTCAATCATAACCCGCCGAAGCAAGAGAAGCTGGTTCAACATTGTGTGGATTTCTTATTCCCCAAATTTTCATCAAGCCAAAGCATTGGAAGCCGACTCAGTGGCATATGTATTTTATCATGGAGGACACGTACATACGAGATGATTGAAGGCGTCTCGAAGAAACCCAGATTGTTCAAAGAGCCACTTCAATAAATCAAGCCAGCTAGTGGAGCAAGCTGGTCCATTGACATATTTATTATTCTGATTTCAGGAGCTTACCTTGAATAAATTCAACCTAACCTGGGGGCTAATGTTGGGGATATACCCCACGGTGTGACCCGACTTGAAGCATGACCCGCCAAGACTTGGTGACTCACCGGCGAATCAGCAGTGACCTGGCTGGCGGGCCATACATGACCCGGCAAGCGACTCACACAAACGATAAAGGCCCAAGGCCCAGCGCGCACACTGGCATAAGGCGACTGATAGAGAGGCCAGGAGGGCCGACTCACACAGAAGGCCCAAGAAGAAAGACTCCCATAAGAAGGAAACAAGACCCGGATTAGGATTCAAGAGAGACTAGTCCTATTCCTACTCCTAGTAGGACTCTACGTGTAAACCTACCACTTCCACCTATATAAGGAGGGGTAAGGCGCCCCAAGAGGGACAAGATTCACAACTTAGGTCTAGACAAGACAAATCATGAGATAGATAGATTAGACACCCACGAAATTAGAGGTGGCGAGTCTGCACCCTTGTAATTGAGATCATCATCTTCCTCAATGAGGCACAAGCCGGACGTAGGCTTTTACCTCCATCGGAGGGGCCGAACCTGGGTAAATCCACGTCTCTCGATTCCGACCAACCCCTCTCAAGCCACCACATGGCTGCGATGGCCTTACACCTAAGTTCTCTCACGAGGACATCCGTCGTGACAAAACCACGACAATACTAGACAAAGAGATCCACTCGATTGGTACCCAAACCACTTGATGTACGTCTTACGAGCACTGACTCTTGATAGTATCATCCATGCGGGGACCAACGGTGTGCCTGGAACACGTAAAAAAATGACATAGTTGACCTACCTGGTACGACCCCATCACGAGAGTGACCACATATCACTCCCACCACTAGTAATGTGGCTCTTTGCTTGCACCGACCAAAGTAATCAACAAAGCTCCGTCCCGTAAAGGGGTATCGTGGTCGTACATGTAAGGTTGGGACGGTCAACACATCATAAAACTAATCCCATTTCCGAAACCACTCACACCAAAATATACCCGATGCACCACTACTTCACAAGTGGCCACCTAACTCATCATTACCCTCGGGCATTAGTGGCACCCGACGGGGGTTTTCATAAACCTTTGATATTTACCATCATCATGCTGATGCTTCTACTATGCTTAGCATCTACTTGTCATCATGATATTAGCATGACCCTCATAGGTGGTAGGATCATGCTCAAATGCAAGTGCTCTGGAGGAGCCATCGGAAATACCATATCGATGATTTACCGAACATTCATGATCATATGCAACGGGAATAATTGCTCTACTAGCATGCAATATAATATTTGCTCAGACATGGTCAAGGGATGCTTGCCTTGATCAACTTATTATCCGGGTCTTCGGGGTCTTCAAGTCCAACTCCTTCGTCAAACGTGGTGTCTATCGTCGTAGTAAATAATAAAATAATAAGTAGCTCACTCAAAAACAGAGCACAAACTCACTTTATAAACGTTGCTCTATGCTGATAAATCTATATTATCATTTTGAAAATATTTGTCTCTGGTTTTGGTGAAAGAATCATTTTAAAAAATCATTTTAATAGAAGCTAAAATATTCAAAATAGCCTTTTTATTTATTGTTATACAGAAAACTTGTCTCAAAAATTTGTGCAAAGGCTCTATTAAATTCTACTCATTTTTAGAAGAATTGTGGTTGAAAAATAATTAAGTTATATTGGATAACAAATTTTCCTAAAATCCTTTAAAACTAGATTAAACAGAAAAAGAAAAAGGGGTTGGCTCAGGCCTGGCTCGGCCTGTGGCTTGGGCAGGCCCAGCTGGCTAGCCAGCCTGCTAACCCACGCGCGCGCGCGGCCAGGTTCAAACCTGACGCGCGGGCCCGTGCGGTCAGTGGCAGAGAGGAGAGAGGGGTTGAGAGAAGAGCCACCGACAGGTGTGCCCCACCTGTTGGGGTCGTCCTCCACCTCTGGACAGAGGGGAGGGAAGGTACGCCGGCGGCGCTACCGGTGCCCTCGAGCCCAATTGTTGGCAGGAATGGAACCAACTCACCATCGCCTACTTGTTGGTGGTTGAGGGGTCGATGGGAATGTCCTGGTTCACCGGCAATAAGGTGGTTGCGACGGAGGCGATTCGGGAGGTTGATGAACTAGGTGCTACTGGCAGGGATTAGCTCGGGGAGGTGATGGGGAAGCTCCCTGAGGCTGCTAGGATCATGGAGAAGGAGAGAGGTGCGTTGGAACTGGCCTGTAGCCCGAGATTGACGGAGCTCCAAAGCGGCGGGGTCTCGGTCGATCTCGAGCATAGGAGCTCGTTGTGCTCGAATGGGGTGGCTAGGGGTGCGATTTAGGCTTAGGAGAAGTGGGATGAGGGTGCTGGAGCGAGGGGGAGGCCTATTTATATGCCCCCAACGGTGCACCGAGCTGGAAGAGCCGGTGGTTTCACCGTGGCTCGCAGGAGGGGAAGTGAGAGCTCGGGGTCGAAACCACGGTATTGCGAACGTGGTTCAGGACCCCTATGACTCACTAAGAGGGAGAGAGGGCGAGGAGGAGGGTGCATGCGTGGCCGCAATCTTCTGGCCGAATCTGGAGCGCGCAGGCACGCATCGCTCCGGTCAATAGAGCGAGGGAGGAGGGGCTCTGAGGCTATGCTGATACAAAAGGGTTGTCAGGGACGCGAATGGGCAACGGGGGGAGTCTTGAACCGGCCGGGGCTGGCTACCTTTGCTTCGGGTGCGCCCTCGAGCGTGCCCTGAGCGCAGTTTTGGCACGCCACGGCATGCTGGCGTGCTCTGGGCACCTTGGCCGTGTCTGGTGTGTCCTGGGGCTGGTTCTGAAGATACTTAGCCGTTTGAGAGCCGAGAGACTCCCTGTTGGTCAAGGGAAGTGATTAAAGGAGTGATGCCAGACTTGAACCAGAAATAAGAATGGGGTTTTTGGCTTTTCTGCTTGTATTCAAGGAGGGGCCACTCACCTGCAGCTGGGGAGTGGTGCTAGCTGTTTGGTGTATGAGTTTGGAGGAAAGTGTATGGATGTGGAGTGAGGTAGGAGGTGATTTACTAATCTGGCAGAAGGTGTTCGACATGTGTTTGGGCTAGCTACACTTAACCACTCGTGATGAAAGTTAACAGGATTGAGTTTGATGCAAAATTAGGATGCTCCACCAAATTTGAGCTTCATTGGACAAGTTTGGCAGTGCAAACTTGAAATCACCCACAAATGGGCAGATGTGTCCCTTCCAAAGGGAATATGGGTAGATTACTCCGTGCAAATCCCATTTTTGGCAGAGTCTCCTCATTTGTGGTGTTGAACACTGCTGTAAAGTTTCAACCCATTTGGATGACCTTGGCAATGTAGACATGTTTCAACTTGATTCTGGACAGAGAGGGTTTTAGGATTATTTAGTGAACCAAACCACCTTGGAATGAGGTGAAACTTGGTGTGGCTACCAAATATAGCTTGGGAAGGTTGCTGGAATTTTCTAGGAATTTGTTGGAAATATTTAAAGAGATCAAAATAGACAGGATAGGTTTTCAAGGGTTTGCTAAAATATTTTGAATATAAATAGGGGTTGAAAATCTTATGTATGGAAAATATATGTCCTTTGAGTATCTCCTAACTTTCTCAGATTTTTCTAAGGCAGAAATGTAATTTTTCATATAGAAATATCATTCGTCGCCTCAGAAATGGACATGCATATAAAATAGGAAAATAATTTGAAAAATAATTATTTTATGATACTAGAGAGTTAAAGTAGTTTTAAAACCAGATTACCATCCTTCGGTAAAGGCACTCCCTTGTCATCACGGACTTGTAGTGCAACCCGAGCAAGGTTTTGAAATAGTCAAAAATAAGAAAAAGAAAATTTGGGAATAATCATGTTATGAAAATATGGTTTTTGAATCCACTCACTCAAGCATACACACATACAATGAAAATCATGGCACTGAGAGCATTGTTTTGGAATTTTTTGGTTTTTGAATCCACTCACTGATGGCATCATGTTATTAAAAAACAGGGTGTGACAGACCTATCCCCCTTACAAGAATCTCGTCCCCCAGATTCCTAAGCTAGGTGCTAAAAAGGTGCGCAATTTTGGATCAGAGATAGCCTTCACGTTCCCATGTTGCTTCGGCTTCGGTGTGGTTGCTCCACTCGACCTTGAAATACTTGATGGTGCATCTTCTGGTGCAACGCTCTGCTTCATACAGGATGCGGATCGGCCTCTCACGACAGGTGAGATCTGGTTGGAGGTCGATGGCTTGATGGTCAATGTCCTTATAAAGATATGGACAGTTTGGCGCTTGCAGACACTTCCGGAGTTGTGACACGTGGAAGATGTTGTGCACACCCGAAAGTTCTGGATGTAGCTCCAACTGGTAAGCAACTTCTCCATGTCTTGTCGTCATCTTAAAAGGTCCAATGAACCTTGGAGCAAGTTTCCCTTTGACGTGGAAACACTTGGTTTCCTTGAGAGGTGTGACATGGAGGTACACTTGGTCTCCGGGAATGAACTCTACTTCTCTGCGGTGAGAGTCTGCATAGCTCTTCTGTCGCGACTTGGCCTCCTTCAAGTTCTCTTGGACAAGCAACACTTTGTGTTCTGCCTCCCAAAGAACATCTGGTCTGAAAATCAATCCTTCGCTAGTCTCGGACCAGTTGAGCGGGGTGGGGCACTTCCGTCCATATAAAACTTCAAATGGGGCCATCTGGAGACTAGACTGGTAGTTGTTGTTGTAGAACTCAGCGAACGGCAGACAGTCTTCCTATTTGGTCCCATGTGCCAAGACACAAGCATTAACCATATCCTCAAGTATCTGATTCACTCGCTCTGTCTTCCCGCCCGTCTGCGGGTGGAAGGCGGTGCTGAAGGAGAGTTTGGTTCTGAGATCTTCTTGGAACTTCATCCGGAATCTGGAGGTGAACTGTGTGCCTTGGTCAGATACTATCTCCTTGAGGACTCCATGAAGGCTCACGATACACTCAATGTAGAGGCTTGCCCGCTTGTCGACACCATAGGTGATGCTGACCGGAATGAAGTGAGACACCTTGGTTAGATGGTCGACGATGACCCATATAGAGTCATGGCCTCTGCTGGACCTGGGTAGACCGGTGACGAAGTCCATGCCGACTCGGTCCCACTTTCATTCGGGAACATGGAGAGGTTGTAGCAATCCAGCCGGTCGTTTGTGCTCAGCCTTGACTCACTGGCAAACGTCGCACTTGGCGATATAGGACGCTATTTCCCTCTTCATGCCATGCCACCAGAATCTTTCCCGGAGGTCTTGATACATCTTGGTGCCACCGGGGTGAATAGAGTAGGGTGTGTCATGAGCTTCTTGTAGGATTAAATCCTTCAGTTCAGCCTTGTCGGGTACGCAAAAACGTTTCCGAAACCACACTACTCCTTGTTCATCTACTGAGAATTCTAGGGCCTTGCCTTCCTGGATCTTCTTCTTGATGCCTTCAATGCTCTTGTGCCCCTTTTGGGCTTCCTTGATGTCATCTGCCAGAATGGGCCAGGCTTCGAGGTTAGCTAGGAATCCTGGTTCAACTAGCTCCAACCCGAAACTTTCCATCTCTTCATATAAGGTGGGTAGCCTTTCCTTGAGCATAACATTCAAGGTGTTGGCCTTCCGGCTTAAGACATCGGCCACCACATTGGCCTTACTAGGGTGGTATTGAATATTGAGGTCGTAATCTTTGATCAATTCCAACCATCTTCGCTGCCTCATATTCAATTCCCTTTGAGTAAAGATATACTTTAGACACATGTGCTCGGTGTATATTTCACATCGTTTCCCAGAAGGTAATGTCGCCATGTCTTCAGGGCATGCAATACGGCTGTCAACTCGAGATCATGTGTGGTGTAGTTTTTCTCATGCGGGCGCAGTTGCCGTGACATGTAAGCCACGACCCTGTCGTCTTGCATTAGGACTCCACCGAGCCAGGTTCTGGAGGCATCACAATATATCACAAACTCCTTGCTGATATCTGGAGTAGCCAATACCGGGGCGGTAGTCAATCTCTTCTTCAACTCCTAGAAGCTTTCTTCACACTCCAGCGTCCATTCGAACTTCTTTCCTTTTCTTCAAGAGCTGAGTCATTGGTCAGGCGATGCGGGAGAGTCCTTCTACGAACTTGCGGTAGTATCCCACGAGTCCGAGGAAGCTTCTGACTTCCTTCACATCGATTGGCGACTCCCAGTTGGTTACCATGGTAAGCTTGGAAGGATCAACTGCCAATCCTTTGCTGTCATGGTATGTCCCAAGAATCCAACTTCGTGCAGCCAGAGTTTGCATCTGCTAACTTGGCATAAAGCTGGTGCTCTAGAAGCTTTTCCATCACTAGCCTCAAGTGTTGATCATGCTCTTTTTCGGACTTGGAAAAGATTAATATGTCATCGATGAAGGCGACGACAAACTTATCCAGGTATTCCACGAAGACTTTGTTCATGAGGTACATGAAGTATGCTGGGGCATTGGTCAACCCAAATGACATGATGGTGCACTCATACAAACTGTACCGGGTCACGAATGCAGTCTTAGGTATGTCTTCGGGTCGGATCTTCAGTTGGTAATATCCAGATCAGAGATCGATCTTGGAAAATACCTTGGCTCCATTTAGCTGGTCAAATAAGTCTTCAATCTTGGGGAGCAGGTACTTCGTCTTGATCGTGACTTCATTGAGAGAACGGTAATCGATGCAGAGTCTGATAGTCCCATCCTTCTTAGACACGAACAACACAAGTGATGCATTCGGACAGATGAATCCCTTCCTGAGTTGCTCATCCAAGTGCTTCTTCAACTCTGCTAGCTCTTCGGATCCCACCCTATAAGGCTTCTTATAGATAGGCCTTGATCTGGGCATGAGCTCAGTGATGAACTCGATGTCTCTGTCAGGAGGCATCCCTGGCAGCTCATCACGAAAGACGTCCGGGTACTCACAAACTATTGGCACTCGGTCCAACTATTCTCCCGATAGGCAATTTACCTGAGGGGCTTGAGTGGATGTAGGCTCAGGGACATACTTGACTTTGATTCCTTGGTCGCTTGTCATGGTAATAGTCCTGTTGGCATAGTCCAAGATGCTCTGGTGGTTGGCCAACCAATCCATTCCAAGGATCACTTCCAAGCCTTGCGACTTAATGAAGATGAGATATGCTGTGAAGCTTATCCCATTAATATTGCTCCTGACTCCTCTACATCCTAGGTTGCTCCTTATCACTACTTCCGGGGTATGTACTGCCATTTGCCCATTAAGTAGGGTAGACTTCAAACCACATTTTTCCGCAAACTTCTGAGTAACAAAAGAATGCGAGGCACCACAATCAAACAATATTGTTGCTGGGGTGGAGTTGATGAGGAACGTACCCAGAATGCAGTCTGGGTCTTCCTGTGCTTCTTCTACGGAGATGTGATTAATGCGTCCCCTATTGTGGTACCGCTGATTGCGGGGAGCTTGGTTCCTGCCTGGCGCCCCTTGACCTTGTCCTTGATTTGGCGGATTGGGGCGCGGTGCATCAGGCTTCTTGTTGGGGCACTGCCTGGAGTAGTGCCCAGTCTCAGCACATCCAAAGTAGGTCACCTGCCCTGGAATGTTGGGCTTGACTCCACTGTTATTGGGCAGGTTGATTGCTGGCTTGGTGTTGACTTACTGCTGGGGCTAGTAGTTCTGGCGGAACATCGGTGCCCTGTACTGCTGTTGCTGATAGTTTGGTCTTGCTGTGGCTGACTACCATGGGTGTGGTTTCGGGTTATTGGGTCCACCATTACCCATCATCTTGCGCTTACGGGTGTCGTTCATTGCATGATGCTTATCCTCCAACATGAGGGTCTTGTTCACCGTATCGCAGAAGGTCCGGCATTCACACACAACCACTGATACTGGAGTGACTGCTGCAATCCTTCCATAAAGTGTTCCACCTTTGCGGTTTAGTGTTGACGTCTTCCGGTGCATATCTTGACACGAGGTTAAACTTCTGCAGATACTCCTTGACGGTTCCACTGCCTTGCCTCAAGGCTCGGAATTCCCGCTTCTTAATGGTCATCATTCCAGGGGGAATGTGAGCAGCGCGGAATCCTTCCTTGAGTACTGCCCAAGTGATAGCTTGCCCTTCTCGCATGATCTGGAACCCGTCCCACCAAGCTCTGGTCATGCCTCCGAGACAGTGAGAAGCATAAAGGACTTTCTCGCAATCATCAGTGCACTTGACCAGCGTGAGGAGGTCTTCAATGGTACAAATCCAGTCATCGGCATCCAATTGTTCAGTTGTCTCCGTGAATATAGGAGGCGTAGTCCACATAAACTCAGACAGAGTAGAGGGACTGTTGCCATTTCCGTTTTGCGGCGGATTGTTCACCAAGAATTGAGCTAGCTGTTGGATCTGGCATTGTTGGCTTTACGTTCCTCTCGGAGGGCTTGGAGGAACTGAGCCACAGTCAGGCTCTCTGGAGGAGGCTGTGGCGGAGGAATATCGCCTTGCTGCTCCTCGAGGTGATCTCCAGCTTGAGCGTTCCCACCGGTTCCCTGCTGCTGGCCAGAGGTGGCAGAGCTGGGGTTGCCGAAGGTGCTGGTTGATGACCCACAAGTATAGGGGATCAATCGTAGTCCTTTCGATAAGTAAGAGTGTTGAACCCAACGAGGAGCAGAAGGATCTGACAAGTGGTTTTCAGCAAGGTAAAATATGCAGGCACTGAAATTATCGGTAACAAGTGATTGTGTGGTGAGATGATTCGTAGCAAGCAACAAGTAACAAAAGTAGCAACGGTGCAGCAAAGTGGCCCAATCCCTTCTGTAGTAAGGGACAAGCCTGGACAAAGTCTTATAGGAGGAAAAGTGCTCCCAAGGACACACAGGAATTTCTGTCATGCTAGTTTCATCATGTTCATATGATTCACGTTCGTTACTTTGATAGTTTGATATGTGGGTGGACCGGCGCTTGGGTATTGCCCTTACTTGGACAAGCATCGCACTTATAATTAACCCCTCTCGCAAGCATCCGCAACTACGAAAGAAGAATTAAGACAAAGTCTAACCATAGCATTAAACTAGTGGATCCAAATCAGCCCCTTACTAAGCAACGCATAAACTAGGGTTTAAGCTTCTGTCACTCTAGCAACCCATCATCTACTTACTACTTCCCAATGCCTTCCTCTAGGCCCAAATAATGGTGAAGTGTTATGTAGTTGACGTCCACATAACACCACTAGAGGAAAAACAACATACAACACATAAAATTACCGAACGAATACCAAATTCACATGACTACTATTAGCATGACTTATCCCATATCCTAAGGAACAAAAGTAACTAATCACAAAGCATAATCATATTCATGACCAGAGAGGTAATGAGTAGCATCAAGGATCCAAACATAAATTCTTCCACCAAATAATCCAACTAGCATCAACTACAAAGAATAATCAACACTACTAACAACCTTACAAGTACCAATCCGAGTCGCGAGACGGAGATTGGTTACAAGTGATGAACTAGGGTTTGGAGATGAGATGGTGGTGATGAAGATGTTGATGGTGATGAGTCCCCTCCGATGAGAGGAGTGTTGGTGATGATGATGGCGACGATTTCCCCCTTTGGGAGGGAAGTTTCCCCGGCAGGATCGTCCTGCCGGAGCTCTAGATTGGTTCTGCTCAAGTTCCGCCTCGTGGCGGTGCTGAGTCCACGAAAAAGCTCCTCCTTGATTTTTTTCCAGGGGAAACCCTTCATATAGCAGAAGAGGGGGGCCAGTGGGCCAACAGGCTGCCCACAAGCCCCCTTGGCGCGGCCTAGGGGGGTGACCGCGCCGTGCAGGCTTGTGGCCCCCTGCTGGTGCCCCTCTGGCGCTTTTTCGGCCCAGTATTCTTTATAAATCTAGAAAAAAATCCTCGTTGATTTTTACGGCGTTTGGAGTTGCGCAGAATAGGTATCTCAACTTTGCTGCTCTTTCAGGTCAGAATTCAAGCTGTCGGCATTCTCCCTCTTCATGTAAACCTTGCAAAATAAGAGAGAAAAGGCATAAGTATTGTACCGTGAAGTGAAATAACAGCCCAAGAAGCGATAAATATCAACATAAAAGCATGATGCAAAATGGATGTATCAACTCCCCCGAGCTTAGACCTCGCTTGTCCTCAAGCGAAAGCCTAGCTCAATAAATATGTCCACATGTTTAGGGAGAGAGGTTGTCATGCGCTTTTGAGGTTTGGACGCGTGTCCTCTTAGTGCGGAGGAACGTCACTTTACATTGTCTGCTGTGATAAAGAACTTTATTATGCAGTCTGTTGCTTTCACAGGTTTGTATAAATCTTATTTTCCACACACTAATAGAACATACATATTAGAGAGCAATTTTTATTGCTTGCACCGATGACAACTTACTTGAGGGATCTTATTCAATCCATTGTTAGGTATGGTGGACTCTCATGGCAAAACGGGGTTCACGGTTTATGGATGCACAAGTAGTATCTGTACTTAGTGCGGGAGGTTTGGCTAATATGAGGTGGAAGCAATCGTCACATGCTAAGGGATATCTAATCATATAACATTGTTCGGAGCCAAGCAAACACAATTCATTATGTTTTCTTCCTTGTCCAACATCTACTTCTAGGCATGCAATAGTTTAGTGAGTGTTCACAATCATAGATGCTGTCAGAGATGATATATTTATATATGAACCTCTCCTTCTTTATCACTTCCTATTAATTGCAACAATGACCAAGGTCTACATTTTTCTACCCTCAACAAGTTTCAATCAACATTCTTTCTACATGTGAAGCCATCACTTCCCATAAGATCATTACATGATCTTTCATGCTTTTGTTCTTTTCTCACTCTTTTGATCATGGCAAGAGACAAAGCCCTTCAACTAAGACACTCTTTATTATATGGCTCACGAGCTCGAATACATCGGGGGTGACACAAAGCAAAACTCAAGACTAAAACACTAAGACTTTTAAACTACTAGAGAAAGAGAAAACTGAAAAGGAAAACTAAAGCAACGGTAAAGGCAAAAGATCTAATGCTGATATGATACCGGGGCAACTCCCCCAAGCTTGGCAAAAGCCAAGGGGATTGCCCATACCCATGTTTATTTGTCTTCCTTTGGTGGTGACGGTGGTGGAGTTGTTGCAACCTGGGTTTGATCCTCCTTCTTCCAAGGCATAGGTGCTCCATCATGGAAAGATGAACGAGTCTCCAGAATCCTCAAATCTGCAGCCAACCTTATTGATTTAAATCTATACTCATACTCACAGTTTTGGTTCTGCACGTCATAGATCTGGGCGTGGAGTTGATCAAACCTGTCATAGAGCCTGGAGAGGTGCTTCCCAATGTCATTGGCATCAATCCTGTGCTTGTTGGTGAACTCTGTGATCATCATGTGGTTGGCGTCGAGTCCACGCTCCACCATCCCCTGACACTTGGAGACTTGTTGCTCCAGTGCTTCGAGCCTCGCCTCCATGCTTCTGGTCTTCTTGGTCCCCTCAACATCACGGATGTGTAACATCCCCTCACGTATCTCGATAGATTGAGGGTGTTGCAGCACTCCCGTGAGGTAAGGGTTGATGACCTACTCGAAGATCTTGTCCATCCGAGCTTTTGGGGAAGTCATAGCGATCTAGATCTGCAATAGAAACAGGCTCGAAACAAAAAACACAGGAAATCTGCGTGATGCAGGGGTCAGACCAAACGGGGGAATATATATTGATATTTTCCAGACCAGAAGGAGTACTCGGCACGAAAACGGAGTCCGGGAGGCGCACGAGGTGGCCACAAGCCCTCCCGGTGCAGCCAGGGGGTGAGCCCGCGCTGGGCAGGCTTGTCGCCTCCTCGCGCACTTTCTGGACTACTTCCAATTTTTGTATTTTTTCAAAAATTCCAAAGCGGAGAAAATTTCCTACTGGAAAAGTTTTGGACTCTGTTTTCTTACCGAATCACATACCTCTTCGTTTTCGGAGTCTGAAACAGGCTGATAAATGTCCCTTAGGTATTCTTCCGAAGTTATGGTATTGATGATATTGCTTTCAACATTTATGGGAGCACCTGAGATATAATGCCTGATTCTCTGCCCATTTACAACTCTCAGACAATTACCTTCCGTGTTGTTGATCTTGATAGCACCAGAACAATATACTTCCTCAACAATATAGGGACCTTCCCATTTAGAGAGAAGCTTGCCTCCAAAGAATCTTAAACGAGAATTATATAGCAAGACATAATCACCTACATTGAACTCACGCTTTTGTATCCTCCTATCATGCCACCTCTTAACCTTCTCTTTGAACAACTTGGCATTCTCATATGACTGAGTTCTCCACTCATCAAGTGAGCTAATGTCAAATAACCTCTTCTCACCGGCAAGTTTGGAATCAAAGTTGAGCTCTTTGATTGCCCAATAAGCTTTATGCTCTAGCTCAAGAGGTAAATGACATGCTTTACCGTACACCATTTTGTAGAGAGACATGCCCATGGGATTCTTATATGTAGTCCTATAAGCCCACAGTGCATCATCGAGCTTCTTAGACCAATTCTTTCTAGACCTGTTGACAATCTTTTGTAGAATCAGTTTAATCTCTCTATTACTTAGCTCTACTTGACCACTGGACTGAGGGTGATAGGGAGACGCAATTCTATGGTTGACATCGTACTTGGCAAGCGTTTTACGGAAAGCACCATGAATGAAATGTGAACCACCGTCGGTCATTAGATATCTAGGGACTCCAAATCTAGGGAAGATAACTTCTTTAAGAATCGTGATAGAAGTGTTGTGATCAGCACTACTAGTGGGGATAGCTTCTACCCACTTAGTGACGTAATCAACAACAACTAAGATGTGAGTATACCCATTGGATTTTGGAAAAGGTCCCATATAATCAAAGCCCCAAACATCAAATGGTTCAATGACAAGTGAATAGTTCATAGGCATTTCCTGATGTTTACCGATATTACCTACTCTTTGACATTCGTCACTAGACAAGACAAACTTACGGGCATCCTTGAAGAGAGTGGGCCAATAGAAACCTGTTTGCAATACCTTGTGTGCAGTTCTATCTCCCGCATGGTGTCCTCCGTAGGCCTCGGAATGACACTTCTGTAGGAGCTGTCCCTGTTCATGTTCAGGTACACAACGTCTAATAACATCATCTACTCCTTCCTTATAAAGGTGAGGATCATCCCAAAAGTAATGTCTCAAGTCAAAGAAGATTTTCTTCTTTTGCTGGTATGTGAAACTAGGTGGTATATATTTGGCAACGATATAGTTTGCATAATCAGCATACCACGGTGCACTACATGAAGCATTGATGACATTCAACTGCTCATCGGGAAAGCTATCATCAATATGTTGTGGGTCATCAAGAATGTTCTCCAACCTAGCCAAGTTATTTGCTACTGGGTTATCAGCACCCTTCATGTCAACAACGTGCAAATTAAATTCATGTAGCAAGAGAACCCATCTGATAAGTCTAGGTTTAGCGTATTTCTTCTCCATGAGGTACTTAATAGCAGCATGATCAGTGTGAATAGTGACTTTGGAATCAACTATGTAAGACCTAAAATTTTCACATGCAAACACGACTGCTAAAAAGTCATTTTCCGTAGTGGCATAGTTTCTTTGGGCACTGTCTAGAGTTTTACTAGCATAGTGAATAACATTCAACTTCTTATCAACTCTTTGCCCTAGGACAACACCAATAACATAATCGCTAGCATCACACATGATCTCAAAAGGTAAGCTCCAATCAGGTGGTTGAATAATAGGTGCAGTTATCAAATCCCTCTTAAGTATTTTGAAGGCTTCCTCACAATCATCGTCAAAGACAAAAGGAATATCCTTTTGCAAGAGATTGGAAAGAGGCCTAGAAATCTTAGAGAAGTCTTTAATGAACCTTCTATAGAAACCAGCATGACCAAGGAAACTTCTTATACCTTTGATATCTGTGGGGTATGGCATTTTCTCGATTGCATCAACCTTAGCTTTATCGACTTCAATACCTCTTTCAGAAATTTTATGTCCTAAGATGATGCCTTCATTAACCATAAAGTGGCACTTCTCCCAATTCAAGACAAGATTGGTGTCTTTACATCTTTGGAAGGCTCGATCAAGGTTGCCGAGGCAATCATCAAAGGAAGACCCGTAAACGGAGAAGTCTTCCATGAAAACCTCAACAATCTTTTCATAGAAGTCAAAGAATATAGCCATCATACATCTTTGAAAGGTGGCAGGTGCATTACATAAGCCAAAAGGCATACGTCTATAAGCAAATGTACCGAAAGGGCAGGTGAAAGTGGTCTTCTCCTGATCAGATTGTGCAACTGGTATTTGCGAGAAACTAGAATAACCGTCTAGAAAGCAGAAGTGTGTGTCTTTAGACAGTCTTTCTAGCATTTGGTTGATAAAAGGCAAAGGGTAATGATCTTTCCTAGTGGCTTTATTCAATTTCCTAAAATCGATCACCATCCTATAGCCAGTAATAATCCTCTGTGGAATCAATTCATCCTTATCATCAGGGACAACTGTAATGCCTCCCTTCTTAGGGACGCAATGGACCGGACTCACCCAATCACTATGAGCAACATGATAGATAATACCTGCTTCCAAGAGCTTTAGTATTTCTTTTCTCAGTACTTCTTTCATCATAGGATTTACTCTCCTTTGATGACCAGCAACTGGTTTGAAATCAAGATCAGTTTTAATCTTGTGCTGGCATAGAGTAGGACTAGTGCCCTTAAGATCATTAAGAGTATATCCAATAGCAGCACGGTGCTTCCTCAGAGTTTTTAGTAACTTCTTTTCTTCCTGCTCTGAGAGGCTAGCACTAATTATAACAAGATATATCTATTTTTCATCAAGATAAGCATACTTAAGAGTATCAGGCAACTGTTTAAGCTCAAACACAGGATCACCCTTTGGTGGGGGTGGATCCCCAAGCAGTTCAACAGGCAAGTTATTCTTAAGGATAGGATATTGTTCTAAGACAACTCTATCTATCTCATCCCTTTCATCCATATGCATATCATTTTCATGCTCAAGCAAGTATTGCTCTAAGGGATCAGTAGGAGGCACGGCAATAGAAGCTAAGGCAATAGTTTCATCCCTACTAGGCAACTCCTTTTCATGAGGTTGTCTTCCAAACTTAGAGAAATTGAACTCATGTGACACACCTTTAAAGCCAACAGTGCCAGTTTGCTTCTCACAATCAATATGAGCATTGACAGTATTGAGAAAGGGTCTACCAAATATGATGGGACAAAAGCTATCTTTTGCGGTAGCAAGAACGAGGAAATCAGCAGGATACTTCGTTTTACCACACAAGACTTCAACATCCCTTACAATTCCCACAGGGCAGATAGTATCTCTATTGGCAAGCTGAATAGTGACATCAATAGGCTCTATCTCAACAGGTGCAATCTCATCTTTGATTTCATCATATAAGGATTGAAGTACCCACGTCACATAAGCCATGATAACAATGATCTCCTATCTTAAGAGAAACAACAGGCCTGACAACAATAGGCCTATGTTTGTCTCTAACGTGAGGTTTAGCAATTCTAGCAGCATCTTCACAGAAGTGAATATTATGCCCCTCAACATCGTCGGACAAAAGATCTTTGATAATAGCAATGCTAGGTTCAACTCTAATTTGCTTAGGGGGTGTAGATGTCATAATATAGCCTCTACGTATCACAGTTGAAGCTTTAGAATGATCCTTTGTCCTAACAGGGAAAGGTGGTTTCTCATTGTAAGCGCTGGGAACAACAGGATCATTATAGTCAATGACTTTCTCTTCAACTGGATTGGGTTTAACTACATTGACTTCTAAAGGAGGATGATATTTGAACCACTTCTCTTTGGGGAGGTCAATATGAAAAGCAAATGATTTACACAAAGAAGCTACTATCTCAGAGTCAAGTGCATACTTAGCGCTAAAATCACTAAAGGTATTTGTCTCAACAAAGGATTTAACGCAATCAAACATGAAGTTCATACCTGACTCCTTACCTTCTTCAAGCTCCCAATCTTCAGAGTTGTGTTTAATTCTCTCCAATAAATTCCATTTGAAGTCAATATCTCTCTTCATAAAAGAACCGGTACAAGAAGTGTCAAGCATGGTGCGATCATCATGAGAAAGCCGAGCATAGAAGTTCTGAATGATAATTTCTCTCGAGAGCTCATCATTGGGGCATGAATATAACATTGATTTAAGCCTCCCCCAAGCTTGAGTGATGCTTTCTCTGTCACGAGGCCAAAAATTATAAATATAATTCCGATCATGATGTACTAAATGCATAGGATAAAACTTTTGATGAAATTCCAATTTCAACCGATTGTAGTCCCATGATCCAGTATCATCACATAGCCTATACAATGTCAACGCCTTATCCTTCAAAGATAAAGGAAAGACCTTCTTCTTGACCTCATCCTCGGTCAAACCTGCAAGCTTAAATAAACCACAAACTTCATCTACATAGATGAGATGCAAGTCTGGATGTGATGTTCCATCTCCTGTTAAAGGATTAGCCAGCAGTTTCTCAAGCATACCCGAAGGAAATTCAAAGCAAATATTTTCAGTAGGTGCAGCAGGTTGAGGAGCAATGATTTGTGCTTCCGTTAGAGGTGAAGATACCCCGAACAAGCCCCTCAAAGCATTAGTATCCATAGTGACAAGTGACAATAAATTTCAGCACACTATATGAATGTTTCCTTACCAAGTTCCACTTACCAAAGGCGCTTCACTCCCCGCCAACGGCGCCAGAAAAGAGTCTTGATGACCCACCAGTATAGGGTATCAATCGTAGTCCTTTCGATAAGTAAGAATGTCGAACCCAACGAGGAGCAGAAGGATCTGACAAGTGGTTTTCAGCAAGGTAAAATCTGCAGGCACTAAAATTATCGGTAACCAGTGATTGTGTGGTGTGATGATTCGTAGCAAGCAACAAGTAACAAAAGTAGCAACGGTGCAGCAAAGTGGCCCAATCCCTTTTGTAGCAAGGGACAATCCTGGACAAAGTATTATAGGAGGAAAAGCGCTCCCGAGGACACACGGGAATTTATGTCATGCTAGTTTCATCATGTTCATATGATTCGCGTTCGTTACTTTGATAGTTTGATATGTGGGTGGACCGGCGCTTGGGTACTGCCCTTACTTCGACAAGCATCCCACTTATGATTAACCCCTCTCGCAATCATCCGCAACTACGAAAGAAGAATTAAGACAAAGTCTAACCATAGCATTAAACTAGTGGATCCAAATCAGCCCCTTACGAAGCAACACATAAACTAGGGTTTAAGCTTCTGTCACTCTAGCAACCCATCATCTACTTACTAGTTCCCAATGCCTTCCTCTAGGCCCAAATAATGGTGAAGTGTTATGTGGTCGACGTTCACATAACACCACTAGAGGAAAAACAACATACAACACATCAGATTACCGAACGAATACCAAATTCACATGACTACTATTAGCATGACTTATCCCATGTCCTCAGGAACAAAAGTAACTACTCAGAAAGCATAATCATATTCATGAACAGAGAGGTAATGAGTAGCATCAAGGATCTGAACATAAACTCTTCCACCAAATAATCCAACTAGCATCAACTACAAAGAGTAATCAACACTACTAGCAACCTTACAAGTACCAATCGGAGTCGCGAGACGGAGATTGGTTACAAGTGATTAACTAGGATTTGGAGATGAGATGGTGCTGATGAAGATGTTGATGGTGACGAGTCCCCTCCGATGAGAGGAGTGTTGGTGATGACGATGGCGACGATTCCCCCCTCCGGGAGGGAAGTTTCCCCGGCAGGATCGTCCTGCCGGAGCTCTAGATTGGTTCTGCTCAAGTTTCGCCTCATGGCGGCGGCGAATCCACGAAAAAGCTCCTCCTTGATTTTTTTCCAGACGAAACCCTTCATATAGTAGAAGAGGGGGGCCAGTGGGCCAGCAGGCTGCCCACAAGCCCCCTTGGCGCAGCCTGGGGGGGTGGCCGCACCGTGCAGGCTTGTGGCCACTTGCTGGCGCCCCTCTGGCGCTTCTTCGGCCGAGTATTTTTTTTATAAATTTGGAAAAAAATCCCCGTTGATTTTTACGGCGTTTGGAGTTGCGCAGAATAGGTATCTCAACTTTGCTCCTCTTCCAGGCCAGAATTCCAGCTGCCCGCATTCTCCCTCTTCATGTAAACCTTGCAAAATAAGAGAGAAAAGGCATAAGTATTGTACCATGAAGTGAAATAAGAGCCCAAGAAGCGCTAATATCAACATAAAAGCATGATGCAAAATGGACGTATCACTGGTGCATGTTGAAATCACCATCCTGTCATTGGAGCATACAAGTCAATATGCCGAATTGGTCGGGAATCATAAGGGATGTAGTTCCTAAATAAGGGGGGTTTGGTACGGTGCTAGTGTGCGAGTTAAACAAAGGTTTTTGGGAAATCTAATGCATTGAATTTTAAAACAAGTGATGTAGCCGCTTACAAGCTGCCTAAGGCAGAAATGCGTCTTGCGTCATACATGATCACACAACACTCATGGTTCTCATGAACCGGCACACAGACTGAACTACGCATGGGGAGATTCCTAATTTGCCTAAGACATTCTACTAAGTGGCGAACTGTTCGGTCTTGTAGGCAGGTTCAGCGGGATCTTCATCTGCATCCTCCTCGGTATCTTCCTCCTTAAGAGGTGTTGGAGATGGGAGCGGCCCATCACAACGTCTCTTGGTTCCATGACAGCGTCTCTTGGTTGGTGAAGCGGTAAGGAGCTCAGTGTATTCTTCTGCGGTCAGGCGGCGACTCTGAATAGGAGTGGCCTGTAGCGGTGGTATCCCTCCTCGAAAGGCAATGGATGACTACCCTACTGGTGCTCCTTCCTTCTTGACCTTGCGGGTCTTCATCTTTTCTAGGCGAAGTAGGTCCTTGACTTGGTGTAGTTCTTGGCGAAGCGTCACAGAATCCTTGATCAAAAAGTGAGTCAAGGTGTCGGCGTGGAGGCTGAAGTAGGTCTGAAACCTGAGTGGCGTTCCATCCTCCGAGGATGGGTTAAGCGTCAAGCTCCCGTCAATCCCATCCCTAATAAAAGGCAGGTGACGAGTAGCCGACTCATTAGCCATCTCAGGAAGGAGGTCATGGAGACGCACGAGCGCCTCTTGTACGGCTGTCTCCACTACCAACATCAGATTCTCCATCTGTGGTCCTTCAAAGAACCAACTAGTTGGCGAGTCGTTAGCCTTCACTATCACATCCACATGATATTCTTTGGTGTTAGCGTTGACACAATGCTCGTGGTAGAGGAAAATGGGCGTGTGGCGTACTTGACACTTCTCGAGGCTATCTCCCAAGAGTAGGGGAAAGCCCGTCTCTAGAAGCATCTCAGGTACGGCGGCCATCTACAAGGTTGTAGGAGAGGGTTAGAAATTTAGTGGGTGTAGAAAAACTCATGCGTAAGGGCTGAGTGCACTACTCGTCTCGGCTATCGTCCATGCTAGCTAAGGCTTCCTACAGTCAGGATGGCTCTGATACCAGCTCTGTGGGGACCTCGACTTACGAGTCGAGATCGCCGAATGAACGTGCTCACTGATCCCAGAGATCAATGCTCACCGCACACACAAATACTGAATATTAAGAGTCTTACATCCAACATACCAAAATGATACATCAAATGACCATCAAGGTCAAGTTCACAAAGGTAGGGCCTATAAGGACAAATCACACCGTTACATTTACTAGCGGAAATCTTGAGGCTAAGCGGGTGCCCATGCAATCAGCCTACACCAACACGCATTCTGACTGGGAAGCATCCTAGTTCGCAAGTCTGTCTCCGATGACGTACTCTTCTCCAAACTCCGGTCCTTCCATGTTTGGTCAATAACATAACCAGTGGCAAGCCAATGAGTACTTTGAACGTACTCGCAAACAGCCCATGATAGGGATAATGCAGTATGTACGATAACAAGTAATATGCAGTATTGTCGGATAACAGCTTAACAATAAATAAACATGGTCATAGATGGATATGCAACATAAGATAGATGGTATTAGAAGAACATGTTATAGATATCAACATATCTGTTATGGGCTGAACACTTCGGGTTCACCCAATATGCCAAGTCACCAAACTTGGTCATATCAATTCTTTCTCAGATATCACTCTGAACACACACACACATACTCACACTTGGTTTATGCGGAAATGACTCAACATAGTTTAAGGAGGATTACCCAACAGTCCTTGACTGTGGACACGGCTATTCATATAGTTTTACACTCTGCGGAGGTTGTACGCTGTACCCATGAGATCCGGGAATCTTCCGTGTAATCCACGACTCGCGGTATATAACATACCCGATCAATGCCTTTCCCCCGACGATACTAGACAAAGAGATCCACTCGATTGGTACCCAACCCACATGATGTACGTCTTACGAGCACCGACTCTGGACAGTATCATCCATGCGGGGACCAACGGTGTGCCCGGAACACGTAAAAACGGCATAGTCGACCTACCTGGTACGACCCCGTCACGAGAGTGACCACATATCATTCCCGCCACTAGTAATGTGGTTCTTTGCTAGCACCGTCCAAAGTAATCAACAAAGCCCCGTCCCGTAAAGGGGTATCGTGGTCATACATGTAAGGTTGAGACAGCCAACATATCATAAATCTAATCCCATTTCCGAAACCACTCACACCAAAATATACCCGATGCACCACTGCTTCACAAGTGGCCACCTAACTCATCATTACCCTCGGGCATTAGTGGCACCCGACGGGGTTTTCATAAACCTTTGATTTTTACCATCATCCTGCTCATGCTTCTACTATGCTTAACATCTACTTGTCAACATGATATTAGCATGACCCTCATAGGTGGTAGGATCATGCTCAAATGCAAGTGCTCTGGAGGAGCAATCGGAAACATCATATCGATGATTTACCGAACATTCGTGATCATATGCAACGGGAATAATTGCTCTACTAGCATGCAATATAATATTTGCTCAGACATGGTCAAGGTTTGCCTGCCTTGATCAGCTAAGTATCCGGGGTCTTAGGGGTCTTCAAGTCTAACTCCTTCGTCAAACGTGGTATCTATTGTACTTGTAAATACTAAAATAATAAGTAGCTCACTCAAAAACAGACCACAAACTCACTTTAAAAATGTTTCTCTATTCTGTTAAATCTATATTACCATTTTGAAAATATTTGTCTCTGGTTTTGGTGAATAAATCATTTTTTAAAATCATTTTAAGAGAAACTAAAATATTCAAAATAGCCTTTTTATTTATTGTTATACTGTAAACTTGTCTCAAAAATTTGTGCAAAGACTCTATTAAATTCTACTCATTTTTAGAAGAATTCTCGTGGGAAAATAATTAAATTATATTGTATGCAAATTTTACACAAATCCTTTAAAACTGGATGAAACAGAAAAACAAAAAGCGGTTATGGCTCAGGCCTCGCTCGACCTGTGGCTTGGGCCGGCCTAGCTGGCCAGCCCGCCTAATAGCCGAGGCGCGCGCGCCGCCAGGTTCAAACCTGACACGCGGGCCCGTGCTGTCAGTGGCAGAGAGGAGAGAGGGGTGGAGAGAAGAGCCACCGAGAGGTGTGCCCCACCTATCAAGGTCGTCTTCCACCTCTAGACAGAGGGGAGGGAAGGTACGCTGGCGACGTTACCGGTGCCCTCGAGCCCAACTGATGGTAGGAATGGAACCAGCTCACCGTCGCCTACCTGCTGGTGGTCGAGGGGTCGATGGGGAGGCCCTGGTTCACCGGTGACGAGGTGGCTACGGCGGAGCCGATTCGAGAGGTTGATGAACTAGGTTCTACTGGCAGGGATTAGCTCGGGGAGGTGATGGGGAAGGTCCCTGAGGCTGCTAGGGTCATGGGGAAGAAGATAGGAGCGTCAGAGTTGGCCTGTAGCCCGAGATCGACGAAGCTCCAAAGCGGTGGAGCCTCGATCGATCTCGAGCACAAGAGCTCGCTCTGCTCGAATGGGGTGGCTAGGGGTACGATTTAGGCTCTGGAGAAGTGGGATGAGGGTACTTGAGAGAGGGAGAAGGCCTATTTATAGGCCAAAGACGATGCACCGAGATGGAAGCACTGGTGGTTTCACTATGGCTGCCAGGAGGGGCAGTGAGAGCTTGGGGTTGAAACCACGGTATTTCAGACATGGTTTAGGACCCCTGTGACTCACTAAGAGGGAGAGAGACCGAGGAGGAGTGTGCATGCATGGTCGCGTTCTTCTGGCCGAATCTGGTGCGCGGGGGCATGCGTCGCTCCTGGCAATAGAGCGAGGGAGGAGGGGCCTTGAGGCTACCCTCATATAGAGGGATTGCGTGGGATGCGAATGGGCAACGGGGGAGGCTTGAACAGGCCGGGGCTGGCCACCTTTGCTTCACGTGCGCCATGCAGCGTGTCCAGAGCGCAGTTTTGGCATGCCACGGCATGTTCGCGCGCTCTGGGGCGCCTTGGCCGTGTCTGGTATGTCCTGGGGCTGGTTCTGAAGATACTTAGCCGTTTGAGAGCCGAGAGACTCCCTGCTGGTCAAGGGAAGTGATTAAAGGAGTGCTGCCAGACTTGAACCAGAAATTAGAATGGGGTTTTTGGCTTTTCTGCTTGGATTCAATGAGGGGCCACTCACCTGCAGTTGGGGACTGGTGTTGGTTGTTTGGTCTATGAGTTTGGAGGAAAGTGAATCGGTGTTGAGTGAGGTAGGAGCTGATTTACTAATCTGGGAGAAGGTGTTCGACATATGTTTGGGGTAGCTACACTCCACCACTGGTGATGAAAGTTAACATGATTGAGTTTGATGCAAAAATAGGATGCTCCACCAAATTTGAGCTTCATTGGACAAGTTTTGCAGTGCAAACTTGAAATCACCCTCAAATGGGCAGATCTGTCCCTTCCAAAGGGAATGTGGGTAGATTATTGCAAATCCCATTTTTGGCAGAGAATCCTCATTTGGGGTGTTGAACACTCGTGCAAAGTTTCAACCCATTTTGATAAACTTTGCAATGTCGAGATGTTTCAACTTGATTCTGGAAAGAGAGGGTTATATGATGATTTAGTGAACCAAACCACCTTGGAATAAGGTGAAACTTGGTGTGGCTACCGAATATAGCTTGGGAAGGTTGCTAGAATTTTCTAGGAATTTATTGGGAATATTTGAAGAGATCAAAACCGACAGGATGGGGTTTCAAGGGTTTGCTCAAATAATTTGAATATAAATAGGGGTTGAAAATATTATGTATGCAAAATATATGTCCTGTGAGTATCTCCTAATTTTCTTAGATTTTTCTAAGGCAGAAATGTAATTTTTCATATAGAAATATCATTCTTGGCCTGAGAAATGGACATACATATAAAATTGGAAAATAATTTGAAAAATAATTATTTTATGATACTAGAGATTTAAAATAGTTTTAAAACCAGATTAGCATCCTTGGGTAAAGGCACTCCCTTGTCATGACGGACTTGTCGTGCAACACAAGCAAGGTTTTGAAATAGTCAAAAATAAGAAAACGAAAATTTGGGAATAATCATGTTATGAAAATATAGTTTTTGAATCCACTCACTCAAGCATACACACATACTATGACAGTCATGGCACTCACAACATTGGTTTTGGATTTTTTAATAAACTCACATTTCGAAACTACAATTGTAGTGAGGTAAAAACAGGGCGTGACACATATCTTTCAAACCGTTGCTCCGTTTTAGAAGATCTGTATATCTAAACCGACTAGAATGACGTGTAGATTCACATGGTCCAATTTATTTTTCTGTTTAACAAATATAAATTTTTTTAGTTCGGATGTGGACCAATTTAGAAATTAACATACGGGTTCATTTCGGAAATGTTATAAGTTGTTTCCGCCTCATTTAATATGCCTAGATAGTGTAGTTTATTTATACTTCACCTCTTGCCATGTTTAACATCATTTAACATTGTCATGTACCTAAATGGGAGTGAACTAAGTAATTCAAATGTGGAGTTTCTTCAATATGCATCTCATTGAGTATTGAGCTTCACTTAATGTGTAGAAGTTGATTGTTGTGCTTTGTTGTGTCTTGCATAATTAAATGGACATGCGTCATATTAGATTGTGCATCATGTCATGCATATGTTGTGGCGTTTATCGTGTGTTGATTGTCGTTTCTGGATTGTTTCTTCTCGATAGAGTTCGTAATCACTTCGGAGTGAGGATTCGTTCCATTACGTTAGTTCGTCTACTTCACAGATTCGTTCTTCTTCCAAGCAAGATCTCACGCAAAATGATCATTTCCCAAGATACCACTACTATCATTGCTATGCTAGTTGTCTTGTTCCTGTCGCTATGTCTCGCTGCCTACCACTTAAATATCAGCCTCCCTCCATTGCCATGAAAAGCCTCTAACCCCCTCTACAATCCAACAAACCCTAGTTTGGTTATTTACAGCTTGCTCAGCCTTCTTATAATGTTGCTACTTGCAGGAACAATTGCTTCCCATGTGGCAACATGGATTCCTTGTTACATCACCATATTATTGCTATTTAATTTAATGCACCTATATACTTGGTAAGAGGTGGAAGGCTTTGCCTTCTGGCTCAATGTTTCGTTCCACCTTTGCTGCCCTAGTTACTTGTGTACTGGTGTTATGTTCCATAACTGAGTGCTCATAACATGCTTGGGGTTGTTATGGGTACCCCCTTGGTTTTTATTTTGGGATAAAACTCGTCTAGCAAGGCCTAACATTGGTACTATTTTATTAATAACAACTAATAAAATTTGCATAGGGCATTGATCACGCCGTGGATAATTAATGAACCCCTTGAGCCAGTGCTCCTCATGGGTGTTGGCCCAACCCAAAGCATTGTGTGGGGCCAACTCAGGAAAACTTGGGTGATTTCTATTAGGCCAGTGTACACTAGCTTATCCGATATGTCCTGAGAACAAGATACATGGCTCTTATCGTGGTCTCCACCACGTCGGGCGGTCTTGCTGGATTTATTTTACCCTTCTCAAATGTCTTGTGCGAGGGATTCCGATGATCCATCAGGAATCCGAGGAGATCACATGTATTCTGTGGTTGAGGTTTCCAATGTAGCTTGTGGTAGTTTGTGATGGACTAGCTGGAGCACCCCTGCAGGGTTAACTCTTTCGGAAAGCCATGCCCGAGGTTATGTGGCAACTTGGAAACTTTGTTTAACACCCGTTCATAGCAAATTTGAAGTTAACTTAACTAAAATATTCCAACCATGTGCATAACCGTGATTGTCTCTTCTCGTGACTTTTTGATCCGAGAGAGGACACGATGGGGTTATGTTTTATGTAAGTATGTGTTCAGGATCACTTCATGATCATTACTAGTTCAAGTCCGTTATGCGTAGATCACCCCCTCTTATTCTTGTACTCGTAATTTAGCCACTGAAATAAATGTTTAGTGCTTGCTACAGCCTCACCACCTAACCATATATACCTCACCCATTAAGCTTTGCTAGTCTTCATACCTTTGCAAATGACATTGCCAAGTCCCTGTGGCTCACACATTACTACAACAAGAGTTGCAGGTACAGGTAAAGCGATACTTCGATGTGAATGCGATGATTGTTATATTTAGAGTTTCTTCATCTTCTTCTTCATCGATCTAGGATGGGTTCCAGGATGGCAGCGTGGGATAGCAACGATGGACATCATTTTATCGTTTGATTTCGTCCGTAGTCGGACCCTGCTCTTATACATGATGTAGTTTGTGGCGAGTGTAAACTAATTCCATATACTCATCTCTTCTGTACATGTACTTGTAACAATATCCATTCTTGCGAAACGACGAGATGCGCTTCTATCCCTGTCAAGGCCCTCGTGCCAAAATAAGGATGGGATCGCATCATGGGCGTTACAAGTTGGTATCACACCAGTATCGACCTAGGAGCCCACTTAATTGATCAAACTTGGACGAGTCGAGTCTTGTGAAAAACTACTTTGAATCTAGTTATATATGGAGAGTAGGATTATTTTTACTCCTCTTCTATGCTCTGGTGAGGAATTACAACTTAGGAATTCTTCTCCTCTTCTCACTCAAAATTGTTTTAGGATCATGCGGGTATTTTGGAACCTTTGTGATGTCGATGTGATGGAATTATGACTTGGTGCCTCATGTTATCGAGGAGTAGAGCTCCAAGGGTTTTCGACACATTGCAATCATTCAACTTCCTTAGTATCTCAGCATGCAGACATTGAAACGCTTCAATACTTTGCTTGGTGGAAAATAGTGCCATGACTTTTCCCCAGTACTAGTGGACGTAGCTCGGATGATCTACCAGGTCTAGTATCGTTGTTTTTACTAAAGGTCTGAGGTAGATGAACTTGTGGAACTTATCACATGTGTCTTGATAGTTGAGGGAAAGGTTTTAGAAGATCTATATATCTAAACCGACTAGAATGACGTGTAGATTCACATGGTCCAATTTATTTTGTTGTTTAACAAATATAAAACATGTTTAGTTCAGATCTGGACCAATTTAGAAATTAACATATGAGTTCATTTCGAAAATGTTATAAGTTGTTTCCGACCTCATTTAAATTTCCTAGATAGTGTAGTTTATTTATGCTTCACCTCTTGCCATGTTTAACATCATTTAACATTGTCGTGTACCTAAACGGGAATGAAGTAAGTAATTCAAATGTGGAGTTTCTTCAATATGCAACTCGCTGGATATTGAACTTCACTTAATGTGTAGAAGTTGATTGTTGTGCTTTGCCGTGTCTTGCATAATTAAATGGACATGCGATATATTAGATTGTGCATCATGTCATGCATATGTTGTGGTGTTTATCGTGTGTTGATTGTCGTTTCCGGATTGTTTCTTCTCGATAGAGTTCCAAATCACTTCGGAGTGAGGATTCGTTTGATTACGTTGGTTCATCTACTTCACAGATTCGTTCTTCTTCCAAGCAGGATCTGAGGCAAGATGATCATTTCCCTAGATACCACTACTAACATAGCTATGCTAGTTGTCTTGTTCCTATCGCTATGTCTCGCTGCCTACCACTTAAATATCAGCCTCCCTCCATTGCCATGAAAAGCCTCTAACCCCCTCTACAACCCAACAAACCCTTGTTTGGCTATGTTACGGTTTGCTCAGCTTTCTTATAGTGTTGCTAGTTGCAGGTACAGTTGCTTTCTATGTGGCAACATGGGTTCCTTTTTATATCACCATATTATTGCTATTTAATTTTATGCACCTATATACTTGGTAAGAGGTGGAAAGCTTTGGCTTCTGGCTCAATGTTTTGTTCCACCTTTGTTGCCCTAGTTACTTGTGTACTGGTGTTATGTTCCATAACTGAGCGCTCATAACATGCTTGGGGTTGTTATGGGGACCCCCTTGGTTTTTATTTTGGGATAAAACTCGTCAAGCAAGGCCTAACCTTGGTACTATTTTCTTAATAAAAACTAATAAAATTTGCATAGGGAATTGATCCCGTCGTGGATAAATAATCAACCCCCCCCCCCCGCAGTGCTCCTCATGGGTGTTGGCCCCACCGAGACCATTGTGCTGGGCCAACACAGGGAAACTTGGGTGATTTCTATCAGGCCAATGTACACTAGCTTATCCGACGTGTCGTGAGAACAAGATACACGGCTCTTATCGTGGCCGTCACCACATCAGGCGGTCTTGCTGAATTTCTTTTACCCTTATCGAATGTCTTGTGCGAGGGATTCGGAGGACCATGAGGAATCCGAGGAGATCACAGGTCTTTCGTGGTCGAGGTTTCCGGCGTAGCTTGTGGTAGTTTGTGATGGACTAGCTGGAGCACCCCTGCAGGGTTAAATATTTCGGTAAGCTGTGCCTGCGGTTATGTGGCAACTTGGAAACTTTGTTTAACACCCGTTCATAGCAAATTTGAAGTTAACTTAACTAGAATATTCCAACTATGTGCATAACCGTGACTGTCTCTTCTCGTGACTTTTTGATCTGAGAGAGGACATGGTGCGGTGATGTTTGACGTAAGTATGTGTTCAGGATCACTTCATGTTCATTAGTAGCTCACGTCCGTTATACGTAGATCACCCCCTCTTATTCTTGTACTCATAAGTTAGACACTCAAATAAATGCTTAATGCTTGCTACAGCCTCACCACCTAACCATACCTCACCCATTAAGCTTTGCTAGTCTTCATACCTTTGGAAATGAGATTGCTA
This sequence comes from Hordeum vulgare subsp. vulgare, assembly GCF_904849725.1. Lineage (NCBI taxonomy): Eukaryota > Viridiplantae > Streptophyta > Magnoliopsida > Poales > Poaceae > Hordeum > Hordeum vulgare. The sequence continues at coordinate 210,140,894 of NC_058520.1, read as the reverse complement.
AGTCCTTGTGGCTCATAGATTACTACAACAAGAGTTGCAGGTACAGGTAAAGCGATACTTTGACATGAGCGCGATGATTGTTATATCTAGAGTTTACTCATCTTCTTCTTCATCGATCTAGGTTGGGTTCCAGGACGGCAGCCTGGGATAGCAACGATGGACGTCATTTTATGTAACACCCTGTTTTTGGCTTCCCTCACTAACTAACTTATTTCAAAATTTAGGACCAATTAATTTTTTTTGTGGATGCTTGTGATGCTTGGAGTGATTATTGTTTGCCTTGCTTGTTTGCATGATTGTGTTTGATACCTAATAGATCTTGTCACTCTCCTAATCACCTCCTCACTCCTGATCTCCTGCCTAATGATCATACCATGTGTTTAGGACAAATATCTATTTTTACCAAATATTATTTTCACCAAAAAGCTTTTCTTTGAATTAAACTTTCGAACCCCTGAGATGAGGTTTGTACTACACATCCTCAAATTAGGGAGTTTCTTTTGCACCAATTGTTTTATTTAAAACCATTATCAAAATGACTTTCAAAAACCACCATATTATTATTTTAAAAGTTATTTCATTATTTTATTTAAAAGCCCTTCTGTGAGGCCAGAAATGGTCTCCTATGAAGGAAAGTTATTTTTATTGCCTTCAAAATATTTCAGAAAATTTAGGGAAACTCAGTGGATATATTTATTCCATATTTATGAGTTTCAACACATGGTCATGTTCAAAATATTGGGCAAACCCCTCCAAAACCATTCCTGCCTATTTCAAGCTTTTGGAATATTTCTATAAGAAATATTCTCAATAAATTCCAGTAAAATTCTAGCATGTCATCTATGATATTCTTGATGATCTTGCCAAGTTTAATTTCAATCCAAGTTGATTTGACTCCCCTAATCACTCTAAAACCCTGTCTGTCGAGAATCAAATTTGAGCAACTCTACATTTTGAAGTGTCTCCAATTGTGCTCAAATTTGGTGGACATGTTCCAGTACTCCAATGAGGCATCCACACTAGGTGGTACACCAAGGAGAATAGAGGAACTTGTCCTAAGACCCTCAAAACCCTCTTTGTTGATTTCTGACTTTGGTAAACTTTACATTATAAAGTTTCTCCAATTATCCTCAAACTTTTTGTGCATGCCTTAATGCTCAAATAATGCCCCTACACCAAATATTGGATTTGTGGGAATTCATTTGAATAGGGTTCTAAGCAGAAACCCATTTCTGCCCATTTCTAGGGTTTTTCAAGTCTACATTGGAAAACTCCTCTAGCAAATCCCAATTTTGGTGTGCAAGCCTATTTTCATCTATTGTTTGACCCTGTTAAGTTTCATAGCCATTGGAATCCATCTGGTAGCCTAACCACAGATCAAACACCTTGTGTGCACTCACTAATTTGGCTTCTTTTGCCCCTTCCACTTTATTCCTTGAGCTCAACTTTCTACCACAGCCTCACCTAGTCATATTTTACCTCCAGTAACTTTCCCATGGCCACTGGTCAATTATTGGGGAAGGACCCTTTGTAAGTTTCTCTCATTTTCACCCATGGCAGCATTGTTTTACCCTTCTTTCCATCATTCTGCTTAAGCTATCACCCCCAACTCTTTCCAGAGCATCCATTATATTCCAAGGCTTCATTTAGAACCAAGATATGGCATGCTCATGTGGGAAAAATGAGCAACACTTCTTCAAATGGATTTCTGGCTGAATCATGGCTTTGAACAGCAAGTAGTAGCTATCCTCCCTTGTTTGGGCTGAAACCTTGCAGTAATGGAGTCCTTCCATGCCTAATATTGCTAGACATAATTTCTCCCCAAGGCTCCCCTCCTAAGACCCACTTTTATCAGCTCCAAGTTTGCTGTTAGAAACTTTGCAGCAGTCAAGAGCCATTCAAATCAACTCCACTAGCCACCAAATTCCAGAGTCCCCTTCCTAATAGCATGACCCACCTCCCGGACAGCTTTGGCTGGTTATTGCAAACCTGTGGGGCGTGAGTGGGCGTGGTGACCACCACCCTGACCTGCAAACCGGGTGCTCTGCACCTAGTTTCTCTCCTCCCGACCGTTTCTTGGCGAGGAAGGTTGTCCCAGCGTGTCTCAGAGCATCGTGTTGACCATTCAAAGCATCTACATCCATCAGCTAGCCTCCAAGACCCCTCAGGCATGCGTGGTGACCATGCACCGAACGCTCCAGAGAGCTCCCGAGCTCTCTCGGCTCCTCCTCCCCCACTTAGAGCCTTCCGAGCATCTCTGGCTCCCTCAAACCCTCCTACTCCCCTCCTGGGATCCGTCCTGAGCTCCCCCTCTTCCTCCCGAGCCTTCTCTTCCTCCCCTCTCTCTTCGGCAGCCATGGACGAAGCCACCAGAGGCCGTCGCGCGAGCACGGCTAACCAGGGGTCTTCCCTCGCCCCTGGGCCCCCTCTGGAGGACCACCTCGTCACCGGGCCTCCTCCCAAGCTCCTCCATCTCCCTCCCTTCGCTCCTGGTGTCAAGACCAGGGGTAGACGGCCTCCCCGTATATCTCGTCGCCGGCACCCATGCTGCCCTCCCCTGCAGGTGCTGAGCAGGGGAACGGGTGCGGCTAACCCCCCCCCACCCCCCCCCCCCCCCGAGCGCGCCGACATCCGGCGCATCGCCGGGGGGTGGCCACAGCCGCCAGGGGAAGCTCCTCCCGCGACGGTCTACCATGCTACCTCTCCTCTCGGCGCGTGCTGGAGGTAGGAGAAGCTCCTGCACGCGGGGCCCTCTCGTCAGTGAGCCAGGGCTGGGCCCAGCCGTCTTAAGTGGAGGCGGGTTTCCCTCGAGCCGTCTTCCTCGCGCCGAAGATGTAAACCCCGGAATACGCCTCCTGCGTGTCCCTGCGTGCCAGGCCGAGCCAACAGGCCGACCCATTTGCTTATCTGCCGCCCCTGGCGCTTGTTAGCCCAAGGGATAAGTACCCCTTTTCCTTTTTTCCTTTTATTCCTATCTTATAAAATCCATATCAAATTCATTCTAACTCCAAAAATGTAGATTCAAATTTTTGCAGGTCACAAAAATCAAGGCCTATCCATATCTGTGCCTTGCACATTTTTCCAAGCACTTTTCCTGTTGTATTATTTTCAAATTTCAATCTGGACATTGAAAACTCCATCTTGCAAAAATCCTAGAAGATTCAAATCAACTCCAAATGGAGTGATTCAAACTCCCAGAGCCTTCTAAAATCCTTCTATAGTTTTAGAACCCCGGTCAACATTTTTGTGTGACTTACTTCTGTTGCAATAAATAAATTGCTCCTATTGCTATTTATTCCTCATTGTGAAATCTCTAGAATATTCATACCATCTCCAAATCCAGTGAAACCACGTCCTAAATATTTCTAAAATCATTCTCTATTAAATGGGTGCCTCCACTCATTTTTAACAGAATGATTTCTGTTGACTCCTTCAATAATCACCTATTGCTCCTTTCACCTATTCAAAAATCCTTGATGATTCAAATCTCCTATTGCATGTGATCACAGTGCCGGTTCATCATTGGTGTGATGGTACCGAAGGCTTCATCAAAGCACTTGCATGATGTGATGTTATACATATGGCTCCTCGGAGCACAAGCATGATGAGCTTGACCCCACCATCTATGAGGATCATGCTACTGTCATGTTGACTAGTAGAGTAAGATCATTCAATTGAGCTTGACCCTATCCCTTGAGGGTCATGTTAATACCATGTTGACAAGTAAAGATAGAGCATTTTATCATGAGCATGATGATGAGTTAAATCAAAAGTTTATGAAAACCCCGTCGGGTGCCACTAATGCCCGAGGGTGATGATGAGTTGGTGATCACTTTTGGTGAAGTGATGCACCGATGTTTTTGTGTGAGTATGGTTTCGGAAATGGGATTATATTTATGCCGTGTCGACCGTCCCAACCTTACTAGTACGACCACGATACCCCTTTATGGGACGGGGCTTTGTTGATTACTCTGGTCGGTGCTAGCAAAGAGCCACATTACTAGTCGCGGGAGTGATTGTCGTCACTCTCGTGATGGGGTCGTGCCAGGTAGGACGACTATGCCATTATTATGAGTTCCAGGCACACCGTTGGTCCCCGCATGGTTGATACTGTCCAGAGTCGGTGCTCATAAGACGTACAACATGTGGGCTGGGTACCAATCGAGTGGACCTCTTTGTCTAGTATCGTCAGGGGAAAGATGATGATCAGGTACTTACCTCGGGTATATGTGATATACCGCGAGTCGTGGATGACACGGAAGTTTCCCGGATCTCGTGGGTCCAGCGTACTACCTCTGCAGAGTGTAAACTATTCGAATAGCCGTGTCCACGGTCAAGGACAGTTGGGTGGTGCTGCTTAAACTAGGTCCAGCGTTTCCGCATAAACCAAGTGTGTGTGTGTGAGTTCGGTGAATGGTGTTAATAACGGGAGTTACTTGAGGAATTGATATGACCAAGTTCGGTGACTTGGCATATAGGGTGAACTCGGTGTGTTCAACCCTTGTCAGATAGGTCGATATCTGTAACCTGTTCTTCAAGAGTAGTTCTTTAACTTGTTGCATATACCTGATCATTCCACCAAATTACATTCCACCAAAGATACATGATACTGTTATCCTTCACTTTCATTGTTCGTATCATGGACTGTTTGCGAGTACATTCAAAGTACTCATTGGCTTGCCACTGGTTATTTCATTGACCAGGTGACGTTCTTGCGAGCTAGGACGCTTCCCAGTCAGAATGCCTGTAGGTTAAGGCTGATGGCATGGGTTCACGCTTTCAACCAATAATTCTGCTATTGGTCTAGTTTGGTGCTTTGGCCTTTAAGGCCCTATGTATGTAAGACTCGACCGAAGTGGTCATTTATTGTATCAAACGGTATGTATGGATGTAAGACTCTATTATTCAGTATCTGTGTTCAGTGAGCATTGATCCTTGGGATCACTAGGACGATGTCGACTTACCAGTCGGGGTCCCCACATTTTATCGTTTCATTTCGTCCGTAGTTGGACCCTGCTCTTATACATGGTGATTGATTGTATTGTTGTATGGTGATGTTCATGTTGTAGTTTGTGGCGAGTGTAAACTAATTCGATATACTCATCTCTTCTGTACATGTACTTGTAATGATATCCATTCTTGCGAATCGACGAGATGCGCTTCTATCCCTGTCAAGGCCCTCGTGCCAAAATAAGGATAGCATCGCATTATGGGCGTTACAAGTTGGTATGCCACCAGTATCGACCTAGGAGCCCCCTTAATTGATCGAACTTGGCCGAGTCAAGTCTTGTGAAAAAGTACTTCGTGTCTAGTTATATATCGGAGAGTAGGATTCTTTTTACTCCTCTTCTATGATCTGGTGAGGAATTACGACTTAGGAATTCTTCTCCTCTTCTCACTCAATTTTTTTTTAGGATCAAGCGGGTATTTTGGAACCTCTTTGATGTCGATGTGATGGAATTCTGACTTGGTGCCTCAAGTTATCGAGGAGTAGAGCTCCAAGGGTTTTCAACACATCGCTATCATTCGATTTCCTTAGTATCTCAGGACGCGTACATTGAAATGCTTCAATACTTTGCTTGGTGGAAAATAGTGCCATGACTTTTCCCCAGTAATAGTGGACGTAGCTCGGATGATCTACCAGGTCTAGTATCGTTGTTTTTATTGATGGCCTGAGGTAGATGAACTTGTGGAACTTATCAGATATGTGTTGATAGTTGCGGGAAAGGTTTGTAGCTAATTACCCTGAGTAGGTTCCCCGACCTGCAACCTGATAGCATAACCAGGAAAGATTTCATAAGGTCTCATGTGGGAATTCACGTAGTTACCAAGGATTATCTTCCAATAGATGCATGTTGTGAGGTTGGGGTTCGACATCTAATGGTTTATTTGTTCACCGTCTTTCTTACAGAGGAAAATCTCGGTATACTTCGTCAAGCCTTGTAGTTCGCTACGCCTAGGGAGCATATTCGAGTGTCATTTCAATATGACAAGCCGGTGTATGATCGAGGCCGTGTGAATTTTACCACGAAAATATTGAGCAAAATCTCTGTCATGAATTTGTTTCCGGCTTGATTCGTAAGCCTCATCCTTTGTTTTGTTGAAATATGGTAATTAAAGTTGCATCGATGTCAAGTAGTGATTTTATATCTGTCCTAAGTTCTCTTCTCATATTACTATGGGTATGCTAGTCCATTTGATCAACCGGAGTTGTCATGAAATTCTTTCCATCCGAAGTGCTTCTCTTCGGGTTAATTCAATATTCCCCAATATTTGCAAGATCATTCCTTGTAATTATTTGCGGAGTTCATCTTATCTGCCCCAAGTTGTCTTTTTTTCCCACACTCCCACCCTTTTTCTTCTGTGATTAAATTATCATCCAAGTGTCTTTATTTTCATGGGATGTTTCCGTCTTCTTTTCTTTCTTTTTTCTATTCACTGATTCGTTGTGAATATGCTCATGTGTTGAGTTCATTGTTCTTAATTCTTGTGTTCTTCTCTGGTGGATTCATTTCAAGCTTCGGTGTTCACCATGTCTTTTTCATTTGTTAAATGCTTCTTGTGTTGGAAATTTTCAATCAAGTCTCTCTTGTGTGTCCACTTCTCTATTCTAGCTGGAGTGTTGAAGATATCTTAGAAGCTACTTATTTTCAATCCTTTCAATTAATTCGAGGTTCTCACCTCATCAAGTTTTCATTTATACCGGTGCAATCAACCCTTCTTAGTATTCCATTCAACGGTGTTTTATTTGAGTGAACCCATAACCCATAGGTTTTCCTAGGATCCTACCTAGCTCTTCTAATCTTTTTCGGAGGTCTCTAATTCTTTCAAGTGTGACATAAGTATGGATTCCATTAGTCATATTCCTTCTCCAAGATCAATCTGAATTTTTTTCATAGTTGGCTCAACCATTTCCTTATTCGTTTCTTCCGGAGTATCTCAGTAATTCATGATGTTGTTTCTCGTCATCATTCTCAGCATTGAAGATCGAAGAATTGTTTCTCTTAAATCTTGGTCCATTCTCTTGAAGATCCATGGTTTCAGCTTCGTGCTACCCTCTCAAATTGTTTTTGATCGTGAGTAATTCCTTTCTTGTCTATCCGAAGCATTTCAGAGTTGTTGTCCTTTCTCGATCCTCCGAAGACCATCATTTCAGAAGATTTCTTCGTTCTCAGCTTTCAGCTTTCATTCTCAAATTATTCTTAATGGTTGTCTCTTCGTTCGTCCCTTAATTATTTTGGTGCCTCATTCAAGGTGTCTCCTAGGCGGATCATGATCTCTTTGTTCTCCGGTATCTCCATTCATTCTTGGTATCCTCATTCATTTGTGAATTCTTACCAGTGGTTCTTTCAAGACTTCTTCAAGTTTGTACTCTATCTCTCTCTCTTCAATCTTTCAAGAAAAATAAATGGTATGCTAAATCTATTCCTTATCATCAATTTAGCTTGATGAAGGATATGCATAACATAGTTCTTATTCTTGTCTATTAAGGTGATTTCAATTCTTCTTCCAGATTTGTTCATTTTATCAAATTCTTGGACCTAAGTTGTTCATCTTTCTTTTCCGCAGTTTCAAGTTTCTCAAGTATCTCTTCGTGAAGCTTCATCCAAATCTTGGAGGTCATAATCTGATTATTTTGAACCTTCAATTCTTTTGATCATTCTTTTGTATACGGAGGTTCTTCATGGTGGTTCTTCAAGGATGTAATTCTTTCTCAATGGGTTCTTCAAGATTCTTGTTGGAGAACCTTAAGTATTATTTATCTTGCATTTCCAAGTGCAATTCTTCCTCCATTATCCTTTGAGGTGGTGTTATAACATTCTTGACTCAAGAGGGGTCTTGAAGAGAATTTGTTTCAAGAATGAGATATTTAAACCCACCAACTTCTTTGATCATGAGGTACTTTCAACCCATAATTTCTTCATTGAAGTTATCTTTGGATTAGATTTCACCTAATTCTTTTCCTAAGAATTATTTCCAATATGGTGATTGTTGTTGATCCAAGTTCTCAATGTATCCTCTTGGTGAAAGAATTTTGCTTCTCTTGTTTATCCCAAGAAATCTCTATTTCCGTTAGTGTCCGGTTGTCACCTCATTATTTGAGATGTTTTTCATAAGTCCACTACAAGCTTCTTCTTTTCATTGTTGATTTTCCAACAACTCGGTTTAATTCTTCGTGTAAGGATGCTTTTCAATGCAAGTATGATGGAAGTTGTTATTTTCTTCTCTGTCAAATCAACTAGTTTCTATTCTTTTGATCCGGAGGCTTTGTGATGTTGCTCTTTTCAACTCATCATTTTGTTTTGTCAAGATCAATTTCTTACCTTGCTTGTCCCTTTAACCGGAGTGTTGTCTTCTATTTTCAAGTTATGTCCATCTTATCAAGTTTTGCCTCTCTTTCCTACTGAAGCACATCCCAAATTTCTTTTAAATTCTTGCTTGTTCCTCATGTCATTCTTCATCTCTTTGCAACCTTCAAGGATCGTTTGTTTCACTCGTTTATCAAAGAAGCAACTAAGTTTTACCTCTTACTTTCCACTTCCTTTATCTTTCTCTTCTCATTCTAAGATATCGGGTCTAGATCACTTGTTAGTGGAGGAGAGTTCTAATAGCCCAGAACCGACGCTCCAGAATATTTCCCTTTTATTACATTGTCGTCGTGTGATTCGTTTGTTTGTCGCATTTATCGTGGCATCATTCGCATCACCCGCATTGTACTGGCACTCTCTTGCCGTCATTTTTCAAAACTTGCATTCGTTGTTTAATTGTCGATTCTCTCTGTTTTAGTCGTCGACCGTTTCGAGATCAACCACACACGCACGCGCCAGCGGCACCATTACTATTTTTTTTTCAAAAGTGTGTATAAAACATTCTAGGAATGGGTTGAAAGTTTGTGTGCGGTCCTAATATAGTGTAGGTAGACCGTGTGCCAAATTTCATCGCAATCGGAGTCTGTTTGATACCGAACCGTTAAAGATATAGCGGCACTAGCCGGTTAATTAGCAAACGGTTTCGGTGTTATAAAAACGGTGTCACATGGTGCCAAGCCCACCTGTCTTCTCAGGCTTGCCCATCTACACAGCCATCTAGACCCACCTAGCCCCTTCCTCCGTTTTGGCCTTCAGATCGCGATCGGACGGACGAGATCTTACCCACCCTAGTGCATTCCCTATATAAAGACCACCCATGGAGAGTCCTCTCTCACTCCACTAGGGTTTCCCCCTGGCAAGAATTACAGCCACCCCCTCCTAAACGATCCACTAGTCTCCCAAACCCTCCGGATCCCGCAGCCCTAGCCAACCTTCAGGTCTGGACCCCTGGATCTTGATCTAGGGGCTCAAGTCACCAAAAAAATCCCACCCCGGGAATTGTCCGCAACCAACCCACACATATCTGGGCGACCATAGAGCGAGCTCCCGCAGTCGTCGCCCATGGCCGGAGCCGTTGTCGCGCTCGTGCTTGATCTGATGCATCGTTGTTACATACGCACCATCGTGATGCCTTAGCCCGCCGTCGGAGCACCTCGCCGTCGCCTGCATCTCTAGCCCCGTCGTCGCGCCTTGCCACGTGCCCCGCCAGACCTCGCGAGCCACCGGACCCGCCACACCAAGACCCATGGCCGGCCATCCAAGTTCCTCACCAGAGTGGCCACTGTTGGGTAACGTAGCATAAATTCAAATTTTCCTACGCCATATTCAAATCTTCCTATGGAGAGACCAGCAACGAGAGAGGAGAGAGTGCATCTTCATAGCTTTGAAGATCGCTAAGCGGAAGCGTTGCTAGAACGCGGTTGATGGAGTCGTACTCGCGGCGATTCAGATCGCGGTGTGATTCTGATCTAGTGCCGAACCACGGCACCTCCGCGTTCAACACACGTGCAGCCCGGTGACGTCTCCTACACCTTGATCCAGCAAGGAGGAGGGAGAGGTTGGGGAAGCTCTCCGGCAGCACGACGGTGTGGTGTCGATCGAGAGAAGAGGTCTCCCGGCAGGGCTTCGCTAAGCACCGTGGGAGAGGAGGAAGAAGAAGAGCAGGGCTGCGCCGAGAGAGATGGAAAGTCGTGTCTCCAATGGCCAAAACCCCCGCTATATATAGGGGGGAGGGAGGGTGGCACCCCCTTTAGGGTTTCCCCCTTGAGGGGGGCATCCCTAGATGGGGAAAGGGTGGCGGCCAGGAGGGGAGGAGGGGATGGCACACCCCCTGGTGGGCCTTAGGCCCACCTGCGCTAGGGTTCCCCCCTTCCCCCTCTTAGGCGCCATGGGCTGGGTGTGGGGGCGCACCAGCCCACCTAGGGGCTGGTTACCTCTCCCGGTGGGCCTCCGGAACCTTTCCAGTGGTCCCTGCACTTTGCCGGTGGTGCCCGAAACATTTCCAGCGTCCAAACCCATCCATCCTATATATCAATCTTTACCTCTGGACCATTTTGGAGCTCCTCGTGACTTCCATGATCTCATCCAGGACTCCGAACAACCTTTGGTAACCTCGTATAATAATTCCCTATGACCCTAGCATCATCGAACCTTAAGTGTGTAGACTCGACGGGTTCGGGAGGCATGCAAACATGACCGAGACACCTCTCCGACCAATAGCCATCAGCTGGGTCTGGATACCCTTGGTGGCTCCCACATGTTCCACGATGATCTCATCAGATGAACCACGATGTCAAGGATTCAATCAATCCCGTATACAATTCCCTTTGTCTATCAGTATAGAACTTGCCCGAGATTCGATCATCGGTATCCCATACCTTGTTCAATATCGTTACCGGTAAGTCTCTTTACTCGCTCTGTAGCACATCATCCCGTGACTAAGTACTTAGTCATATTGAGCTCATTATGATGATGTTTTACCAAGTGGGCCTAGAGATGCCTCTACATCACACGGAGTGACAAATCCCGATCTTAATTCATACCAACCCAACGGACACTTTCGGGGATACCCGTAGTGCACCTTTATAGTCACCCAGTTACGTTGTGACGTTTGATACACCAAAGCACTCCTACGGTATCCGGGAGTTGCACAATCTCACGGTCGAAGGAAAATACACTTGACATTAGAAAAGCTTTAGCATACGAACAACACGATCTAGTGCTATGCTTAGGATTGGGTCTTGTCCATCACATCATTCTCCTAATGATTTGATCCCGTTATCAATGACATCCAATGTCCATGATCAGGAAACCATGATCATCTATTGATCAATGAGCTAGCCAACTAGAGGCTTGCTAGGGACACATTGTGATCTATTTATTCACACATGTATTACTGTTTCCTGTTAATACAATTATAGCATGAACAATAGACGATTATCATGAACATGGAAATATGATAATAACGATTTTATTATTGCCTCTAGGAGTCAATAATCTAGTTACATTGTGATGAATGAAACACCCATAGCATTGTGGTGTTGATCATGTTTTGCTCGAGGTAGAGGTTTAGTCAACGGGTGTGTAATATTCAAATCCATGTGTACTTTACAAATATCTATTACTCCTCTCTCGACCTGGTTCTGGATGGAGTTGTAGCGGCATTGGATGTGCTTGGTCTTCCGGTGAAATCTGGCTCCTTGCCTATGGCAATGGCTCTAGTGTTATCACAGAAGAGTGTCATCGGACCTGACGCGCTTGTAACCACTCCAAGGTCGGTGATGAACTCCTTCATCCAGATCCCTTCATGAGCCGCTTCCGAAGCAGCTATGTACTCCGCTTCACATGTAGATGCTGCCACGACGTCTTGCTTGCTACTGCACCAGCTCACTGCCCCGCCATTCAAAACATACACGTATCCGGTTTGCAACGTAGAGTCATCCGGATGTGTGTCGAAGCTAGCATCGGCGTAACCCTTTACGACGAGCTCTTCGTCACCTCCATAAATGAGAAACATCTCCTTAGTCCTTTTCAGGTACTTCAGGATATTCTTGACCGCTGTCTAGTGTTCCATACCGGGGTCACTTTGGTACCTCCCTACCAAACTTATGTCAAGGTTTATCCGGTCTGGTACACAACATGGCATACATTAGAGAGCCTATGGCTAAAGCATAGGGGACATTACTCATCTTCTCTCTATCTGCTGCCATGGTCGGTGACTGAGTCTTACTCAATCTCTTACCTTGCAAAACTGGCAAGAACCCCTTCTTTGAGTTTTCCATATTGAACTTCTTCAATATCTTGTCAAGGTATGTGCTTTCTGAAAGACCTATGAGGCGTCTCGATCTATCTTTATAGATCTTGATGCCTAATATGTATGCAGCTTCTCCAAGGTCCTTCATTGAAAAACTCTTGTTCAAGTAGGCCTTTATGCTCTCCAATAACTCTATATTATTCCCCATCAATAATATGTCATCCACATATAATATGAGGAAAGCTAGAGAGCTCCCACTCACTTTCTTGTACAGTCAGGCTTATCCATAAACCTGTATGAACCAAAACGCTTTAATCACCTCATTAAAGTGAATGTTCCAACTCCGAGATGCTTGCACCAACCCATAGATGGAGCGTTGGAGCTTGCATACCTTGTTAGCACTCTTAGGATCGACAAAACCTTCTAGTTGCATCATATACAACTCTTCCTTAAGATACCGATTAAGGAACACTATTTTGACGTCCATTTGCCAAATTTCATAATCATGAAAAGCGGCAATTGCTAACATGATTTAGACTGACTTCAGCTTCACTACGGGAGAGAAAGTCTCATCGTAGTCAACTCCTAGAATTTGTCGAAAACCCTTTGTGACAAGTCTAGCTTTGTAAACGGTCACATTACCGTTTGCGTTAGTCTTCTTCTTGAAGATCCATTTATTTTCTATGGCTCGCTGATCATCGGGAAAGTCCACCAAAGTCCATACTTTGTTCTCATACATGGATCCTATCTCGGATTTCATGGCTTCAAGCCATTTGTTGGAATCCGGGCCCGCCATTGCTTCTTCATAGTTCGAAGGTCCACCGTTGTCTAACAACATGATTTCCATCACAGGATTGCCGTACCACTCTAGTGCGGAACGTGCCCTTGTGGACCTTCGTGGTTCAGTAGCAACTTGCTCTGAAGCTTCATGATCATCATCATTAACTTCCTCTCTAGTTGGCGTAGGCGCCACATGAACAATTTCCCGCGCTGTGCTACTCTCCGGTTCGAGAGGGTGTGTAATTACCTCATCAAGTTCTACTTTCCTCCCACTTACTTCTTTCAAGAGAAACTCTTTCTCTAGAAAGGATCCGTTCTTGGCAACAAAGGTTTTACCTTCGGATCTAAGATAGAAGGTATACCCAATACTTTCCTTAGGGTATCCTATGAATACACATTTCTCCGCTTTGGGTTCGAGCTTCTCTGGTTGAAGTTTCTTCACATACGCATTGCAGCCCCAAACTTTAAAAAACGACAGCTTAGGTTTCTTGCCAAATCATAGTTCATACGGTGTCGTCTCAACGGATTTAGACGGTGCCCTATTTTAAAGTGAATGCTGCAGTTTCCAATGCGTATCCCCAAAATGATAGCGGTAAGTCGGTAAGAGACATCATAGATCGTACCATATCTAATAAAGTGAGATTATGATGTTCACACACTTCGTTATGTTGCGGTGTACCCGGTGGCATCAGTTGTGAAACAATTCCACACTTCTTTAGGTGTGTGCCAAATTTGTGACTCAAATATTCTCCTCCACGATCAGATCATAGACACTTTATTTTTCTGTCACGTTGATTCTCAACCTCACTCTGAAATTCCTTAAACTTTTCAAACATTTCAGATTTGTGCTTCATCAAGTAGATATACCCATACCTAGTCAAATAATCGGTGAGCGTGAGAACGTAACGATAGCCACCGCGAGCTTCAACGTTCATTGGACCACACACATCAGTATGTAATATTTCCAATAAGTCGGTTGCTCTCTCCATTATTCCTGAGAATGGAGTCTTAGTCATCTTGCCCATGATGCACGACTCGCATGTGTCGAATGATTCAAAGTCAAGAGACTCTAACGGTCCACCAGTATGGAGTTTCTTCATGCGCTTAACACCGATATGACCAAGGCGGCAGTGCCACAAGTATGTGGGACTATCATTATCAACTTTGCATATTTTGGTATTCACACTATGAGTATGTGTAACATCACGCTCGAGATTGAGCATGACCATAAAACATATCACTCATATAAATAGAACAACCATTATTCTCTGACTTAAATGAGTAGCCGTCTCGCATTAAGCAAGACCCTGATACAATGTTCATGCTCAAAGCTGGAACTAAATAACAATTATTAAGGTTTAAAACTAATCTCGAAGGTAGATGTAGAGGCAGCGTGCCGACGGCGATCACATCGACCTTGGAGCCATTCCGGACGCGCATCGTCACCTCGACCTTGGCCGGTCTCCGCTTATTCCGCAGTTCCTGATTTGAGTTGCAAATGTGAGCAACAACACCGGTATCAAATACCCTGGAGCTACTATGAGCGCTGGTAAGGTACACATCAATAACATGTATATCGTGTATACCTTTAACGTTGCATGCCTTCTTGTCCGCTAAGTACTTGGGGTAGTTTCGCTTCCAGTGACCTTTTCCCTTGCAATAGAAGCACTCAGTCTCAGGCTTGGGTCCATTCTTTTTCATCTTCCCGGCATCTGGCTTACCAGGCGCGAAAACGGTTTTGCCGTCTTTCTTGAAGTTCTTCTTACCCTTGCCCTTCTTGAAACTGGTGGTCTTGTTGACCATCAACACTTGATGCTCTTTTTTGACTTCTACTTCTGCAGATTTGAGCATCGAGTACAACTCGGGAATAGTCTTCTCCATCCCTTGCATGTTTTAGTTCAGCACAAAACCATTGTAGCTTGGTGGTAGAGGCTGGAGGATTCTGTCAATTACAGTTTCATCCGGAAGTTCAACTCCAAGCTGAGTCAGACGTCCGTGCAACCCAGACATTCTGAGAATATGCTCACTAACATAATTGTTCTCCTCCATCTTGCAGCTAAAGAACTTGTCGGAGACTCCATATCTCTCGATCCGGACATGAGCTTGAAAAACTAGCTTCAGCTCCTGGAAGATCTCATATGCTCCGTGTTGCTCAAAACGTCTTTGGAGCCCCGGTTCTAAACTGTATAACATGCCACACCTAACGAGAGAGTATTCATCACTCCGCGTTTGCCAGATGTTCTCAACATCTTGGGCTGCCACGGGAACAGGGGGGTCACCTAGCGATGCATCAAGGACATAATCCTTCTTGGATGCAGTGAGGATGAGCTTCAAGTTGCGGACCCAGTCCGCATAGTTGCTACCATCATCTTTCAGCTTGTTTTTCTCTAGGAACGCGTTGAAATTGAGGTTGACAGGTGCGGTGGCCATTGGATCCACAATATTTGTAAAGACAACTTTTAGACTAAGTTCATGATAATTAAGTTCATTTAATCAAATTAAGTATGAACTCCCACTTAAATCAACATCCCTCGAGTCATCTAAGTGATACATGATCCATGTCGACTAACCCGTTTACGATCATCACGTGAGACGGACTAGTCTTCATGGTGAGAAACTTCATGCTGAACGTATTCAACCATACGACTCATGTTTGACCTTTTGGTCTCTCGTATTCGAGGTCATGTCTATACATGCTAAGCTCGTCGAGTCAACCTAAGTGTTTCGCGTGTGTAAATCTGGCTTACACCCGTTGTATGCGAACGTTAGAATCTATCACACCCGATCATCACGTGGTGCTTCGAGACAATGATCCTTCGCAATGGTGCACACTTAGGGGAATACATTCCCAAATTTTTATGAGGGATCATCTTATTATGCTACCGTCGTTGTAAGCAATAAGATAAAAAACATGATAAACATCACATGCAATCATATAGTGACATGATATGGCCATTATCATCTTTGCTCCTTCAATCTCCATCTTCGGGCATCGCATGATCATCATTGTCACCGGCGTGAGACCTTGATATCCATCATCATGATCTCCATCATCGTGTCTCCGTGAAGTTGTCACGCCAAGTACTACTACTACTATAGCTAAGCGTTAGCAATGAAGTAAAAGTAGTAAACACATGGCATTGCATCTCATACAATAAATTAAGACAACTCCTATGGCTCCTGCCGGTTGTCATACTCATAGACATGCAAGTCGTGAATCCTTTACAAGAACATGATCATCTCATACATCACACATGTAACATCACATCCTTTGGCCATATCACATCACATGTCAAACCCTGCAAAAACAAGTTAACATCCTCTAATTGTTGTTGCAAGTTTTACGTGGATGATTTGGGTTTCTAGCAAGAATGCCTTCTTACCTACGTGACAGACACAACAATGATATGCCAAAGCTATTTACCCTTCATAAGGACCCTTTTCATCAAATCCAATCTGACTAGAGTGGGAGAGACAGACACCCGCTAGCCACCTTATGCACCTAGTGCATGTTGGTCGGTGGAACTTGTCTCACGTAAGCGGACGTGTAAGGTCGGTCCGGGCCGCTTCATCCCACAATACCGCCGAAAATAATAAGACTAGTAGCGGCAAGCAATTGACAAAATCATCGCCCACAACCTTTTGTGTTCTACTCGTGCATAGAATCTACGCATAGAAAACCTGGCTGTGATACCACTGTTGGGTAACATAGCATAAATTCAAATTTTCCTACGCCATATTCAGATCTTCCTATGGAGAGACCAGCAACGAGAGAGGGGAGAGTGCATCTTCATACCTTTGAAGATCGCTAAGTGGAAGCATTGCTAGAACGCGGTTGATGGAGTCGTACTCGTGGCGATTCAGATCGCGGTGTGATTCCTATCTAGTGCCGAACCACGGAACCTCCGCGTTCAACACATGTGCAACCCGGTGACGTCTCCTGCACCTTGATCCAGCAAGGAGGACGGAAAGGTTGGGGAAGATCTCCGGCAGCATGACGGTGTGGTGTCGATGGAGAGACAAGGTCTCCCGGCAGGGCTTCGCCAAGCACCGTGGGAGAAGAGGAAGAAGAAGAGCTGGGCTGCGCGGAGAGAGGGATGGAAAACCGTGTCTCCAATGGCCAAAACCCCCGCTATATATAGGGGGAAGGTAGGGTGGCGCCCCTTTATGGTTTCCCATTTGAGGGGGGCAGCCCTAGATGGGGAAAGTGTGGCGGCCAGGAGGGGAGGAGGGGGTGGCACACCCCCTGGTGGGCCTTAGGCCCACCTGCGCTAGGGTTCCCACCTTCCCCCTCATATGCGCCATGGGCTGGGTGTGGGGGGCGCACCAGCCCACCCAGGGGCTGGTTCCCTCTCACACTTGGCCCATGTAGCCTCCTAGGGCTGGTTGCCTCTCCCGTTGTGCCTTCGAAACCTTTCCGGTGGTCCCGACACTTTGTCGGGGGTGCCCGAAACATTTCCAGCGTCCAAACCCATCCATCCTATATATCAATCTTTACCTCCGGACCATTCCGGAGCTCCTTGTGACGTCCGGGACTCAGAACAACCTTTGGTAACCTGATATAACAATTACCTATGACCCTAGCGTCATCGGACCTTAAGTGTGTAGACCCTACGGGTTCGGGAGGCATGCAGACATGACCGAGACACCTCTCAGGCCAATAGCCATCAGCGGGGTCTGGATACCCATGGTGGCTCCCACATGTTCCACGATGGTCTCATCAGATCAACCACGATGTCAAGGATTCAATCAATCTCGTATACAATTCCCTTTGTCTGTCGGTATAGAACTTGCCCGAGATTCGATCGTCGGTATCCCATACCTTGTTCAATCTCGTTACCGGTAAGTCTCTTTACTCGTTCCGTAGCACATCATCCTATGACTAACTAATTAGTCACACTAAGCTCATTATGATGATGTTCTACCGAGTGGTCCCAGAGATACCTCTCCGTCACACGGAGTGACAAATCCCGATCTTGATTCGTACCAACCCAACAGACACTTCGGAGATACCTGTAGTGCACCTTTATAGTCACCCAGTTACGTTGTGACGTTTGATACACCCAAAGCACTCCTACGGTATCTGGGAGTTGCACAATCTCACGGCCGAAGGAAAAGACACTTGACATTAGAAAAGCTTTAGCATACGAACAACACGATGTAGTGCTATGCTTAGGATTGGGTCTTGTCCATCACATCATTCTCCTAATGATGTGATCCCATTATCAATGACATCCAATGTCCATGATCAGGAAACCATGATCATCTATTGATCAACGAGCTAGCCAACTAGAGGCTTGCTAGGGACACATTGTGATCTATTCATTCACACATGTATTATTGTTTCCTGTTAATACAATTATAGCATGAACAATAGATGATTATCATGAACATGGAAATATGATAACAACCATTTTATTATTGCCTCTAGGGCATATTTCCAACAGCCACCCACTCATCGCCGCCCACCTCTCGCACCTCATCCAACCATCCCGACCTCGCCTTTCCCTCATCCGGCCACCCTTTGACCAGATCGGCTCGATCCCACGGCCATCATCAAGCCGGTGCCGCCCTTCCCTTCAGTTCGTGCGGGGGACGAGAAGCCAGTACCGAGCGCTCGATCGCCCCGCTGGGCCGCAAGCCCACAAGCCGCCAGGGCCCAGCCATGCCAGCCGATGGCCTGCTTCGCCCAGCATCGGTGCACAGGCCCAGTGGCAAGGTCTCCTCCACCATAGCAATCTACTCCTACGCCGCCTGTGCCAAGGCCCGCTATGGTGACAGCGTGCTGCTACCCATCGCCATGTGTGTCATTTAGTTATTCAGCGCCCCCTATTCAAGCGAGTTCAAATAGATTACACCCCTAATTGTTTTTTACGGTCTATGAATTTATCCATTTAATGAGTGCTTTAAAAATTACACAAAATTGCATGATTTGAAAAGCTAATATCTAATTAACCGTGCATCGGATTAAAAAACTTTGTACATGAATAATGCTTAGAATTTTGTGTAGTTTCACAATATCCAACTTTAACCATGTTTAAAATGTTTAACTTGAAGTTTTCGTTAATTTTGCATTAATGTCATGTTAAAATGGCTTCTCTCATAATTAATGAACCATAGCTCCGATTAAAACGATCCACATATGTAACTTGACTAGAAAAATGTGTAGAATAACATGGTGGCATTTATTTTGCTGTCTAACAACTCTAAAATTGTGTTATAGTAAGAACAGTACAAAAATCTTAATTTTGCATATGGGGACTTTCCGGAATTGTTATTTGTTGTTTCGGCCTCATTTAAACTTGCTTAGAATCTCATGTAGTTTCATAATATCTTGTTCATCCATGTTTTAGCATGCTTGTATCTGTCATTTGCATACATTTTGTATTCATGCGATATCAACTTGTGTTGGTCATATCTTTCAAACCGTTGCTCCGTTTTAGAAGATCTATATATCTAAACCGACTAGAATGACGTGTAGATTCACATGGTCCACTTTATTTTGCTGTTTAACAAATATAAAACATGTTTAGTTCAGATCTGGACCAATTTAGAAATTAACATACGGGTTCATTTTGGAAATGTTATAACTTGTTTCTGACCTCATTTAAAATGCCTAGATAGTGTAGTTTATTTATGCTTCACATTTTGACATGTTTAACATCATTTAACATTGTCGTGTACCTAAACGGGAGTGAAATATGTAATTCAAATGTGTAGTTTCGTAATATGCAACTCGTTGTATATTGAGCTTCACTAAATTTGTAGAAGTTGATTGTTGTGCTTTGCCGTGTCTTGCATAATTAAATGGGCATGCATCATATTTGATTGCGCATCATGTCATGCATATGTTGTGGTTTTTATCGTGTGTTGATTGTTGTTTCCGGATTGTTTCTTCTCGATAGAGTTTCGAACCGCTTCGTAGTGAGGATTCGTTCGACTATGTTCATTCATCTACTTCACGGATTCGTTCTTCTTCCAAGTGGATCTCTGGTAAGATGATCATTTCCCTAGATACCACTACTATCATTGCTATCCTAGTTGTATTGTTTCTATCTATATGTCTTGCTATGAACCACTTAAATGTTAGCCTCCCAACATTGCCATGAAAAGCCTATAACCCCCTCTACAACCCAGCAAACCCTTGTTTGGCTATGTTATGGCTTGCACAACCTTCTTATAACGTTGCTAGTTGCAGGTGCAGTTGCTTTCCATGTGGCAACATGGGTTCCTTGTTATATCACCATATTATTGCTATTTAATTTAATGCACTTATATACTTGGTAAGAGGTGGAAGGCTTGGCCTTCTAGCTCGGTGTTTTGTTCCACCTTTGTTCCACTAGTTACTTGTGTACCTTTGTATGTTATATAATTGAGCACTCCTAACATACTTGGGGTTGTTATGGGGACCTCCTTGGTTTTCGTTTTGGGATAAAACTCATATGGCAAGGTCCAATGTTGGTATTATTTTCTTAATAACAACCAATAAAATTATAACAACCAATTAAACCGACTAGAATGACGTGTAGATTCACATGGTCCACTTTATTTTGTTGTTTAACAAATATAAAACATGTTTAGTTCAGATCTGGACCAATTTAGAAATTAACATACGGGTTCATTTTGGAAATGTTATAACTTGTTTCTGACCTCATTTAAAATGCCTAGATAGTGTAGTTTATTTATGCTTCACATTTTGACATGTTTAACATCATTTAACATTGTCGTGTACCTAAACGGGAGTGAAATATGTAATTCAAATGTGTAGTTTCGTCAATATGCAACTCGTTGTATATTGAGCTTCACTTAATTTGTAGAAGTTGATTGTTGTGCTTTGCCGTGTCTTGCATAATTAAATGGGCATGCATCATATTTGATTGCGCATCATGTCATGCATATGTTGTGGTTTTTATCGTGTGTTGATTGTTGTTTCCGGATTGTTTCTTCTCGATAGAGTTCCGAACCGCTTCGTAGTGAGGATTCGTTCGACTATGTTCATTCATCTACTTCACGGATTCGTTCTTCTTCCAAGTGGATCTCTGGTAAGATGATCATTTCCCTAGATACCACTACTATCATTGCTATCCTAGTTGTATTGTTTCTATCTATATGTCTCGCTATGAACCACTTAAATGTTAGCCTCCCAACATTGCCATGAAAAGCCTATAACCCCCTCTACAACCCAGGAAACCCTTGTTTGGCTATGTTATGGCTTGCACAACCTTCTTATAACGTTGCTAGTTGCAGGTGCAGTTGCTTTCCATGTGGCAACATGGGTTCCTTGTTATATCACCATATTATTGCTATTTAATTTAATGCACTTATATACTTGGTAAGACGTGGAAGGCTTGGCCTTCTAGCTCGGTGTTTTGTTCCACCTTTGTTGCACTAGTTATTTGTGTACCTTTGTATGTTATATAATTGAGCACTCCTAACATATTTGGGGTTGTTATGGGGACCTCCTTGGTTTTCGTTTTGGGATAAAACTCATATGGCAAGGTCCAATGTTGGTATTATTTTCTTAATAACAACCAATAACATTTGCATAGGGCACTGATCACCCCATGGATAATTAATCGCCCCCCCGGCTAGTGCTCCTCATGAGTGTTGCTCCAATACAGAGGCCACTGTACACTTGCTTATCCAACGTGTTGTGAGAACGAGATACACGACTCCTATCGGGGTCGTCACCATGTTGGGTGGTCTTGCTGGATTTGTTTTACCCTTTTCGAACATCTTGTGCGAGGGATTCAGACGATACTTTGGGCTATCTCGAGGTTGAGATTTTCCACCACGAATCCGAGGAGGTCATGGGTTTTCCATGGTTGAGTTTTGTGACGCAACTTGTGGTAGATTGTGATGGACTACTTGGAGCACCCCTCGAGGGTTAAATTTTTCGGAAAGCCGTGCCCGCGGTTATGTGCCAACTTGGAAACTTTGTTTAATACCTGGTCTTTTCTCCTGGCGGGATCTAAACTGGCCCCACATATCAATACTAGTCTTTTCCACGCACTTTGTCCTCACTCATGCGCACCCGGGATCAACTTCCCGGTCGGTCACCCATCCTAGAACTACTCCAAGCTGAGCACACTTAACCTTGGAGTTCTATTCAAATGAGCTCCCTGAAAAGAAGGAATTCCTTATTTATATGAGTAGTCTACCATCCTAATAAGCTAGGCTATCACAACGGCGGGGTTATGTTTGACGTAAGTAGATGTTCAGGATCATTTCGTGATCATTACTAGTTCGTGACCGTTATGCGTAGATCACCCCCTCTTATTCTTATACTCGGAAGTTAGCCACTCAAATAAATGCTTGGTGCTTGCTGCAGCCTCACCACCTAACCATACCTCACTCATTAAGCATTGCTAGACTTGAAACCTTTGGAAATGAGTTTGCTGAGTCCGTGTGGCTCACAAATTACTACAATAATAGTTGTAGGTACAGGTAAAGCAATACTTTGACGTGAGCACGATGATTGTTCTCTTTGGAGTTTCTTATTCTTCTTCTTCGATCTAGGATGGGTTCAAGGTCGGCAGCCTCGGATAGCAAGGATGGATGTCGTTTTATCGTTCGCCGTAGTCGGACCCTGCTTTTCTACATGGTGATTGATTGTATTGTTGTATTATGATGTTCATGTTGTAGCTTGTGGCGAGTGTAAGACAATTCCATATATTCATATCTCATGTACATGATGTGCTTCTATCCCTCTCGAGGCCCTTGTGCCAAAATAAGGATATGATCACATCTTGGACGTTACAACATCAGAATAGAGTTTTTAATATCATCCATGCTAATCACATTATTGGCGGTTCCAAAACAGAACTGAAAGTTTACTCCATGTCAGTGTCAAAACCAACTAATCTCAAGTAGGGGATCCGAACTGAGGATCTAGGCTTGAGGGGTAACAAGAGATGAATAAGGTGGTTTTTTACCTAGGTTTGAGCCCTCTTGATGGAGGTAAAACCATATGTTCTGCTCTTGTACGTGTTGATGGATTATTACAGATTATAGAGTTGATCTACTTCGAGATTGGATGTTGTGGTCTAAAACCTAATCATGATGAGCTAAATGTGTCCTATGAACTATGGCCCCTTGGATTATATAGGTGCGAGGGGTGCTAGGGTTACACAAAGTAGGTTACAATAGGGAAGGAATATGCCGGTCACTACATCAGCTTGGATTGTACACCAAGTCTTCGAAAGACTCCATCTTGATTCTGATAGCTCTAATGACGGTCGAACAGGCCCGGGAGTCTAGCCCATCAGAGTAGATAGACAGCCCGAAGACCACCTAATCTCGAACTACATTGGTATCCCACGAACTGGGCTCCAATGCCAAAAAACATCTTCCTTGTATTACCTCACAAGGACTCTGGCTTGCGAGGCGAGTTCTTGTCTAACTTTAACCAATAATAGTTTGGCTGTCGATGACTTCCACTCCTTCAAATACATAGATAGTGATATATATACAAATTTCAATTTTCACGTCGAACGTTCGACCATTAATGGTTTCTTTATTTATCCGAAAGGCCGCGGTCGGTCAAGTCCCGTAGCCTTTTATGAAAGAGCGGTTCGAGACGGTTTTTACTAACACGCTCCATCATGGAGATCGTGTCCCTCTTTTCCATGGATTTGGTTTATGGCTTGAGTTATCCCATGCGCCCATAATCGCACGATTTTAGCGGGAAGCGGCGGAGTTCACGGTGTAGTGGTGGGGCTTTTGGTATTTTTGCGAGCCATAAATGGTAAAAACAGTCACCTCAGCCCCTTCATGCACCTCAAATCTCGCAACATCGTCGTCATTCCCTGCCCCTAGAGCTCTAGCACCCAAGGTTCCCTTCTCCTCCTATCCTTTTGAAACCTTCCATCGATCTAGCGATGGAATGCGCCAGCTCTAAGAGAAAGTGTGAGGCCTCCTCTGTTACTAAGAAGGACATCCTAGAGCAAAAGAGCTCCGGCTACGTGTCGGAGAACATAGCCCATCGTGCCCCGGAGAAATGCCAGGTCATCCCCACACATAAAGATGGGTAGAGAGTGCTTTTTTTTCCTCATTTCATCCGGGGTTTAAGTCCCCCCTCCATCCATTTGTTCCGAGAGTCATGTTTACTACAGGCTTTCCATGATCTCCCCCTAAACTCCATCACCCACCTCTCAACCTTCATCACAGTCTATGAGGCGTTCTTGCGGGTACAACCCCACTTCAGCCCCTGGCTGAAGGTTCTCAATGTCAAGCCAAAGGTCGTCAACAGAGAGCAAATCCAGAGGGTCAATGATTAGCAAGCTTAGCAGGGCCAAATGGTCGAAGGGCACATTCATTGATACTATCAAGGCGTGGCAGAAAGAGTGGTTCTACATGACCGAGTTGCGGAACGCAGGTGAGACAACTCCTCCCTCTTTCAGAATTGGCCCTCCCACCCGCCTTGTCTCCTGGATAGAAAAAGCCTTAGATTGGGGGAGAGAGCGGAAGTGAAGGTGCTCACGAAGAAGATCTCCAATCTACTGGAGAAGAAAATCGATCTCACCAATGTAATCCAGGTGATGCTGCATCGCCGCCTTCTCCCCTGCTAGCCTCGGCCCGTCCCAATGTTGGACTTCAATCCGGAGGATCCGCATAGTGTGGCGGGCCCAATGTGTAGCTTTTTTGTCACTACTCTTGAGAAGCTGTGGAAGGTGATTTTTAAGCTGCAAAAGACTTGGCCTGCCGAACAGGAGGTCGTAGTCCTTTCCCTTCTCAATCCTATCGGGCAGATAGGTTTTTATCATATTTTTAGTTCTCATCCTTCCTTTTGACAAGGTGCTCACTTCTTCCATCTCCCCTGCTCGTAGATCTAGCTAAAAAAGTCCGAGCAGACCAACTGTCCGACACCTTTTCTCAAATACGACATGACCCCATTGTTGGTTGCCATGTTAGCCGAGAAGCCGTACATGGCTCCAAGGGACAAGGAGGAGCAGAAGAAGGGGAAGAAGAAGATCCGGGAGGGTCTTCGGTCGCAAGGTCCCCCGGACACTAAGTTCGAAGAGACACTCGCTCTCTCCAACCTGGAGGGAGAGAAAGAAGATGAGGAGGAGGAGGAGGTGAGCGACTCCTCCCATACTAAGAAAAGAGTAGTGTCCGGAGACGCCGACGGAGATCCAACTCACGTTGTTCCAAACAAGCAATGTTGGGCGCCCATCGCCCTATTTGAATATATCCCCAAAGTGGATGAGGAGTCCGACGATGAAGCACCGGTCCCTCGAAGGACCCTCAGGGTGAAACCCTGAGCTCAAAGGTATTTATTGAAAATCAGAATACATCATTCCTCTAAGTGTCGTGGCTCCAACTGGGCTCATTTTCCGTATTGCAGCCCGAAGCATGATATCCCCACCGATCAAATTTCGGACGGGGATTCCTAGTGAACCGATCTGGCTGAAAGAGGGACCGGCTCACCCAACACACCTCACTCTATAGCCGAGGAGATCGGGGAGGTGGTATCTAGGGAGGTTCCCCCTGCGCCGGAGACTACGGCCGGGGGTGACAACATTATGGCCGAGGTCAACACCTCAGCCACA
Organism: Hordeum vulgare subsp. vulgare; assembly: GCF_904849725.1. Classification (NCBI taxonomy): domain Eukaryota; kingdom Viridiplantae; phylum Streptophyta; class Magnoliopsida; order Poales; family Poaceae; genus Hordeum; species Hordeum vulgare. Next base: position 210,115,440 of record NC_058520.1, on the reverse strand, counting down.
AAGTAACAGGAGGATGAATCCATCTAGGAGAGAAAGGATGGAGGGTCCGGACCTTCTGGATCACCTCCGAAGACAACTCCGGAGGTTCCTTCCTCTCTGGCATCGTTAGTAGTAGTCTCTTCACAAAGGGAGACTACTACGACGCACCTGGAGCCATCCACGACGGAGCAACTCTGAATTGGATGGCCTACATTAAGGGAGGAAGGTCTCAATGATCCTTTCGTTCCTGAAGAATGCCGCACTCATATGAGTGTGGTATTGCAAAGCATTCAATCCATTGACAACATTCTAAAAGAAGCTTTCGACGCGCTGCTGACAGGCATCAAGATAATCTGCATACTTTTCCCTTTATATTTGTACATTGTATGAAAGCAATCTTATCATTAGTAGCCCCCGAGCCCTGTGTGAGTTAGAAAAACTCATGCGGGGGTCAGAATAGTTTGGAAAAAGTTGCATCTAGCCCCCAAGGCTTTGGTGGGTTGATGATAAACACCCTAGCAAAGGATTTTGAAAAACAATTTGAGAACTATAAAAGTTTGAAAAATGTTTTTTTACATGCCTCTACACTAGCCGCATCACCCAACTCCGTGGAATGGCGGAAATGAATCAAAAACTGAAAGTTTCCGAAGAGGAGCTGGACCACATCAACAAGCGGTTTGAAGACGCTCAAAGTAAGTGTGCAAGCCTTAGCTCTCTCATTGAGTTGTTTTCTATCGTTGTCTCTAAGTGTATGTTGTATGAATGACTACCACAGTTGTTGCTGCTCACGTTGATCGGCTTAAAGCCGAACTGGGCAAGGCCAAGCAAGAGGCTGCCGAACAAAGGGCGGTGTCCGCACATGACAAAGCTGCTAGCGAAAAATTTGAGGCCTCGGTTAGTGAAGCTCAGCAAGGTCTCAAGGAGGCCATCACAAAAAAATGAGGCCCTCGAGCAGAAAGACAAAGAAAATACTTCCGAACTAACATCAGTAACCGTCGCATTCCAAGAAGGGTTGAGAGAGGCAAATGATCTTCAGAAAGAGGTCCATTAGATCAAACAAATCGCAGATGGTAAGTGATATTTACTACAGTGTACATTTGGCGGACGAAGATTTGCATTGCTTACTCGAGTATGGAGTTCTCGAGGTGCGATTGCAGATCTCCCGAAGAATGCAGTAGAGGCTATGAAGTACTATGCTTCCGAGGAGGGGGCGATGCAGCAAAGGCTATTTTGGCAAAATTCCAAGTCCCGGAGCATCCTCTGCTTGCTTTCGATGAGTTAAAACGACTGATGGATCTCCACAAGATGACTGATCCGGCCATGAAAGACCTCTGCATTAGGCTATGGCCGACAGAGCCGGTGCCCAGCAATTACTTCGACATGGTGCAAAAGTTTATTCTTGTTGCGCCCCCAATTGATGATATGAAGCGTTCGATCTGCATCGAGGGAGCTTGGATGGCCTGTGCAAGGATGATGATGCACTCGCCAAAGGTAGAGCCCTTGAAAATAGCCACCACACCTCCGTCGCCCGGGAAGGAGCACATATGCTCTGAGCTATATTTCTCCACTACCATGGAAGGTGCTCGAGCTATAGAATCACAATGCTCCAAAGACATAGTATTTGAGTAAAATATCCTATCGTGTTTGTGTTTGAAATATGCCCTAGAGGCAATAATAAAGTGGTTGTTATTATGTTTCCTAGTTCATGATAATTGTCTATTATTCATGTTATGATTGTATTAACCGGAAACCGTAATACATGTGTGAATATATAGATCACAATGTCCCTAGTGAGCCTCTAGTTGGCTAGATCGTTGATCAATGGATGATCATGGCTTCTTGATCATGGACATTGGATGTCATTGATAATGGGATCACATCATTGGGGAATGATGTGATGGGCAAGACCCAATCCGAAGCATAGCACTAGATCGTATTGTTCGTCTGCTAAAGCTTTTCTAATGTCATGTATCATTTCCTTAGACCATGAGATTGTGCAACTCCCGGATACCGTATGAGTGCTTTGGGTGTATCAAACATCACAACGTCACCCCTTGGTCGCAGCCCCTTGCCCATCTAGGGCTACCACCCCTTAGGGTGGAAACCCTAAGGGTGGGCACCCTCCTCCCTCTCCTCTTATACATAGTGGAGGGTTTCGGGCTGTTTGGAGACAAAATTTCTCTCTCTCTCTCGGCGCAGATCTACTCCTCCTCGTCCTCGTCCTCCGTAGTGCTTGGCGAAGCCCTGTCAGAATACCATGCAGCTCCACCACCACAACGCCGTCGTGCTGCCGGACTTCTCCCTCAACCTCTCCTCCCTCCTTGTTGGATCAAGGCGTTGGAGACGTCACCGGGCTGCACGTGTGTTGAATGCGGAGGCGCCGTTGTTTGGCGCATAGATCGGAATCCACCGAGATCTGAATCGCTACGAGTACGACTCCATCAACCGCGTTCTAGCAACGCTTCCGCTTAGCGATCTTTAAAGGTATGAAGATGTTCTACCCCTTTGCTCATTGCTGGTTTATCCATAGATAGATCCTCATGTGACATAGGATTCTTTTTAAATTACTACGTTCCCTAACAGTTTGCATGGCAGACAAAGTCATTTTAATTAAAACTCCTGTTTTGTAATTTTGATATTGGAAGTTTCCTGTTGTCGGCTTCAGCCCCCACTAGATACTAGAAGGGGTGTTTTCGGCTTCCACATTGTTACCCTTAGCCAACGTCTTGGCACCCTGAGGCAGTAATGCAGGAGAAAACCAAGAAATCAGACTATTTAGCTTTAACGCTTCCATTTAACCATAAGAGCTTGACTGTGGGTACTAATTTGAGCCCTTTTGTAAATTGTGATGTTCGGCTTACGCCATGGTGTAGAAAACTTGTAATCACTTGGTCAGAATGATTTCAAACCTTTCGCAGAACGTGATGAACCCCTAGCGGTCCTCAGTTTAACACTTGTCTTTGAATCGCAGACCAATAATCGCTTATCATGCGAGTCAATTTTTGGCTTTCTCCACTAAGGTACGTAACCAGACTAGGTGGAAATACAATGAGAGGGGTTCTCCCATTACCCTTTTAGCTGAACTGGCAGAACGTAAACGGGTAAACACAGGAGCGGGGCAACCCAACTTTAGACCAAACTGAACATAAATGGGGAAACAGAGGAGCGGTGCAACCCAACTTTTGACCAAAGACATAATTCAAAACCGATGCATATAAGGCGAATCCAAGACTCCGCACATGTGAAAATGCCAAATAGTATTGTAGTCATTCGAAGGGGTAGTCATTGAGGACAAACCCCCTGTTAATTTAGCCAATATCTAAGATGTGCATGAAAACATGCTTGTCTTGGTGTTCAAAAAATAGTTCGGAAAAAGAAGGAGGCAAAGACATTGCGAAGCTCGTAAATCACAAAGAGTGCTCTTTATTTGTGCAAAAAATTGAATCATATAATTCGGACTCAACAAGCAGCAATATATATAAAGGAATAGAAGTTTACACAGTAGAGGTTTACATATGGTTTGGTATAACTAGCTTCATGTTCTTATAAACACCCTGCTACACGTCTGCGCCATCACTCTTCGGGGAATGTTCCTTAAAACTAGAGAACTACAATGAACAACAATTTTTAAACAATGGCGGACTTGGGAAGCCGCCGATGTATGGGTTTGCTTGACACAATGATCGGTCCTTAACGGTACCTATATGTGTTCGAAGATTATACTAGTTATGTTTTGGTTTACCAGAGCAATAAGTTGTATATTATTAATTCTGATAGTTTTCCATGGTATCTTAAGTGCAAAATTCTATCCTCGAGGTAAATACTTTGCCGGAGTCAAGGTGCCACTATGGGGAGTGTATGCCTATTTAGCTGGCGTGATATGTAACTATGGCGGGGCACGAGCCCGTTTATGCTCCTTAATGATTAACTTTGGCCTCAGAGTCATATCCCCGACCTGCACCTTCGGCTGCCAAAGCCCTAGTGTGCTCTTCAGTCCAGAGGGATTGCTGGGTGTTACCATTGACTGTAATAACACCCTTAGGTCATGGCATCTTCATCTTGAGGTATGCATAATGGGAGGCGGCATTAAAGCGAGCGAACGTTCTACGACCGAGGAGTGCATGATACCCGTTGCAGAAAGGGACAACGTCGAAGATCAAATCTTTGCTGCGAAATTTGTTGGGTGATCCAAACACTTCCTCTAGGGTTATCGTGCCCGAACCGCAAGCCTAGCCGTCAGGAATTACTCCTTTAAAGGTGGTCTTGCTGGGTTTGATTATTGATGGATCAATTCCCATTTTTTGCACCGTATCCTCAAAGATGAGATTGATGGTGCTACCTCCATCCATGAGGACTCAAGTGAGATGGTACCTATCAATGATGGGATCGAGTACCAAGGCCGCTGACCCCCCATGCCGAATACTGGTAGGGTGGTTCGTGCGATCATAGGTGATCGGGCATGCCGACCATGGATTCTACTTTGGGGCTACTAGCTCTATAGCATATACGTTCTGAAGTACCCTCTCCCTCTCCTTTTTTGGCAAGTGGGAGACGTAGATAATGTTCACCATTTTTACTTCAGGGGGAAAGTGCTTTTGCCCCCCGTAGTTCGGGTAATGAGGTTCTTCGGTGTCCTCACTACATGAGTTTTTCGCCTGGTCTTCGGCCAAGCTCTTGCTTGCCGCCTTGATCACCCGACAGATACAGTTGGTGTGAGTAGAGGGCTTGTTCTGATTGCCATGTATTTGACATGGCCTCTTGAGTATTTTTTCCAACGTGGTCGGCCCGTCCCAATTTCCTTTGAAAGGCTTCTTCTTGGGTCCTGGCCTGGAGTTGCTGAATCCGGTATTGATTGCCATACCATCGGCCTCACCACTATTGTGTCGATGCTTATTCTTGTTGCATCGTGACTTTCCATTATTGTCCCAAACTATGGAAGTGTCACGGTTTCATGGAGGGTTACTCCGACAAGCTAGCCAAGTATCCTAACTGACACAATGGAAGGTCATGAGAGAAGTAAGGGCGGCCATTGTCCTCGGCCTTCCCTGTCCAAGCATTCAGGCAATCCATTACTCTCGTATGTTGTTGCAGAAGGAAGCTAATGCCTAAGTGTCTGGACAATCAACAATCTAGTTTTTCTTGGTGAGGAATTTGTTCCACAATTGCCGAGATTACTCATCGGGCTGCTGGATTATGTGGCTTAAGTCATCGGACCTAGGTGGCCGAACATAAGTGGCGTGAAAGTTATCTTGAAAGGCGTCTTCAAGATCCTCCTCATTCCCTATGGAACTTTTCCGGATGCTGTTCAACCATTTCCTAGCTGGCCCTTTGAGATTTAGTGGTAAACATTTGATGGTGTGTAGATCATCTCTGCGAGCCATGTGAATTTGGAGTAGGAAATCTTCGATCCATACGACCGGATATGTTGTCCCGTCGTACTACTCAGTACATACGGGTTTAAACCCTTCATGAAACTGATGCCGCATCATCTCATCTGTGAAGTACATTGGGTGAGTAGCCCCCCTTATCCGAGTTGTGTCATGCTGGAGATCGTATGAGGTCCTACCGCGCTGCCTATCCTGAACTCCATCGTTATGATTGGGTCGAGCTTGGTATTTGTCTTGCCTCATGGGAGTGCGACTTCTGGATCCGAAAATGGATCTGGTTTGTCCTGCTTTAGACTTAATGTTCTGCCGCAGATCATATGGGTCTCTGGGTTGAACCGGATCATTTCTCTTGTCCCATCCTCGAGGAGGACAGTCTGATTGATCGTCTTCTACGAATGTGAGTGGTGCGGGCTCCAAGACATCATCTTCAAATTTTGGCAACAAGTGATGATGCGGGTAACTTTTGGTTTGCCCCTATCGTTCCTGTTCGTACCCCTCTACGGCGGCCAAGACCTTTATCCATCTTTCAGTGATGGAGTCCTATTCGGCTTTGAGCTACCTCTGCTTTAGCTTAAGACTCCGAGCAATGGCTATGAGCTATCTCCTTAATACTTCTTGATCTAGTGGATCTTCGGGGACGATGAAATCCTCGTCTCGCAAGTTGTATTCCTCCTCGATCGGAGGGACATAGTTGGTATCTTCGGAATCACCTACATCTTCAGGTTTGTGTTTATCCATGTATCCTGGTAGTTCAGAGTCATATTCAGGGCTATAGGTTTCGGGGATTCGGCTAGATTTTCTGTATCCTCGGGGTTTAAATTATCCCTAGTGCCCGCCTTGCTTTCCTTGACCTTACGAGCTTTAGGCTTTTTGCGCTCGCGACGACGCTTGATGGGTGTCGTGGGAATAAACCTAACAATAGAGGTGTAGGGTAAGAATGGAGAGGGCAAAGTCCTAGCTACGGCAAGTTTGTATGCAAGATGTATGAGTTCAAGCCCCTCTCTTGGAGGTAATAGCCCTACGTCTGAGGTGCTCAGGAGCTCTTGCAGGGTGGTTTTGTGTATTACAGGGGTGCGAACCCTTTTGCCAGAGGGGAGGGCTGGCTTATATGGAGTGCGCCACCTCTCATCAATACCTCAACATCTAAGGCCTCGATCAATATGAGTTAAAGATATACGTTACTGATAACGTAAGTGGTTAATAAACGCTACTAAAGACCATTCGTTGAATGTATGTCCGTTGGTCGTCGTGGGTAATTGGTGATCTTCAGCACCGACTGGAATTCTTCCGAGTGCATTTGAGTTGTCGAGTGGATGTAAATTTAATCCGAGTCTCTTTGTGCCAAGTGAATTTTAGCTACCATCTTCGTCCAGTCGGGCTCTTCTGTCCGACCCCTGGCCTAATAATGAGGTGCCCTTGGGTAGGACATTTAGGTCAGGCCCGTGACCCTACCCTAGGTATGTATCCCCATCACTAGCCCCCGGATGGATCGGGGTTCGAGTCAGGAAGGGGTCGACGTGATTTCTTGTCGAGTCGTTCTGACCTTGGTCCTTTTCCTGAGATTCACAAAACTTTGGATCGACTGAAATATTCATCATTTGCCTTCATCGATTCTGCTCTGAAGTTCGCCCGAGTGGTTTCAGATGCTTGGGCTTATTCCGAGTGACTACGGGGATCTGTTGATATGACCGATCACTGCGGCAGGTCCGGATATTCCGGGATTCAAAATTTCGGTTTTCGCACGCCTCGCGGTGATGACGCAACTGTCAGGAAAGTTGAGCAACGACACCTTGATTATTGCACCGTCATCATCGCTACACGTCATGTCTCCACTCATAGCGGGATACGTTGAGATTTGGAGGTCCCACCAGTCGGTGACTCAGTCGGTTGCTTATATAAATGCCACCGTGGCTAGGGTTATGGTTGCGCCTTGATCTTTTCTTGCTCTTCTTCCTCCTTAGCCTCGCCAGCATTGCTCAATCTTCTCCTCGCCACCACAGCCATGACGAAAGGCAAGACCTCCAAGCTCGAGGGTGCAAGAAGGGCGGCAAGGCAAAAAAAGCCGGTCGGACCGCATTGCCGCCAGGGTGGATACAGGGGGATTTTCTCCCTTCCAATGTGATGAGGGAGTATTTTTTGGATCTCGTGGAACACGGGATGGTGGCGAAGAACTCATGGAGACTGCCATAGGGGGAGCCTGAACCAGCACCTTGTGAGGGGGAACGGGTCCTCCTCACCACTCATGTCGAGCGAGGTTTTTCTCTTCCTCCACATCCTTTATTTCGCGGTTTCCTCTTCTATTTCGGGATTCAACTCCATCATCTCCCTCCCAACACTGTCGCATACCTCTCTGCATTCATCACCTTGTGCGAGTGCTTCTTGGGCTGCTCTCCTCATTGGGGTTTGTTCAAGAAAATATTTACTGCCCGATCTCAGACAGTGAAGAAAGAGAATCCTGGGGACACCTGGACCAACGTTATCCAATTGTGCGGTAGCGTGGGAATTCAGAAGAGGAATACGAGTACTTATCCTCCGATGACTCTCCCCGAATCGGTTAGGAAATGGCAGGCCTCATGGTTCTACTGCAATGATATTGCCTAACCAAACATGTCAACTGGCCTTCCCCCCTTTACCTTAGATCGTCTGACTGCCCCTAGGATATTGACCATATTCAGGGATGAAAAGGCAGAAGTGGAGATGTGAGCGGGTCAAGTGATTAACTTAGTCAGAAACGGGTTGACTAGTTTGGATCTGTTGGAGACGTTTCTCAGTCGCCGCATCCACCCTCTGCACGCAAGGGACCATGCCCTATGGCATTAGACTGGTTCCGAAGACACCACTCGGTCGCACCCAGAGGAAGTCGATGAGGAGACGGTAAGCCAGTGGATAAGAAGCATCAATGGTCCTTGCGACAATCCCGTGGGATCTAGATGGGTCGCGCCCTATTCTGCTGAGAATAAGTCGTGGAAGCTGGTATGTTGCATCTTTCCGATTGTATTTATGCATTCGTCGAGTGACTTTGTATTCATTCGACTGACTCTATTACCTTTGAGCTTTGCAGGAATGGACCAACTTGCACTCTCCTGTGCCCAACGGAGATCAGTTCGACCTTGGAGGAGAAAGTGAAGGTGGGAGTGCTGATAGTGAATATGCAGATGACAGCGAAGAGAGTGAAGACGCTTCAGAAGACAGTGAGGAAGAAGAGCAATCTCCTCCACGCTAAGAACCACGAACCAAGCAACGCCATGACCCATCAGCTCCACCAAGTAAAACAGCCGCTTCTAGCAGCAGAAGCATGAAGCGGGACCGAGCCGTCGCGCTTGACTCTGCGGATAAGGCCGCAAAACAGCCGAAGCCTGATGCGCAGAAACTCCGGAAGGCTTTGTCGCGAATGAGAATCGTCGTACAGGTTGCCTCAGTGTAAGTGTTTGTCTTTTTTGTCTTGCCATGGTGTCTTTTCAAACTTCTGTTGACTGAGTGCAATTTGTTTGTTAGTGTTGCTACCTCGATGTCGACTCCTGTCGAGACGAGAGAGGACCGCATGGACCTTGACGAAGTGGATCAGCCTGCGCCTCGACCAGGTATGACCAACCTTAGCTTCACTCCATTTCATATATTAGATCAGGACTGATTTGACCATCACCATTTTAGCTTCAGGTGTCATTTTCTTGGATGACGATCCAGAGCCTCAACATACCGCTATGGAACACACTCCTGCTGAGCCAGTTACAACTGCATTGGGGATGCTTGTAACGCCTATGTCGACCCCTCCTCCAGTCGGTTCAGGTGCTATGGCGACGACCCTTCCAACTGGATCAACTGTCATGACGACTGTGCAGAGTGCTCCTCCGGTAACCCAAGCTAACCCTGTCGTGATGCCCACTTCTTCATCAGTTGCATTCCCTATGCATCGCGTCCCAGAGGACCAAACTGGCGCTGCCAAAGAGGCGATGATCCAGGACAATCTGATGATGCAACGCACAAAGGAGGTGTTCGAGGCCAGCAAACTGGCGTATGACGCCAGCTCAGCACTTGAAGCAAACATCCGAGTAAGTCGCACTGTAAGTTATTTTCCGATTGAGTCTCGTTTGTCAATTCGATTGGAATGTTGTCGATCTTGTCAATCTTGCTTTATCACTTTACACCCACTTGGGGTTTTCCATGTAGTTGGTTGTCTTTACTCCAGTGGGGGCACGCTTAGGGAACCCACTTGGTGTAGTCCCGAGACTGCTGTTGAATGCTTGCATCATCAGGAGTCTGAAGTTTAAGATGTATACTCTATTTGTCACTCGGCCCGGTCGGACCTGGTCGAGTGTTTTTGTCTTCCACTGGGGGCACTCTTAGTGCACCCACTGGGTGTAGTCCCCGAGACCGTTGTCGAGTGCTTGCCTTGGCAATGGTCTTATTGAGAATTAGCAAATACAGGACTCGGGCAAACTGGTCTGGCCGAGTAATTTTGTATCCAGTGGGGGCACACTAACTGCACCCATTGGGTGTAGTCCCCGAGACAAGTGTTGATCGTTTATGAAGGGAGTAGTCTGAAGAACTTGGGTGGGTGCGGCGGGCCGCTAATGTCGAATGACTTTTATTTTTCCACTCGGGAGTAGAAAAATAATTGTGTCGAATGACTTGTATTTGTCCACTCGGAAGTAGAAAAATACTTGTGTCGAATGACTTGTATTTCTCCACTTGGAAGTACAAAAATACTTGTGTCGAATGAAACTTACTTTTCCACTTGGATGTTTTTCAGAAGGCTTGTGAGATTGGGTCGCCGTACACCCAGATGGAATATGAGAAGAACCAACTGAAGCTGGAGTGTGATGCGGTGAAAAAGGTGCTGGAAGACAAGGATCTAGTCCTTGCCAAGCTGAAGGAGAAGTCCAAAGCTGATGAAACGAAGCTTGCGGACTTTGATAAGTTGATGGCAGAAAATAAAAAAATGAACAAAGAAAGAGACGAATGGGAAAAGAAGCTTCACACTATGGCAAAGAGGGCCAATGGCATAGATAGTTTTGTAGAAGATTTCCTGGCGAAGATGCTTGCGTCCCTCATTGGTATGTTCCCTTTGCCGAGTGGGTCTTAGCATTTTTCGTCGACTGGCATGCAGCTGATATTTCATTTTTCTTCTTCTACAGAATTCTGTCCTGATTTCGAAAAAGAGACCTTCAAGGTGGATCCATACTTGGATCCCATCAAGTTTCCTGTTCTCGATGACTTGGCCGTGAGCATGTATCGCCTCAACTGCCGCCTCACGAAAGTCCAAGGATACTTCACTCGATTCGAGCTTCTGTGGGAGGAATCGACAAAGAGCTATGTCCTGAAGACATGTTCCTCGTCGATCTAGATGTTGTGATGGAGCGCCTGGGTCGGGTTCCTGAGAGAGTCCAAGCATGGAAGAAATCAGCCGCTTGGTGTGGGGCTGATGTTACCCTTTCCCTCGTCAGGGTCCATTGTCAGGAGGCGAGGGAGGAAAAACTGAAGATGCTCTAGGTAGAAAATACAAAGAAGCTCCAGTTCGAAGTTTATATCGAGACTTTCATCACTACTGCGACTCGCTTCGCTAATGGAATCGATCTCGATACCTTTGTCGAGCCAGCAAGTCCCGGAGGTCCTGATACGTCTCCATCGTATCTACTTTTCCAAACTCTTTTGCCCTTGTTTTGGACTCTAATTTGCATGATTTGAATGGAACTAACCCGGACTGACGCTGTTTTCAGCAGAATTGCCATGGTGTTGTTTTTGCGCAGAAATGAAAGTTCTCGGAATGACCTAGAAATTTACGAGGATTTTTTGTGGAATATGTAAAAAATATTGGCGCAAGAATTACCTGGAGCGACGGAGCCAGGAGCCCACAAGCCCACGAGGCGCCCCCCTGGCCGCGCCTGGTAGGCTTTTGAGGCCCTCGTGGCTCCGCCGCCTCCAACTCCAGCTCTATATTGTCTCTCCCGCCCAGAAAAAATTAAGAGATAAGAGTTCATTGCGTTTTACGATACGGAGCCGCCGTCACCACCCGTTCTTCCTCTGGAGGGCAGATTTGGAGTCCGTTCTGGGCTCCGAAGAGGGGAAATCGACGCCGTCGTCATCACGAACCATCCTTCATGACCAATATCATGATGCTCTTCATCGTTCGTGATTAATCTCATCGTACTCTTGCTGGACGGTGATGGGTTGGATGAGATCTATCATGTAATCGAGTTAGTTTTGATGGGGTTTGATCCCTAGTATCCACTATGTTCTGAGATTGATGTTGCTACTACTTTGCTATGCTTAATGCTTGTCACTAGGGCCCGAGTTCCATGATTTCATATCTGAACCTATTATGTTTTCGTCAATATATGTGTGTTCTTGATCCTTTCTTGCAAGTTGTAGTCACCTACTATGTCTACTATGTGTTATGACCCGGCAACCCCTGAGTGACAATAGCCGGTACCACTCCCGGAGATGACAATAGTATGAGGAGTTCATGTATTCACTATGTGCTAATGCTTTGTTCCAGTTCTATATTAAAAGGAGACCATAATATCCCTTAGTTTCCATTAGGACAATAGATGTCATGCAAGTTCTTTTCCATAAGCACGTATGACTATATACGGAATACATGCCTACATTACATTGACGAACTGGAGCTAGTTACATATCTCCCCATGTTATAACTGTTACATGAGGAATGTCAACCGACATAATTATCCATCACCGATCCAATGCCTACGAGTCTTTTCCTACTGGTCCTTGCTAAGTTGCTTAACCGCTACTACTGTCACTACTGCTACTGTTACCGCTACTACTGTCACTACTGCTACTATTACCGTTGCCACTGTTACTATCACGCTATTTTGCGACTGAAGTTTTGCTGCAGATACTAAGTCTTTCATGTGTGGTTGAATTGACAACTCAACTACTAATACTCGAGAATATTCTTTGGCTTCCCCTTGTGTCGAATCAACAAATTTGGGTTGAATACTCTACCCTCGAAAACTGTTGTGTTCCCCTATACTTGTGGTTTATCAAGACTATTTTCTGGCGTCGTTGCCGGGGAGGCATAGCTCTATTCTCTGAGTCACTTGGGATTTACGTCTGTTGATCGGTATGAGGAACCCGAGAGATCCAAAAACTAAAGTCTTGCCCTCAACTACGAGGACAGGTAAGGAACTGCCATCTAGCTGTGCACTTGATTCACCTTCAGTTATGAGTAAGTTTGTGACACCACCACCTACTAGAAATTCTGATGTGTCACCTGTGCTTGATGATGCTACTTCTGCTATCCATGATGCTTATGATGATGCTTTTCTTGATACTGCTTTGTCACTAGGTGCATTCCTTGATGCAAAAATTGCTAGAGTTGCTGCTGAATGTGATGATACTTCTGAAACTGCTGAAATTATTGAAGTAGAACGTGTTGTTTCACCTGTTAGAACTAGCTCTCCTAGATATGAATTGCCAGATATACCTGAGGGTTATGTTATGGAGGGAGAGGTAGCTGATGACTTTCTTGTTTGTAAGGATAGCTATGATCTTGAGAATTTATTGCGCAAGTGGAAAGAAAAATCTTAGAATGCTAGAATGAAATACGATCCTAAGTTTGCTACTTCACCCATCTTTGTGACTGATAAGGATTACAAATTCTGTGTCAATCCTGAGTTAATCACTTTGGTCGAATCTGATCCTTTTCATGGTTATGAGTCTGAAATGGTTGTAGCAAATCTTACTAAGCTGAATGATATAGCCACCCTATTCACGAGTAAGGAAAAGATTCGCCATTACTATATCCTTAAGTTGTTTCCTTTCTCGCTAAAGGGTGATGCTAAGACTCGGTTTACTTCTCTTGCTCCTGGTTATGTGCGTAGTCCCCAGGATATGATCTACTACTTCTCTGAGAAATATTTTCCTGCCCATAAGAAACAAGCTGCCTTGCAGGATATATATAACTTTGTGCAAGTTGAAGAAGAGAGTCTCCCACAAGCTTGGTGGCGGCTTGTCCAGTTACTGAATGCTTTGCCTGATCACCCTCTTGAGAAAAATGAAATAATGGATATCTTTTATAATGGACTAACCGATGCTTCTAGGGACCACCTAGATAGTTGTGCTGGTTGTGTTTTCAGAGAACGAATTGTGGAACAAGCCGAAATTCTATTGAATAATATCTTGAGCAATGATAATGCTTGGACTATTCCCGAACCAAATCCGAAGCCAACTCCGAAGAAAAGAGGTATTCTATTCCTCAGTCCTGAAGATATGCAAGAAGCCAAGAAATCTATGCAAGAGAAAGGTATTAAATCTGAAGATGTTGAGAATCTACCACCTATCGAAGAGATACATGGTCTTGATCACCCGACACAGGTAGTAGAGGTAAATTCTCTTCGTAGATTCAATGTGAGTGATATTCCTTTTGATAAACCTGCTAGCTTATGCTTAGATGAATTTGATAACTTCGTTGCCAAACAACAAAGTTGCAACGATTATGTTAGCACACAATTGGAACATAATGCTCATATGCTTAGTCATATAAGTGCTTGTGTGGATAGAAATGTCAATGATCTTAAGCTTTTGAGTAAACATGCCTCTATGGTCACTACTCAAGTAGAACAAGTACTTAAGGCTCAAAATGACTTGCTCAATGAATTGAATCACAATTCTGTTAGAGTCGTCACTAGAGGTGGTAGAATGACTCGGGAACCTCTGTATCGTGAGGGCCATCCTAAGAGAACTGAACAAGATTCTCAAGGAGTTAGAACTGATGCACCTAGTCATCCTAGTAATAGGAAGAAAAAGAAAGATGATAGGAACTTGCATGCTAGCAAACCTGCTGATGTTACACCTGAGAATCCAAATGATATCTCTGTTTCTGATGCCGAAACACAATCTGGTGATTAACATGAGCCTAGTGATAATATCGATAGTGGTGTTCATGATGATGCTCAACCTAGTAATGATAAGGATGTGGAAATTGAACCTAGTGTTGATCTTGATAACCCACAACCTAAGAACAGGAGATACGATAAGAACGACTTTATTGCTAGGAAGCATGGTAAAGAAAGAGAACCATGGGTTCAGAAACCCATGCCCTTTCCTCCCAAACCATCCAGGAAAAAGGATGATGAGGATTTTGAGCGCTTTGTTGAAATGATTAGACCTGTCTTTCTGCAAATGCGTTTGACAGATATGCTCAAAATGTCTCCTTATGCTAAGTACATGAAATATATTGTGACTAATAAAAGGAATATACCTGAGGTTGAGATTTCCACCATGCTTGCCAATTACACCTTCAAGGGTGGGACTCCTAAGAAACTAGGTGATCCCAGAGTGTCCACAATACCTCCTCCTCACTAAAATTTCCTTGCAAAGCTTTACTTTCTATCCAAGGAAGAGTCCTCCTATGGTTGAGTTCAAGTTATATGATATCCCCCAGCGCATGTCACTTTAGGATTTTTGCAATGTTTGCAAATTACCTTATGTTGGGGATATTCATGAACCTCGTCCATGGGACTTGGAGGCTTTCATTGATACTATTGCTGTAGGAGAGGAGAGAGGAGTGTCTTGTGCTAGAGTTGCTAGTGTACATTTTCCCGTGCTTCGGTATCTCTCATTATTTGTGGGAAAATGTTTGATTGGCCGTGGGAAAGCTGGGGCTCTTAGCTCCCCAGATCTTGCGGTTTTGCGCGAAGCTCTTTATAATGATAAAACTTATAGCTTGGGCGCTATAGTGGCTCAATGGTTGAACACGAACCGTACTAAAGGCATTGTTTATGGAGGTATCTATGCTACCTGTCTTGCTGAACATTTTGAGATACATATTAGACTGTACGAGGAAGAAGAGATGCTTATTCTTGAGAGATGTCTAGATTTTGATAGCATGGTTCACCATGACTTTCTTGATAAAGATATAAATGAGAGGATGATTTATAACTTGGTATTTAGTCAGGGTACACGTGAGTCTATTACTTTGTCTGCTCCTTCTTTGTTCAATCTTCATCTAGGCAGGTACATTATTATGCCCTCGGACATCTACGCATATTGGGGCATAGCGCCACCACAGGCGCCCATGCCCCGAGCTACGAGTCGAGTACCAGACACCAGTTTATCAGTGGGAGCCAGAGGAGCTCACCTAGCACTGGCACCCTCAGTACACTCCGGAGTACCCCTGAGACGGTTACTTCGCTCCTTGGGAGTATACCAACTTAGGCCAAAACCCTAAGCTTGGGGGACTACGTGTTTCTCACCGACTTTATGTTCATGCTCACACTTTCACTTTGGTAGTCGATGTTCACACCTTGCCATTGTATCATCCATGCTAGTTTATTTCTTTTTCTCGCTTTCTTCTCGTGTGTTTGTTTAGATTGAGAAAAAAAATTAGTTGTAAGTTTACTTTCCAGCTTGCTTGGTGGTGTTTAAATAGAAAACCCAAAAAGATTTCCCTTTCTTCTTTTCCTTGTTGGGAGCTTTTCTGTGTAAATAGTTTTCTTTTTCTTTGGGTCAAGGTAGAAGACCATGGTTAAAATGTTTAGTGGCTCTCACATGCATATCTGTTTATCCGTCAAAGATCCATATTACTTTGTCTTCTCCTCTGAGTTTGCTTGCAGATTCGATCGTAGTACAATGCACAAACACTCTCATTATTATTCACATCATTTGGTCGTGCAAGTGAAAGGCAATAATGACGATATATGATGAAGTGACTGAGCCTGGAAAAGCTGGTATGAACTCGATCTATTTTGTTTTTGCAGATATGACTAGCTCAGCGTTCCTATTTCAGCTTTGTTATGAGAGAAACATGTTTGCAATGACAACTTAGAGATCATAGTTTCTAATGCCATGCTTAATTAGCTAGGAGCTTATAATGGTTTGTCTTGATTGCCAACATGAATTTCAAGATGATTATGATGTAGTATGATAGGATGGTATCCTCCTTTGAATGATTCAAGTGGCTTGACTTGGCGCATGTTTACGCATGTAGTTGAAACAAAATCAACATAGCCTCTATGATATTCATGTTTATGGTGATTTATGTCCTACTCATGCTTGCACTCAATGTTGGTTAATTTCAATGCATATTGATGACCGTTGTCGCTCTCTATTTGGCCGCTTCCCAGTCTTTTGCTAGCCTTCACTTGTACTAAGCGGGAATACTGCTTGTGCATCCACTTCCATAAACCCAAAGTGGTTCCATATGAGTCCACCATACCTACCTATATGCGGTATCTACATGCCGTTCCAAGTAAATTTGCATGTGCCACTCTCTAAACCTTCAAGTAATAATCTGTTTTGCATGCCCGAACCGCTCATGTGGTGACAAGGAGCGATTAGTATCTTCCATGCTAGGCATGTTATCCTCGATACGTGTTTATTCACTATCACTCATGAGAAAGGGGCCGGTAATTGGAATGCCCAGTTCCATGCTCAAATCGAAAAGATAATTGCAAACAAAACTCCCCCTGGATTGTTGTTGGTATGGACGACACCCGAGGATTCGGCTAGTCATGGAGTGTGATTGATCGGTGGTGGGGGAGTCAAAACTTTACTTTTCTGTTTGGGAACCGCCTATAATGTGTGTAGCTTGGAAGATGGTGAAAACTCTTGGTCATCGCGTTGACAATGAAAGCATGCCACCCAAAATTATTTATCCCTATTTTAAAAGCTTGAGCTCTCGCACCTCTGCAAATCAATGCTTCCCTCTGCGAAGGGCCTATCTATTTATGTTTCTGTTGAGTTATCCTCTCCTTATAAAAGCACTAGTTAGAGAGCACCTCCATCATTTTTTTGCTTTTCTATTAATTGATATTGAGTATGACTGTAACTGGATCTTCTTTGCCATGAGTTACAATGTTCAGTCAGCCCTTGGTCTTTGAAGGTGCTCTGCATTTCTGTTTTGCGGTCTCAGAAAGAGCTAGCGAGATACCATCTATTCATATTGCTTCATGATTGTTTTGATTGAAGTGTTTACGTTTGAAACTTATTAT